>NC_083317.1:41823326-42188740 GCF_963455315.2 Globicephala melas
ACAATCAACAGAGTGAAGAAAAAACCTACAAAATGGGAGAAAATATTTGCAAGCCATACATCTGATAAGAGGTTGATATCCGAGATATATGAGGAACACAAACAACTTAATAGCAAGAAAACAAATCACCCATTTAAAAAATGGGCAAAGGACCTGAATAGACATTTCTCAAAAGAAGACATATAAATGGCCAATGGGTATATGAAAAGGTGTTCAACATCACTAATCATCAGGGCAATGCAAATCAAAATTGTGATATCACCTCACACTTGTTAGAATGGCTATTGTCAAAAAGATTAAAGGTAAGTGTTGGTAAGGATGTACAAAAAGGGAACTCTGGTACATACACTGTTGATGGGAATGTAAATTAGTATAGCCATTGTAGAAAACAGTATCAGATTCCTCAAAAAATTAAAAAACAAAAATATTATGTGATCCAGCAATTCCTCTTCTGGTTAGATATCCAAAGGAAATGAAATCATTATCTTGAAGAATATTTGGCCTTCCATGTTCATTGCAGCATTATTTACAATAGTCAAGGTATAAAATCAACTTTTAAGTGTCCATCAATAGATGAATAGATAAAGAAAATGTGATATACACATACAATGAAATAGTGTTCAGCCTTAAAAAAGAAGGAAATTCTGTCATTTGAGACAAGATGGATGAAACTGGAGTACATTATGCTAAATGTAATAAGCCAGACACACCATGACAAATACTGCAGGATCTTGCTTACATGTGAATCTAAAAGAATCAAACTTATAGAAGAAGAGAGTAGAATGATGGTTGCCAGGGGCTGGATGGTGAAGGACATGGAGAGATGTTGGTCAAAAAATACAAAATTTTAGTTATTCAGAATGAATAAGTTCTGGAGATCTAATATAGAGCATAGTGACAGTAGTTAATATTACTATATTGTATACTTGAATTTTGCTGAAGGAGTAGATCTTAAATGTTCTCACTACACCCACACATAAAAGATAATTATATGAGTTGATGCATATGTTAATTAGTTTGATGTCGTAATCGTTTTTCAATGTCTACATGTATCAAAACATCAGTTTGTATAATGTAAATATATACAATTTTTACTTGCTAATTATCAATAAATCAGGAAAAATATAATAAATATTTTTGTATTATGCCACTAAGTTGTAGTATTTTTGTATCGCCAATAGAGAACTGATACATTACCCATTTTACCTTTTATGAAAATTGGAATAATGATTTCCTGTGAATATTTGTCAACGTATCTTCCAATCTCAAGATTATTCAGAAATCATCTATAAGTTTATATTTGATCTAGTTAATACATTTATTACGCTAGGCTTGGAATGGCAAATAACTTTTATTTAATTTTGTAGTTCTGATTTATCAGTAGTGATACTGTATCAGGAAAGTTCATGGGGTGCTTTAATTGTTTATAAATGTCTGTTGTGGACATAGGATAAAGTAGGAACAGCATAAATGCAGTATACAGTTGACCCTTGAACAACATGGCTTTGAACTGCATGGGTCCACTTCTACACAAAATTTTTTCAATAATAAATACTATAGTACTATATGATCCAGGGTTGACTGAATCTGTGAACTGCTTATATGGAGGGTTGCTCCTATATATTTTGATGAAATAATGGCTTTATGTCACCTTTCCTATAGTACTTCAAATACCATTAAAAATAAAGCATTCATAATTATCGAATGACTCAACACTTCTTGTTCTATCTACATAACTCATCAAACAGTACCCAGAGATTCTAGAGGCTGAACCAAGTAATTTGTTCCATATGTACTCCAGGTGATTCTGATCATGCTCATATGTGAAAATCACTGGTCTATGGCATATTTCTTTACCAGTAGCACATCTGTTTTCTCCTCCTTTTGTCCTCACCCAAGCTCTACCATATTGAGCAGAAAAATGGAGTAGAAATTACAGAAAGTTCCCATATGCCCCCTCAACCCTGCATGATTAGCCTTTTGAAGTTGCCAAATTAATTGGTAAAGTACCTTTTTCGTCTGGAACAAATGCATAATGACTTCTGTATTATCACAAGAATTAGAGATTTCTAATATTTTTTCCTCCATTATTTTGCCTTGTTGATTTTATCAAAGGCTATGGGTAGAGTTCAATAGACAGATTTTCCTATTTCATCCCCTATTTCATCTAGAAGGGGATATTTTTTGAATACATGTTTGTTAAACATTTTCACACAATTCCCCTTTTTCTATTTATTTGAGTGTACAATCTATATTGTCCATCGAAAAGAAAGTTTTCCTAGGACATATTATCACTTACAGCACCTAATACTTGAATTGCTTAAGGTAAAAAAGGTAGCACTACTGACAAAATTTAATTGAAACATAATGAAACGTAATGTACTCCTATTTTCTTTGTTGTGGCTATTTTTTTAAATGTATAATAAGACTTAATCATGTGCCTATATAACGGAATGAAAACTGAGGAAAGTAATGTCTCAAAAATTATCTTCTAATTGAGTGCATCCTTGTGCACCAAACAGAGTCAAGTAAATAATTCAAAGTTATTGCCAAACTGCAAATCTGTGTTGCATAGTAAATGCAGATGGAGATCACACAGGTAAACGTAACTGGAGTTCAAGAAATGTATATTACGTTTGAAAGAGGTTTCTCATTAAGAATTAAGACTTAAAATGTTTACTTCATGTTCATGTAAGTTTGATTTTAAGCACTTTCAAAGTTTTTGAAAAAAATTTGTATTGGAGTATAGTTGATTTACAATGTTGTGTTAGTTTGGGTATCCACTCGTTTTTAGACTCTTTTCCCATATAGGCCATTACAGAGTATTGAGTAGAGTTCTGTGTGCCATAAGGTAGGTCCTTATTAGTTATCTATTTTATGTATAGTAGTGTGTATATGTCAATCCCAATCTCCCAATTTATCCTTCCCCTCTCAGCCTTACCCCCGGTAACCATAAGTTTGTTTTCTACCTCTAGCTCTATTTCTGTTTTGTTGATAAGGTCATTTGTACCCTCTTTTGAGATTCCACATATAAGCTATATCATATGATATTTGTCTTTCTCTGTCTGACTTACTTCACTCAGTATGACAATTTCTATGTCCATCCATGTTGCTGCAAATGACATTATTTCATTGTTTTTTATGGCTGAGTAATATTCCATTGTATATATGTACCACATCTTCTTTATCCATTCCTCTGTTGATGGACATTTAGGTTGCTTCCATGTCCTGGTTATTGTAAATAGTGCTGCAATAAATATTGGGGTGCATGTATCTTTTTGAACTATGGTTTTCTCCAAATATATGCCCAAGAGTGGGATTGCTGGATCATATAGTAGCTCTATTTTTAGTTTTCTTAAGGAACCTCCATACTGTTCTCCATAGTGGCTGTACCAGTTTTCATTCTCACCAACAGTGTTGGAGGGTTTCCTTTTCTCCACACCCTCTCCAGCACTTATTTTTTGTAGACTTTTTGATGATGGCCACTCTGACTGGTGTGAGGGGTGATACCTCATTGTAGTTTTGATTTGCATTTCTCTAATAATTAGTGATGTTGAGCATTTTTCATGTGCTTTTTAGCCATGTGTATGTCTTCTTTGGAGAAATGTCTGTTTAGATCTTCCACCCATTTTTTGATTGGGTTGTTTGGTTTTTTTGGTATTGAGCTGCATGGGCTATTTTTATTATTATTATTTTATTTTTGGCTGCATTGGGTCTTTGTTGCTGCACATGGGCTTTCTCTAGTTGTGGCAAGCAGGGGCTACTCTTTATTGTGGTACACAGGCTTCTCATGGCAGTGGATTCTCTTGTGTGGAGCATGGGCCCTAGAGCACACGGGCTTCAGTAGTTGCGACACATGGGCTCAGTAATTGTGGCACACGGGCTCTAGGACATGCGGGCTTCAGTAGTTGTTGCATGTGAGCTCAGTAGTTGTGGTGCACGGGCTTAGCTGCCCCTCGGCGTGTGGGATCCTCCTGGGCCAGAGATTAAACCCACATCCCCTGCATTGGCAGGTGGATTCCCAGCCACTGTGCCACCAGGGAAGTCCCTGCATGGGCTGCTTTTTATATTTTGGAGATTAATCCCTTGTCGGTTGCTTCATTTGCAAATATTTTCTCCCATTCTGAGGGTTGTTTTTTCATTTCGTTTATGGTTTCCTTTGCTGTGTGAAAGCTTTTAACTTTAATTAGGTTCTGTTTGTTTATTTTTGTTTTTATTTTCATTACTCTAGTAGGTGGATCAAAAAAGATCTTGTTGCAATTTATGTCAAAGAGTGTTCTGCCTATGTTTTCCTCGAAGAGTTTTATAGTATTCGGCCTTACATTAAGATTTTTAATCCATTTTGAGTTTATCTTTGTGTATGGTGTTAGGGAGTGTTCTAATTTCATTTGTTTACATGTAGCTGTCCAGTTTTCCCAGTGCCACTTATTAAAGAGACTGTCTTTTCTCCATTGCATATTTTTGCCTCCTTTGTTATAGATTAGGTGGCCATAGGTGCATGAGTTTATCTCTTGACTTTCTATCCTGCTCCATTGATCTATATTTCTGTTTTTGTGACAGTACCACATTGTTTTGATTGCTGTAGCTTCGTAGTATGGTCTGAGGTCAGGGAGTCTGATCCCTCTGGCTCCCTTTTTCTTTCCCAAAATTGTTTTGGCTATCTGTGGTCTTTTGTGTTTCCATACAAATTGTAAAAATTTTTGTTCTAATTCTGTGAAAAATGCCAAATTTTATACACTGTACAAATCAACTTATAAATGAATATCCAGAATCCTATACTTCTATGCCTTGAAAATGTGTCTCCCTCTAGGCCAATAAAAGTAAAGTGTTCAGCTGAAACAGAAATTCCAAATTATTTCTAAATTCAAATCTCTTTCTGGCGATATATATATCTCTATATCTATCTATCTATCTATCTATATATATCTCCTGATATACACTCAGAAAGATGCCTAAATTTAGTTATAATAATATATATGCACAAAAAATAAAGATTTAAATTTATAGCTTTTTAATTTTACATTCCTATTTCTCCTAATGCTATATATTATTTTATATCTCCAGTCTTCTCACTATATGGTGTGTAAGGTTATTTTAAACTTTTTGGTGGTTTTGATGAACCAGATTCTGCCATCAACTTTCTGTTGAAATAATCTTCATACCTGCCTTTCTGTGCTCTTCTCTCCATCACAAGAGACTAGAAGCTGGAAAATGTATTTCCCAGACTCTCTTGTCAGGCGGTTTACATTTAGGTTCTGCCAAAGGATTAAATTGGCTAGAGATTAGAAGGCAAGATGGAGACAGAGGGTAGTTTCTGGTTCTTGAAGTGGATGCAAGGAAACTAGGGTACTAGGGACTCCAGGAACATTGGTGGTCCCAATGGTGACAGCTGGGTCCCTTCTGACCAAAGGTTGTCAAGGTGCCTTCAGCAGTGTAAGTAAGTGACAGTGATCCAGCAGCACCAGCAGCTGGTGTAAGCTCCTGCATCTTGTCAGCTATGGACCTCTAGAAGGTCTGAACTTTTATTTTCTTTAGTTAAAACTCATTTCTCACATGTGCTCCCCCAGCCCTTCCAACACCTTTAAAATCATCCCTTTTTATGAGCTCTTTCTCTGCTTGCAATATCTAGAATGGTTTCTCTTTTCTGGACTGAAAAATGACCTATTCATGAGAAAAACTTGGCTTATTCATTGGGACAATTAGAAGGTAAGACTTATAGGTGTATACAAACCTCACACTGTGTCCCATATGACTTGGCAGAGAGAAGAGCATTTTCAATGTCAGTGTTGAGAAGATAATTTAGGGCAAGTCTCAGTAGTGGAGAGAGTCAGCTGAGATTTGCCAGAACCTCATCTATTCTTCATAGATAACTGGGGAGACTGCTGTATTGGGAGTGGATAAGAAAGAGCCTTTTACTGCAAAATAGCTACCTATAGTGTGTGTGTGTGTGTGTGTGTGTGTGTCTGTGTGTGTGTCTGTGTGTGTGTCTGTGTGTGTGTCTGTGTGTGTCTTTTATCTACTCTAAGGAGTCACTTCTTAACCAGTTATCCTTTTAGTATGTTAAATATGCATAAACACTTAAGCTGTAGAACTGAAGTCAGAATATTTCGATTTAAGCCTGGGCTTCTTTTCTGATCAACTAGAGTCATGTCAGAATTGACTATTTTTGTCTGGCAAGTGAATACCATAACCTATACCTACTTTGCAGAGCCCATTTGAGCCTCATAGGATCAAATGGGCTAATGTATATGAAGGCGATTTTTTTTTTTTTTTTTTTTTTTTTTTTGCGGTACGCGGGCCTCTCACTGTTGCGGCCTCTCCCGTTGTGGAGCACAGGCTCCGGACGCGCAGGCTCAGCGGCCATGGCTCACGGGCCCAGCCGCTCCGCGGCATGTGGGATCTTCCCAGACCGGGGCACGAACCCGTGTCCCCTGCATTGGCAGGCGGACTCTCAACCACTGCGCCACCAGGGAAGCCCGAAGGTGCTTAAGAATCTAAATTCTACATTCATGTCAGGTGTTATGAGAGAAGATTAGTTAACAGCTAGAAATGAAAGGACTGTGACTTCAGAAATTACAGGAAGAAAAGTAATTCCTGAATCAAGCAGTGACTCTGTTCAGAGCCTCTATGAACACTTTATGTTTCTATTTATGTCGAGCTATGAAGTCAGGAACAGCTCCAGAACAAGGTGAGAGATGCATGAAACATAAAGGGAGAAAAAGCAGAAAACGTAGTCAAGAGGCCTGAGTTGGCAGTTGCTACACGTTCACACCATCGTTGTCCTCCCCGAACTCAGTCGTGCCGACTTAGAAACACTGCTCCTTGCTTCTCTGCCCACACATTCAAGTGCATCACCCTCAGATTTATATTCTCGAGATCAGGATATCACCCAATATTTTGAATTTTCCAAGTGTCCCAGAGGGTTCTGCTGTATGGCTCTGCACCAAAGCAGCATTTCACAGAATAGTTTCTGGATCAATTTAACTGAAATTACATTTTTCATTTCTTTAAATTCCCAATTTCTGAGCCTGAGCCCAGATCACGGAGTCAGTGTCTCTAAATGGTGGAAACTGAGATCTGCAATGCAATAAGTAACCCAAGTGCTTTTATTCATACTTAATTTAGGCACCCAGGACTAGTGGGCAAGGTTGGATCAACGGCAATTTCTGCACCTGCTGTCTCACTCTCCTTATATACACTCATCCACTTTACATCTAACTTTACTGCATCCCTAAATTAAGTTGTAACTCTGTTTTAAACTAAAAGGCAATAAAGTTTAAAATGCAAATACCTGGTAAAATTCACTGAAAAGGAAATCATGACTTTGATTTTTCTAAGTTTTACTAAACTCAATCCTGCTGCTTTTTGGCTTCCTCTGTAGCCACTTCTTAAGTTGGTGTTATTCTTCCATGTTTAATGGGGCAATTTTCAGTATTCATTCCACTTGACAGCATTTGTCACTTTTGGCTTTGGGGCTTGCACAGTTTCCTCAATTCAAAATGCTGTCACTGACTCATTTATCTGGTTAACCTATTCATCCTTCTAAGTTCATCTTAAACATCACCATCTCTGGGTAATATTTTCTGGTCTCTGAAGTCCAGGTCATTCCTTGCCTTCTATACAGCATCCAGAACCCTTCCTAATATATATAACACACACTAGGCTAAGTCTCTACTTATTTGCCTTCATCTCCTGCTAGATCAGAGTGGTCATTTTTTTTTCTCTGTAAAGTACCAGGTAGTAATTATTTCAGGTTTTGTGGGTCATGAGGTCTCTGACACAATTACTCAACTCTGTCATTGTATCATGAAAGCAGCAATAGAAAATAAGAATGACTATGTTTTAGTAAGATTTTATTTACCATCAGTGGGGAGATTTGGCCATGGGTGGTAGCTTGCTGACCCCTGCACTAAACTGTTAGCAGAACGGCCATTCTTGTTCACCATTGTAGCCTCAAGTAGTAGAATAGCCCCTGGCCATACAGATTGGTTGAATTTAATCTGTATTCTGTATAGAGTTTGGTCCAACTACTAATAAACAAACAAATAATAAGTGGTTTAAATAAGATATTTCTATCACATAAGAGAATCCTGGAGGGAGGCAATTCAAAGTTGGTAGGGTAGCTTCACTGTTCTCAAGTGTTTAAGTCACTCGTTCCCATTGATATACTCTACCATCCTCAACATGTGGCTTCCGTTCTTGAAGGGACTTCATTTATGCATGAATGAAGGAAGGAGGAAGTTCATTTAAGGAGACCTCCTGCAAGTCTGATATATGTTCGCTTACATGAAATTGTCCAGAACTTAGTCCCATTAGCTACAGGAGAGGATTGGAAATGAGGTTGTTTAGAGAGGAGCATTATGATCAGCTAAACACTGGAGTCCAATTACAAAGGTAAAAAGGAAAAATGGATGTTGGAGTTTAACATGCACACTAATGCTTCTTTTGGGGGTTGCTTAGTATTTTGTTCTGATGTTATATTTATATGTCAGAAAATGAAGCCCAAATATCATCTACCTGAAATGGCTGAAATGTGATGTGGGAAGAAGCAAATGCCCTCCATCGTGTTCCTTCCCACCTTATGATTATATTAGTTCATAAACATAGGAAAATGACTCAAGTAGTTTCAAAACTTTCATTTTTGAGTGACACCAGACGTTCACAAGTAAGTGACCTCCCCCAAATTTCATTTCGTGATGCATGTGCTTGCATTTATTCTAATCTCTTATTCTACACTTCAGAAAGACAAATAATGTTTGTGTTGGGCCAGCCCCACCCAGAATTTCTAAAGCAACTGTTTTTGTGCATGAAAGGCAGACTGAAACATGCATAATTACAAATATTTACATCTGTTTCCAATCTCTAAACCAGAGCACAGAATTACCCTGTACTGGAACTTACACAGTGGTCCCATTTGTTTATTTATGTTTTGGTTCTTGAATTATATGCAAACATGCACAATGACAACAATGTTATATAATATCTGACATCTATCAGATACTGGGGTTAGTGCACAGGAAGGGATTTTGGTCCTTATGAAGAATGGATATTTGATCTTCCCGAGAAAAGTTCTGGGTTGAAGACTTAAAAAATAGAAACTTGTTAAACCTAATTGCTTTTCATAAATGGGTCTCTTTTTTTTTCCTATAAAATTTTTTGGGTTTTTTCTCCTCCATTCTTATTGTGTTTGGGAAAAAAATGGAACTATATTCTTTCCTCTCTCTCTTTCTCACTACTTAGCTACCTATGTGTGTAGACATAGACTCAATAATCTGCTTTAATTTGACATTATGTCAATACTCAAATTTTATATATTATAATCCTTTTATATGAAAATAGAAACATTTAAATCGTCCATTTCTTAGCTCACCATTTTTACCATGGCGACCTTGCCTATTTTAAGAAGATATTACCTTAGAATGCTGGTCTTATTGTTAGTTCATTGATGCTTTTTTTTTTTTTTTTTTTTTTTGACTGCGTTGGGTCTCTGTTGCTGCACGCAGGCTTTCTCTATTTGCGGTGAGAGGGGGATATTCTTAGTTGCAGTGTGCAGGCTTCTCATTGCATTGGCTTCTCTTGTTGCAGAGCATGGGCTCTAGAGCACAGGCTCAGTAGTTGTGGCGCACGGGCTTAGTTGCTCCACGGCATGTGGGATCTTCCC
Organism: Globicephala melas; assembly: GCF_963455315.2. Lineage (NCBI taxonomy): Eukaryota > Metazoa > Chordata > Mammalia > Artiodactyla > Delphinidae > Globicephala > Globicephala melas. The sequence continues at coordinate 41,832,988 of NC_083317.1, forward strand.
GGACCAGGGATCGAACCCATGTCCCCTGCATCGGCAGGCAGATTCTCAACCACTGCGCCACCAGGGAAGTCCCATTGATGCTCTTTTGATATTAGTATTTCAGAAGGAAAACACCTATCCTCTAATACTTATCATTGGATTTATTTTTATTCCTTTTCCATTTTCTAACACTTGACATTTATAAATAAAGCACTGACTTTATCTTGGGAAGATATTACATAAATAGCAGTGGTCCTCTAACTTTAGTATACAGAATAGTCAGACATGGAACTTGTAAAAATACAGATGCCCAGTCTTTGTTTCTAGAGATTCTGATTCAGTAGATATGAGATTTGTCTAAGAAATCTATGTTTTTAAATTGACAGTGGTATGAGGTTCATGCTTTTAGAGTACTGGATCAAGTATGTTTTAGGTATGTCTGCCTACCCTTGTTTATATCATTTTCTTCATGTGCAGCATGATTTGTGTGTGTGTGTGTGTGTGTGTGTGTGTGTGATGCTTTGTTTCCATTTTTGCATATTCATTATTTCATTTATCACCTGGTGTTGTCTTCAACAGTTTGACAAAACTTCTTTTAAAATAACCAATGTCACTAAATTTCTAAATTCAGTAACCTGTTCTGAGTCCTTATAGCCCCCTCGATTTTTGTGTCATCCAAATATTGATGCCACTCCACTCTCCTTAATGATTTATCTTCTTTGGCTTCCCAGGGTATAGTCCTCCCCTAGTTATCTCTATGTATCTGATTTCTCAGGTTCAAATTTCTTTTTTAATTCTTCAAATATAGTTGATCTTGATTTTACCTGACTCTTATATCTTCTTTCCAAATTCATAATGATAACACCTCTTTGTGATGAAACCACAAATCTGTATATGCAGTTTCAATCTAAGCAAGCCATATTCTAGTTTTTTTCCGTGTGTTAGACATCATTCCTCAGAGTCTGTATAGGATAGCAAATTCAAAGTGTCCAAAACTGAACACATACTTCTTGTAAATTTAATATATAGTTTTTGTAAATTCACCACATACATTACCGTAGTAAAGACTCTGAAAAGTTCTATATATATAAAAAAAAAGCCTCACTTAAAGTTTACCCAATTATATATGAAATTGTATTGCCTATTTTTTCATACACAGAATACACATTATAAATATTAGGGTTCTAACAGTTCCTCTGTTGCAATTCAAATTTAACAATTTTCTACATTATGATAGTTATCTATTATTATCATCGTCCCTATATTTACATATGTCTTATTTTCCTTATGAAATTGAAACCTCACAGAGAAAAAGTCAATTTCTGTTTCTTCTAGTTCTCCTAGCCCAGAGTCTGACATACTTGGATATTTACCACTATTTAGGTAGTAAATAAATAATTATTTTAAAAGAAAATAGATACTTATAATTTATATTTGGAATAAAAAATATAAACCACCTCCTTTCCCTTCTCTTTGCAGCTTAAAACTGAGAAAAATCTTCATCAAGATTCTAATTACTCATTACAATGGCTACAGTCATATCAAAGCTCCTCTTTATGTAACCAGAATACTGGACTTGAAGAAATCTATGGCTACCTTATTTTTATTTATTTATTTTTTTTTTTTGCGGCACTTGGGCCTCTGTCTGTTGTGGTCTCTCCCGTTGCGGAGCACGGGACGCGCCGCTCCGCGGCATGTGGGATCTTCCCGGACTGAGGCACGAACCTGTGTCCCCTGCATCGGCAGGCGGACTCTCAACCACTGCGCCACCAGGGAAGCCCCTATGGCTACCTTCTTATTGCTGACTGCGTCAGTGGAGCACCATGAAAGAGTACGGAGGCACCACAAAGTGTGTCAAATAATCAGACAGAAACAAATATGTCATTTGCATTATGGGTTTATACTGTTCTGTTTTGGGAAAACTACATCTCCAATGCATTTGAAAGGAAGTAAATAGGCATGCTTTAGAACTCTCCCTAGTGGGTATAGAGCAGTAGAGTCATGATTCGGAGAGCCTGCACTCCCCCTTAAATTTCTCTCCTTGAACTATTCTGAGGCAATTAGACTGGCAACCAGTACTAGTTATCCTGCTGGAGACTTTCTGGGTGTTACTTGAGACCAAATGACTTAGACTTGGGGAGATGTTCCCATGACATAAATGCAAGCAGAAAAGAATCACATTAGAATTCAGGCTGTGTCCACGAGGAGATTCGTTTCTAAAGATTTAATTTCATATGTGCTTTCTTCATCTTGGAATGAGAAATGCAAGTAACTGGCATGAATATTTTCTTTTAAACTATCTTATTTTCCTTATACTCAAATTTCACTTATTTCCTACATCAATTTCAACCTAAGGAGTAGCAACTACATTATGTCCCTCAAAAATGTGCTTGATTCACTTTCCTGGAGTCTAAATTCTCACCTGCTAAGTCGCCCCTGGAGCAAATTTCCTGGTTTAACAATTGACAGCTAGACTAGTCATAATAGCAGACAAGTGTTATTAGCCTTCTCTGGATATTTGGATATTGTGCTGAGCTACTTTTCACTTTGAAAACATAAATGGCATTTAATGAATATGGTCAGCCATGGGCGCATTCTGACCTCTGATAGCTATCATTGTGATAAAACTTGAGACGTTTTCAATAGCCAATATGCAAACTGTTTCCCTAGTACAGACATTTCTTCCCTGGTAAACACTTTCAATTTCTTATAAATCACCCTCTTCATTATAGGTAGAGTGTCTCACATGATTCTTCTCTACTTTGAAGCCCATTTCCCAGACTTGGTGTCCTAGGGATATTCTGATGAACTGGGAAATCGGAGGGTCATACCATCACGTATTCCCTCCACTGGAAGAATTTCAATATTTTTATTTTTATTTTATTTAATTTTTTTTTTTTTTTTTTTTTTTTTTTTTTTTGCGGTACGCGGGCCTCTCACTGCTGTGGCCTCTCCCATTGCGGAGCACAGGCTCCGGACGCGCAGGCTCAGCGGCCATGGCCCACGGGCCCAGCCGCTCCGCGGCATGTGAGATCATCCCGGACCGTGGCACGAACCCGTGTCCCCTGCATCGGCAGGCGGACTCCCAACCACTGCACCACCAGGGAAGCCCCAATAGTTTTAAATAATGAAATTTGAAATAAAGTTCTTAAAGGCCATTAATATCCTATTTTACTCATCTAAATACTATAGAAAATTAATATGTTTGTCCATTTATTGACCATGCTGTATGTTCCAGGATTTTATGAAAGTATAATGAAAACTTGAAGGCTTATTTTCATCCTAGTATAGTGATATTTACAAATCAGGGTTGACTATTGAAAGTCTATGTTCCTTTGTGTATATCAGATTACTGAGAGGGTCGTGGCCATTGTCTCAGAATCACTTGATTCCACTATTGAAAATTGTTAAGTCATTTGGTATTCATATTTACTATGTGAGTTCTTAGCCATCACCTCATGAGAATTCTCATTAGTTTTGAATGGTTCCAAATATAACCAGTATGGCTTGTTTCATGACACTAGGATATTAAAAAACACGAATCAAGATAAGGAGAGAGTTTTAAAATCAGAGTAAATATCCCTAATCCCCCACTTCCTAAGGGAACGTAAAATGCAAGTTATTTATGGGAATGCTCTCCTGTTACTAATGTCTAAGAAAAGTCTTGGGGACTCAGAGGTGCTCCCTGAATTGTAAAGCTTATGCTGCTGTTTCTTTCCTTAGACTAAGGCAGAAAGTGATAGTCTACTGAGCTGTGCTCAGGATTTCAAGGTGGTACCTGCCTGCTAGCAAAGGCAGCTATGGCTCAAGGCAGAGTTAGAGTGAAGAAGTGTACATGATGTTGGGAAGATAGACTGCAACTTAGGGAAGCAGAACACAAAAAGAACAGAGGTGATGTCTATGCCTATAAGCGTAGTCTTGGAGTCTTGCTAAGGCATTTCGGTAATAGAATCAGCAAAATATCATCTAAAATTGCTAAAACTGGTAGCATAAAAATGTTTTACCTTGAAGAATATCACCCTTCATCAGAGCTGGTACCTAGAGACCTGGAAAAATCTCTCCTCGAAACCAGCTGATAAGTTGACCTCAATATCAAAATTGTCAGGACTTTATCTATGATGCTCCAAACAAAAAGTAAACATTAAAAATCAATAAACATTTACCCTCAGGTAAGCAAGCACTTGAAAAGGGTAAGTGGTGTTACTTACAATCTCCACTGAGAAACGAGTGTTTTATATTCCCTTTCAGGTTGGTATGAACTCTTCAGTAAGACTTCCAACTCCTGCTTATTGGGATTCTAACGGGTAGGTAGAGCTGCCTAGAGATGCCTGAAGTAATACCCTCTGGTTTTACAAACTTCGTATGTGCGTTCCATGAATTCAAGCTTTATAGGTATCCCAGAACTCTCTGTCTCAAGTGTACTTTTTATCTTTGCATCAGATGTCTCCAGGCTGAATTTGAGGAGTCCAGCTCCAGGCCAGAATCCTCCGTGTGATCTTTCACATCTGACCATCGGCAATTACAAGGCTTTACCTGGCAGCCCTCAGGGTGGGGGGAGTCTGTTCTCTTCATACCAGGCTTGATGCATGGTCAGTGCACTGCAGATTCCTGGAGGGAGTTACAGTCAAAGACGCATGTTCACATGACAACCTGCATTCCTAGCCCTGGTGCCTCTCTTTGGAGTCCTCTTTTGTCCGCTCAGTACTTCCTTACTCCTAAATCCTAGCGCCTCCCCTCTCACTCCCTCTATCCCTGTGGGTCCATAAAACAACAGGAGCCTTTTGTCCAGCACAGTCAGCAGTGAGAAGATGCCTCTGTGTGCTGATTCACCTGACCCTCGTCTGGTGCTGTTCTGTGGAAAAAAACTGGAGAATTAGCCAGCTGGTGCCTATTTTTGCCTCTTCCACTATCTCAGTAAGTGAATAAAGTCACTTTAGTTTGGCTTGTTGTCCTAATTAACCACTTAGAAACCTGACAGCTTGACAGCAGTGTGAACGAAGCACACAGGTCTCTACCCCAGACACTGCTGGGGATTAACAAGAGAGCTGGGGAAAATGTGTTAAGAGGAAATGTTCCTCCTTTTATCCAGCTAGCGATTAACATATCCAATCAAGTTTCTATCTATACTGAAGCTGGCCAACTGCCCACAATATAATTATTTCAGAATGTGAGATTTATACTTAAAAAATACATGAGTAACACGTGTCTGTACAAACACAAACTGCATATTCCATTGATACATATTCTACTTTCTTGAGAATTATCAGGCTACTCTCACTGAATGCCTTTGATGAAACTAAACCAGCGCTTCATCTTGACGCTTATAGAGTACAAATAGCTAGAGGGAGAGAATGCATATAATATTCTCCAACTGGCACGAACTACAGCAATTTTTCCTCCAGTGAAGTGGCTGACACCTTTAAGTTCATGCTGACAGATGGAACCCAAAAGAGAGTATTGGGGGAAAGAGAAGGAAAAGAAACAAAACAGAAGAGTAGGTTCTTTGGGTTTCTGTATATGAGCTTTAAAAACACATGGCTGTCTAACCAGAGGCCTCAACCCAGTTCTGAAGGCCACCTTGCTCATCAAAGAAGACCCTTTAACAACCCGGATTCTCTCAGACAGATGCATCGTGCCGGGTAAGTTGTACAAGTCTCAACTCCAGGGCACTGTTCTCACAGACACTTCTCAAATTTAATGAACATGAAAGTTACCTGGGATCTTATTAAAATGCAGATTCTGAGTCAGTAGGTCTGGGGTGGGATCTGAAATTCTGTATTTCTTACAGTTCCCAGAAATGATGTCACTGCTCCAGGTTAAAGCCTATAGACCATGTTGGGGAAGGAGCCCCAGACTGTGCACTGAACAACCTGCACAAACATTCACAAGGATCTGGTCCTTCTTTAACTTCTTGAACAAATGCTGTGTATTTATAGTAGCTACATTAATATCCTTGTCTAGTAGTTCTATCATCTATATCATTCCAAGTTCATTTCTAGTACTAGTTCATTTCTAGTACTAGAACTAGTTCATTTCTAGTACTCGGATACTGCAAACCATGTCACCTACTATATACTTCATAAACTTCTTTTAAACATCAAAGGAAAAAACAAAACAAAAATTCTCCCCTTCCTACTGCTCTTCCAAAAATCAGCTCCTTGCTAACCTAATATACCAATCTTACCCAATGGAGAAATCCAGAGAATTTTGTTTCCCCCTTTTTTTTTTTTTAATTGTATGCAATAGCAAAGCCATTTTCTCTTTGCACTAGAGTCAAAATCTACCACTTATTTAACTACTGTTTGTTTGTCTTCAAAAGGCCTAGATAGCTATTCACCATCACTGCAATAGTGTTTGATGTCTTTACTCTGAATAATCTGTTATTTTGAAGATTATCCAGTGTTTTACACTCTGATCTCTATGGGCAATAGGAATCAGATATATTTCCTGAACTAACAAGATCCCAGAGTCCAACTGTAACTGCCTCATATAAAGTGAAATTTTATTTAAAGCTTCTCCCCAGTATACATGTCCTGAGGATTCTCACTTTTCACTCAGGTCTCACTTCTCACAGAGACCAAGTGACTTACACTTTATGAAATGGGGTTACACATATAACATTATGTTGAGCTATTGGCTTAGCTCTTCATTCTTGCCTGGCATAAAATACAGTTTTTAGTACCCAGCCCTAATATTCTATAATTGGTAAACATGGAATATTTAAGACATTAAAAAAAATAGCTTCATCTCACTTTAATTGACCACAGAACAGAGTTATGCTTCCAGCCATGATGAAGTAAGAGATATCACATTTATTCTCCAGTCTCACACAAATAAAAACATGAACAATTTGTATGAAACCTTGGTTTTCGGATATTAGACAACAGGCAGCAGAAGGCATTTATCTTGGAAGGAAGAAAAATAAGCAATATAAGCCAAGTAGCAGAGATAGGGTTGAGTATTTGAGGAAGTGAAATATCAAGAATTCAAAGGGTAGAGTACAGGAGAGGAGAGAGTTGCACAGACAGAACTCTAGAGTGTGGAACAGATTCTCCCGGAATTATCAGCTGATTTCTGATCAAGTAATGCATGTGAGGAAACTACATGAGGTGGGAAAAAGGAAGAAACAGAGCAACAACCAATGTTCACAGAGAACTGGTAATAATAGGTTATGTTTTCAAGAGAGAAAGAGAAGAAAAAGAATGTCAGGTAAAGTACTCAGAAAATCATTGCCTCTGTAACGGGGCAAAACTAGGCTAGACTAAGGGCTACGTCTGATCCTGCCAAAAACAGCTTTAAAAACCAGCTTCAGAAGAATCGAACTGTATTCAGATAACTTGACTATGTCTTTAAACAAAGATAAAAAATATTTAAAGTAATACCCACCCCCCAAAAAAGCCCTAGAATGTACAAATAAAATTTCACAATTTCTGGCATCTAGGAAAAAAAAGATTGCCAGTCATGAACATGGGAGTGGACAACCCATACAAAAATCATTCACTATGGGCTTCCCTGGTGGCGCAGTGGTTGAGAGTCCGCCTGCCGATGCAGAGGACACGGGTTCGTGCCCCAGTCTGGGAGGATCCCACATGCCGCGGAGCGGCTGGGCCCATAGCCATGGCCACTGAGCCTGCGCGTCCTGAGCCTGTGCTCCGCAGCGGGAGAGGCCACAACAGTGAGAGGCCCGCGTACCGCAAAAAAAAAAAAAAAAAAAAAAAAAACCATTCACTAGAAATGAACTTGGAATGATATAGATGATAGAACTACTAGACAAGGATATTAATGTAGCTACTATAAATACACAGCATTTGTTCAAGAAGTTAAAGAAAAATATGAGCATGTTAATAAGAGATACGGGAGATATTTTTAAAAAGTCATATCAAACTTCTACAGTTAAAAATACAATGTCTCAGATAAAAAATACACTGAATGATATCAAGAGCAGATAAGATGTTACAGAGCAAAATATTAGTGAACTTGAAGACATAGCGATAAAAGCTGCCCAATAGAGCATAGAAAAAGACTGAAAAATAGTGTAAAGAATATCAGTAAGTGATGGGGACAAATTCAAGAAGGCTAATATATTGGATTTAAAGTCCTATAAGGAAAGGAGTGAAAAAATATTTGGAAAACATAGCTGAAAATTTTCCAAATTTGATAAAACTTTAAACCTACAATTCCAAGAATTTCATAAAATGCAAGCAAGAAGACACATACAAAACCACACAAAGACATATCATAATCAAATTTATTAAACCAGTTGAGACGTTGACCTAACGTGTACTCGTTCGTAAAATAGAACAGTATAAGATGACCTCACTCATATTATTTTCCATAGATTGCGTGAAAGGGAAGGATGTTATAATTCTATTACAATATATAAATTGTGGAGAACCTTTTATTTCATTAAATTCTTATGTTAGAATAAAAGCCCAAGCTTAATATTGAGAAGAATCTTTGTTCACAATTCTACTAACAGACCCTGGGATTACATTTGTATTTTCAAATTAGCCAGTTTAGCATAATAGTTTTTTAAAAATTTGAAGAAAGAAAACAAAAACAAATAGAAAAAAAATCTCCCTTGCAAAATTATATAATAATAAAAAAAGTCCTAGTCTTACCCTTTCTGGAGTGCACTCTGTTACGATACTTGACATCATTTACCATCAATTTTTATGTTGGTAGGAAGGAATAAGATTTCTGTCTTTTAAAATTTTTTTTTAAATTTGTGCATTGTCCCTCCTGTTAGATTTGGCTACATCCTTTGTTTCCATTTTATGTTCTGCTATCTCTATATGGAGCCGACAATGCAGCACTGTTACATTCTCTTGAGGACACTAATATATAAAACAAAAACATTCTTCCCCAATGTGCATTCTAGAATTTTACACATTTTTTTCTTGAATATTTTTAACAAGCAGATCTAACATTAACTATTGTGATAACATTATTATAAGGGAAAACTAAAATAAACTAGCTTTAATTTTAATTGAAAGAACTCTTTTTCTGCTGCATGTCTGTTAAACTACAATTTTCAGACAGGTGAAGTGGTGACTCTCATTTCTAATACGAAATGAACACTTGTCAAAGATTTTGATTTAACCCACTAATAAGTGAGAGAAAGAGTAACCTGTTCAAATCAGTTCAAATGAGAATTCTAGAGATTTATATTCTGTACAAAATCCATTTGCATTGCCTAAGCAGGAATCATTCACACAGCTCTGAAACACAATTCCAGGAAACAGTTGATTACTTCAGTTTTCTCAAAGATAACTTCTATCTATCACAGGTGAACACTCTTACAGAATCAAATAATCCCAGAGGGTCAGTTAAACAATGCCCAATATTCCATCCAAAGGACAATCAGCCACCTCCTTGCACATCTCAAAGTCTTGCACAAAGACCTAACTTAGCAAGCATGTTTGCCATCATAGTAGTGCTGTTAAGATTTTGCTAAAACTCGTTAAAGCTTTATCTTGATAAATTAGAAAAAAAATCATATTTTATTTTGATTTTACAATTGATTCCTTATGAAACTGAATCTAAGTGAAAAATAAAATAAGTGAATTCTAGAGACAAAAGCTTAAACGTTCGCTTACTTTCCATTGTAATAAACATGTAAAAATTTCAATGTAAGGATTCTCAAGCAGTAAGTGAACTGGTGACTCCATTTGAAATAAGTATTGATGTCTGGAAGTTAAGAATATTAACTGCTCCCCGAAATTGGAATAATATTAACTAATTTAAAAGAAGGCAAGGAAAACAAATTCTTCCATAAATTTTAATCACTTTATGTTTCAAGGTAATATATCAAAAACTAATCATAACCACTTATCTCTTATTTTGCCTCAATGATTTTTCCATATTTTCTTTTACAGGTCAGAAACTAGAGCATGAAAGGTGATTCTTCAAGTGATTATAGTACTATAATCACTTACATCCAAGTGATTAGTACTTTATTTGTAAGTACTTATAGTACTATAACTACTTACATCCAAGTGATTTAAGTACTATAAAAGTAGTTGTATTTTGAAATTTACATTTACTGTTTAAAATTATAGAGGTAAATACTTAAGACAAAAAAACCTGATTTCTTTCTAACAGTTGCTTTTTTTTTTTTTTGGTAGCTCTTGGATACATATTGCCAATCTTATGTCAACATCTAAATGAAAGAAAACTCATAGGTCTGTTTCTTTATTGCTCTTCATTTATTTCTGACTATTTTAAACCTAACTGTAACCCTCAGAGTTGCAAAATTTCATGATTATTTACCTTCATATTTTTTCTGTAGCATCAATGAATATGAGAGTGCGGCTATAAACTGTCACCCTGTAATGTGTTGCTTTAACATATACACAAAGACTCTACGTATCACCTTATTCATAGCTCCTCCACATCAAGCTCAGTGCAGACCCAGTAATTTCTTTTGCCCTACAACAAGATAGAGTTAATCCATCTTGTCTCCTAGAACAAAGTACATGAACTCTTTCACAGGCAATGAAAGCTACAGAAAAATATTTAAATCCTTAACCCCTTTGGGAGGCACCTTGTGAGCTGCTTTCTCTGGCACCTCTGTGCCAACTTTGTTTTTCGGCTCCGAGACTACAGGGTGGTTTCATTTCAAGTCACGGATTCTGGATGCCAACTAAACTGGCAAATGAAAAATAACTCAGTCAGGGCCATTTCACCCACCAGTGATCTCTGTCTGTGAGATAATCCCTCCCTGAGGTTTCTTTCTCTCCTCTACTGTGTTCTTAAAGGCCTAACACAGGGCAGCAGGCTGGTACCACTGTCTAAGGTTTCAATTAAGACATGAGCAGATAACAGAGAAGTAACAAGCAGGCCTCCATAACAACGCCTCATGTTTCACTCTCAGTTTTAGTCCAGAGATGGCAAGATGTTTGAAAAATGTAGTTCATTAATCCCCACAACAACCCCCAGAGGTTGAGAGGACAGAGAGGGAGCCAGCAACCGGATCAGGCTTGAATAGTCTCTCTGTTGGTTGTGTACATTTGGAGCTGACTGTGAAATCTATGTGGACATACTGAACCCTCTGGTTAACCTCATGGTGCAAATGCGTTGATCAAAGGCACTCTGTCAGTATCTGATTAAGGGCCATGTAAGAGCACTGAAGACATTTCCTTCTGGTTAACAACTCTGATTGCAGGGGCTCCTGGAGTGAGTTTTCCTGTAAGCATTCAAGTAGGTCCCCAGCTGGAGCTCTAGGGTTTCCCAATGGCACGGCTTCCTGTTGCTGAAGGCTTCAATTCATTCACAGCTTGTAAATCAGTAGCCTGTAAATCAACAGATTGAGCTACTACTGTTTAAAACACAGTTTCCTCAACAAGCTTCCTTCTGGTTTTGTTTTCATATATCAAAGGGATAAAAAAAGAAAAAGAGTCCAATTTTTAACACCTGGACTGATGGGGACTCAGCAGGAGAAGTATGTTACACCAGCTCTGCGGTTCTGTTTTTGTTTCAGTGAAGCAAGGATGTAGTGGCTAAAGTCAAGATAGTGTTTACTTAGAGAAATGATAGAGGCCTATTTGGGGGAAATTAAAAATTACAATTGTTGCATTCATCTCAGTAATTTTTAATGTCTGTTAAGAAATATAAGGCTAAAACCAGAATGAGAATCAAGACATGTTCTTATTTCCTTCCTCTCCTGTATTAAACACGTGTAGATAATATTTTGAAATTGAAGTGAGGTGCTTAAGCCAACGATTTTGAATATTTTATATGACTTAATGCCTATTGAAACAGATCAACAGCATGAGGACTAGTTAATTACAGAAACTCTTCCGTTGTTAATAATCAGTTACATAGGGTAAGGCATCAGGACAGCCATGACTAAAAATGTATCAAGCCTCTAAATTCATGGCTTCACTTATTGTCACAGAGTGTTCTAGATGGCAACAACAGATATCATATACTCTATAAAATATTATAATACACTTTTACTTATTATTGTCATGTCTATTTGAGAGGGGCAGTATTCTGTGAGAGATCATTTGTAAAGTTTAAGGTTATGTTCAAGGTCAATATTAAGCATTGATATTTAGTATCCAAGAAGATTAATAATTCCATTTTTTGCTAGTCCCTCTACTAAATGCAGCAAAATTCGCATAGAAACTTAATCTAAGTCCATTGCCAGGAATTACCTACATACTGATTCTATGGTTGTCTCTAGGATCTCTGATGAAGGAAATTTTGGAACTGATCCTTTGAATAACATTATTTCTATTATCCCTAAAACAGACTTGGATTTAGAGACTGATCCAGGATCTTGGAAAGGAGTCATCATAAGCCAGAAATCTCCCTCTTGGGTAGAATAGATGTGAAGAAATCTTGCTCCATTTTGGTAAGGAATGCCAAGACAGTTGCACAGATGGTCACACTACTAGCTCACATCTTTGCCCTTGGGGACTTTGTCTAGACTCCTAGACAGGGAAGTATAGTTCCCTGGGAGAAGACTACATAGAGAAGGTCAAAATAGGTAAAGTCACCTAGGGGCCATATCTTACTTGCAGGTAAAATGTTTCCTTTTAGCACAAAAGAGCTGACACTCAAAGAGAGTCAAATGAGCTCAGTGGCAATGGTGGGGCAGAGTGTCAAATAAACCATCCAGGCTACTGAGGAAAGCGAAGTACAGATCATGGGAAATGCCCCTCCCTAATTAGAAAGGAATGAGAGTTACAACTAACATCCAGAGATTACCATGCTGGAGAAGGGGGAGTGGAATCAAAATTCCAGGTATAAATTGAGATGGGAATATTGCTCAATGCATCTGTGATGGAAGCTGAACCCTGGCTATGTCTGATGGCTGATGTTGCCTGGCAAACAGCTGTATGCACCCATACACTTAAGTTCATAAATGATAATAGTAATAAAGTTTTTACTCATTAGTCCTCCCATGCTAATCTTTATCTAATTGTTCCCTCCTCCTCAATCCCTGTTTACATCTCTGTCACTTCAGCCATTTAACAGTATTTTTCAGAACTCCCACTCTTTCGAGAACACAAAAGTTGTCTCCAAGCATTAAGTTTTTATTCATTATTCAGTCCACATGCAAGCCTTAAAAGAAATAGATTTCCTCTTAATTTATCTCATCCATGAAAGCAATAGTAATCGTTACCTTTTCATGTTCATTCCCCAAATACACAAGATAGAGGGTCACTCCCTATTTATTCTTGCTCTCTACAGATGGTTCAAAGCTATTGTCATGCTATTGTCACATAATAAACTTTCTTTATGGCATTCTTTACATTTGTTTAGAGCATGGCATCTCTGACTTATAGTCAGCAGCAAGAATACTCTAATTGATTAGAGCCCTTCCAGTCTTCCTCATCATAACTGTTTTGACTTCCTATTTTTCCCGAATCATTAAACTCAAAAATCAATCATTAAAAACATTCCTATCTCCTAAATATTACATATATCCTAGAGTAGTTCACATTTCTCCCACTATAATCTACCTGGTTAACCCATCTGGCTATGTATGTGCTAAGTAAGTCCCACTTCCACCCTTCTCATGTCAATTCATCAGAGACTTCCTAGAATAAATAAAGGAGGAAGAAAGAAATCAGCTACTAGAGTCATTACAATTCATTTCATGTATTCTACAAGATATGCCATCGTAACCCAATCCATATTCATTTTGAGTGAGTCACGACATTATAATAATTTAATTAAAACTGTAGCATAGGAGCTGGTTTCAGTCTCTTAGGGTCGCAAAGAAAACAACTAAGGGAAAACATTGACAACCTATCTGGATTTTCTTGTAATGCAGTCAGGTTCAATAAATAATAATTCATACCAGACTAATGTTTAGGACAATGTTTCCAAATGATGCAAGCCTAAATATTTTTTTAAAATAATGTATCTTTTCTGCCCACATCCACCATTGGAAACCTGAACAAAAGAAAATGTGTATGTCTTATATTAGAGTTTGAGACATTGTTCAAGTTTGAAGGAGTATAATGAGTCATAGGGAATGTTACTTTCCTTTTGAGAGAGGGAGATTGTTTTCCAAATGCAGAGCTGAAAAGGGGGCTATTTGTGAGCAAGAGAGGGCTCCAAGTGAGATAAATTTACCATGAGGAGAAAGAGCAGTGGTAGAGTACACAGTCCCTATGAATTATTAAGTCTTGAAGGATACTCTCTAACTGTTGTAAGGGAATGGCTGATTTAACTACCATTCAGTCTTTATTTAATCTACAATAAAATGTCTTTCTTAAAATCGCATGATTTTGTTTTCTTTTTCTTTTTTTTTTTGGCCGTGCCACACGGCTTGCTGAATCTCAGTTCTCCAACCAGGGACTGAACCCAGGCCATGGCAGTGAAAGCCTGGAATCCTAACTACTAAGCCACCAGGGAACTCCCAAGAATTGCATGATTTTTTTAAAAAGTAATATATATATATAAGTATTTACATGGTAATTGGCATGACTATATTGGTAGAGACTGATAAGGTAAGGATGGCTCAAGGAAGATAAGAATCTGATTTATCTAGTAATTTCCTAGACAACTCAGCTAAAACAGATGGACAAGGAATCCAGCACATCCTGAGTAGACTCCAACATGGAGTCATCTTGGTTTTTAAATAGTGACAAAGAGATCCAAAACTCTAGGAAATGCCTAAGAGGATCCATGTTCTTAGAGGAATAAGATCAAACTTTTTGATTGCCACTTTATAGGAGAGGCGGTTTAACCTGTGAAAGTAAAAAATATGGATATGATCACTACAACACCTGGATTACATTATTGATCTCTATAGTCATCTTTTTTGACTCTTTATTGAAATTTCTGCATTTGCCATCTCTAATGAAATAGTTAGTATTCCAACTTCCTTCAGACTCTTCAAGACTCTTGAACACTTAGCTCCAGTTGACACTTTGCTCATCCCCATAAATTTCAGAGGAGTATCCATCTGGCTGTACAGCAAATATTAAGGCAATTTAATGGTGATCCTTCAAATTTCCTTCTTTCTACCACAAAAAAATCTCAATATTATCACTTGTACTGTTTCATATGCAAAAGAAGAGTCTTTACATCAAGGACAAAACATCAAACTATATTCTTGATTCCATCACCTCCTACCCTTTTCACAACCTTACTGAAACCACTATCAAATTTTCGATTGCATTTTCAACCTTATAAATTTTGCTGACTCCTACCTACCTGTTTGGGAATACATTTATGTCTTTCCTTCCAGAAAGGGAACACACAGTCAAATTAATTGGAAGCATTAAATTTCTTTGTTACTTTTTCCTATTACAGAATTTATTGATCCCATTTTTCCCTCAATCTTCATACAATGAACATAAACATTCTCTTCATGTCGTCAAAATTTCTGCAGGTCTCAGATTTTAAAGATTTTTACTTCAAAAAATTTTTGTTAGTTTCATGTCACTATCTCACAGGCCTTATTTCCTAATCCCATGTCACAACCTTGTATCGAGATCACAGAGGATATTTTATTGAATTATTAAAAATAAAATCCATATGAAGTAGATACTATTATCTTCTAATTTTATAATTTAATATGTCAAAGATAAGTAAATTGTCCAACACAACCCTCCTGGTAGTTGAGCAAAGATTTATTCCCAATTTGTCTTGCTCAAGATCCTAAACACATCATTAGTCCTTAAACTCCACCAAAAAATAAACAACCTACTAATTGTAATTCACTGCAAAATAAATCTGAGCTAACAATATATTACAATGAAAAAATATTTATTTAATCTTAAATTACAATAATCAAAGTGCAATGTCACTCTCAAGGGATTAAAAATATATTAAGCTCTGTACTTTTAATTGGTCAAAAAATTATGGCAGATTTTTAAGATGACGCTAGTAAACAGGAGCTAAATTAGTGATAGTGAGAATGATGTAAGAGACTTAAAAATCATATCATATGAAGACTGTCTTGAGGGACTGAGAACATAGACCTAAGAAATATAGATTTATGGAGATAGAAAGGTATTTTACAAATGCCCAAAGGAAAGAAGTTAAATTTGATTTAGATAGTTTTAGGAGGGAGAAGAGGACGAAGGATTAACAGATATAGGAAACCAAATTTTTCTCAAAAAATATTAAAATTATAAATTTGGAAAGATCTAAATCATCATTAGTTAATTCTTATCACTGGAAGCATGTAAAAGTTGGGTGTAAAATTATAGCACGTTGTAGAAAAACTCCTTTCCTAAAATAAAAGCTTGCAATATAATTTAAAATAATTTACTTCTCACTGATAAAGCATGGCTACAGTAACAAACCATATTAGTTACAAAAAGATACATAATCTATAGAACTCTACTTTCCACTCTGTCCCTCCCCAGACCCTAGACCTGTTCCCTACAGAGTTACCTCTGTTCCAGTTTCTTGCATATTGCTCCAGAGATATTCTACTTCTATGCAAACTTTTTACATAATTGGTAGAACGCTTCACAGACTTTTCTGAACTTTCTCTTTTCCTTTACAGACAATTCCATACCAGTACTTAAGACACTTATTCTTCTAGTAGGTTCATAGAGGTCCCTTTAATACATGCAGAATAATGTCTAGGAGTGGTATTCTATTGTAATCATGTAGGTGTTTTCAGTCTTGCTCTGTAATAAACACAAAGCATCTCTTGCTTATATCTGAGTTTCTATCAGAATATCTATAGGATAAATTCCTAAACATGAAATTCTCTAGTTAAAGGGAATGTACGTTTAAAATTTTGATAGCTATTTGTCCCACATAGAAATTTACATTGTTCCACACAAAAAAAGAGCTGTTTAAACTTTCATAAACCTGTAGTTTTTATTTCATTTATCTTAACATGAAGTTGAGCATCTTTTCATGTTTTGAAAATCCATTCTTATTTTATTTTATGGTAACTTCTGTTTTCATGCCCCATACCATCTTTTTAATGTGTTGTTGATCTTTTTCTTATCTCTTTGCAAGAACATTTTATACACTAAGTAAATAATAATTGAACTGTCATAATTTTTGCAAGTATATTTCCAAAATTTTTCTTTGTCTTTTGACTTTGTTCATGCAATTTATAGGAGTTTTTAAATTAATTTACATTCATGAATTGTCTCTCATGATTTCTGGGTTTGATATTATATGAAATAATTCTACCTCTATATCTTAATTGTATAAAATACTTTCCCATGTTTTCTTCTAGTGCATTTGGGTTGGTTTTTATATTAGTACATGAGAAAATTTTTTGAGGAGTCAGATATAGATCTAAATATTTCTCAGATAGCTGCTTAGTTGTTAAAATATTATCAATTAATCTATATTTTCCTCTTTGATACGTAGTGACACCTTTACTATGTAATATATTCCCTTATACATGTTGGTCTAGCCATTCATGTGTCAGTATCTATGTTGGCATTTCAAATACATTTTCATAATTGTTCAGGCTAGTTTTGCACAATTACTTTTATTTTTTAGATTTCTTGTTACTATGATTACACATTTTCCCCATATGAGCTACAGAACCAACTTAAGCTAGTTGTGAATTTGTCGGAATCATACTAAAGTTTCAGATCAAGCATCAGCAAATTCCACCCCATAGACCAAACCTGGCCTTTCACCTGTCTTTGTAAATGAAATTTTATTAGAATACAGCCACATTTATTCACTTAGGTACTATCCAAAAATATTTAATATCTGGACCTACACAGAAAAAGTTTGTTGATCTCTGTTGTAGATTAATGTTTCAGTTTAATATATATCCAAATTTCCAATATAATCACCAATTCTCACTGGCTCAACATACTAAAATTGTATTTCTTGTGCTTACTTTTAATTCATAGCAATTTAGTGAATGTGGAAGGGGTTGTCAGTTCTTATAATAGCTACTCAGGGACCCCGGCTAACAGAAGCTACATCTTGAAACTTTCTACTATAAATCCTGTAGAAAAATATCATAATGGAAACATGTTAACTCATGTACTGGCATTTAAAACTCCTTCCTGGAAGTGACATATGTAACTTCTCATATTTTATTGGCCAAAGAAAATCACATGGCCATATTTCACTTCAAGGTAACATGAACATCAACTCTACATGCCCAGAAGAAAAAAAAAATGACAAACAATTTTTGGTGTACAGTGTTAATGTCTACCATAATTAATATAAGAAGAACTGTCATTTCTTGAATATTGAGGCATCCTATTAAAAAATATTATATGATTGGAAAATATATTAAAATGCTATATCAGATCTTTTCATAGTGTATTAATTTCCTTCAAACAGATCTTGAACAATTTTTGATATGTTGACTGCTCAGTCCCATCATTTTTGTTACTAATATAAATGGGATTTCTAATTGCTTATTGTTTACATGTTAAAAACTATTGACTTTATGTATTGCTTTTTTATTCCTAGCCATATTATTAAAGACTATAACTGTTCTTAGTGAGTTTTTAGATATTTCCCTTGGGTTTTCTCAGTACACAATAATTTCTTGAGAAAATAATTTTGCTTTTGACTTAGCTTACATTTCATTTGCTTTCAAAGGCCAAATTTCCATACTGTGCTTGACCTGAACTGATATCCTATAGTTCATTGATTCATTCATTTATTCAATCACTCATTTAACATTCAATTAATACTTAACATAAAAATAGTGTCTTATTATGCACTACAGATTGAAAGATGAGTAAAACAGAGTAAGTACCTGCTTTGAGGAACTCAGTTTACATAGCCAGAAATATACATAGATAATCGTACAATATGAAAATCCTATATGGGAGATTAAAAAAAGGTCGTGTGGAAAAACCTAGTAAAGTATGTCAAATTTGGTATTGAGATTTAGGAATGACTAAATGAGTAAGTCTGATGAGTAACTGATACTGTCCCAAGATCAGTTAGTGTCATTGTAAAACAATTACAGACTCAAAAATTCTTGAAAATAAACATGCTTGTAACTTGAAAGTTTTGTGTCATTTTTCAATGTACATATTTACCTTTTGAAAACTATTCATCTCAAAATATCAGGGGCTGTGTAAGTTCTTTTTAAATGTTTTGCTGCAGCACCTATTATTATTGCACCTTCAATAAACTCTTGATGAATTGTGACTAAATTCATTATTAGCAGCCTGGTTTGTACTCGATTGAGCTCAGGATATTTCTAAGACAAAGGAGAGGCTTTTGAGAGCTAACAAACATAAAAAGAAAAATATTAAAGAAATATCTTCACGGATATGAATAGGTTTTCAAATGATCAGTATCATGGTTAGAGACAATAATCATGATAATAACCATGGGAGAGATCATTTTATTGTGATCCAGTTGCCTAAGCCTCCTATGTTATGAATTTTATTTTTTAGGTTCATGACTGAAGTAGTTGACATGACAAAATTCAAGGACATTTCGAAATATTTACTTTGCCAGGACCAGTTTTGAAATATCTTCACTTGGGAGGAAGTGGCCTTTGCCAGTTACAGGGGACTCACAATTCTCCTGCTTCTGTTTCAGAGGCCTGCGGGTGATTTGATGACTGATTTCTTTTCAGTTCCCTAGAGAATCTAGTTAAATTGAGAATTAAACAATCATCATAAATCATACACAATGTCTCAAGACTTAACATTTCTTGTAGAACTCAGAGACTACTCTGATCATGACACTTCAATGGCATATAATAATAAGGTATTTGGACCTCCAATTATCAAATCAGGGTGGTCTCAGAAGAGGGTAGGGATTTTATAAATTGCAATATATTGCTAACAAATTGTGATTAAACACTGGATCAGGTTAGCAGGGAAACTATCTCATCTTGGCCATTTTCCATTTCATTAAGTTGAGATTCCAGCAAAATGTAACAGAATTACAGAAGAAATCACACAAACTGATTAATTAATGGAAAACACATACTGCATCAGATCTCTGCTTGAAGATTTTTTTTCTTTTTTCTCCATTATTTGTAACTTTATTATGGAGACACACATTATTGCAGAGGACCTGGTGGTACATTCAAAAGTAATAGCTCAAAATACACACAATTTTCTTTAGTTATTTAGGTCTCATAGACCAAATATTTTCTTCAACTGTGAAGAATTTATACATGTTGAAGCTGTATACATACATGCATTCCAAAAAATCCATTCTTGGATTTTGGTTACATTCCTACAATTAGATTTTTAGTAATAATATCATTAAAAATAAAAATATTCCTTCAATTCTTTGTTCCAAGTTAAAACTAGGGGAGGTAGCATCAATTGATAAATGTGATTTTATGGCCATTATCTGATAATTTGTGAAGGAAATGTAACTCAAAATTCAACCAGAGATTGAATCTCCAATGCCTTCTCTTTATGTACTCTCACCTGTCATTCCTGGATCTCCCAAAGTTTTCCTAAACTTACTCTCCAAACTTATCTCCACTGTTCTTTTATATTAACATTTTTGCTAAAGTCAAACTGATTTACTGTATATGCCTTAAGCTTTCTCATCTCTTTTCTCCAACAGTTTGCACAAATACAATAAAAACTATATAAAAACTATGCTCATATTTTATGATCCCTTTTAAGTATCTTTTTGTTTATGTAGTTTCACAAATTCATTCCAATCCATAGTGATCTCTCCTTAAACTCAGAACTTAGTAGACAATTCTTCTCATGGAATGGCTGTTCATGCCATGATAGCACAGAGAATCAATAAAATCATACAACACACTGTAGTAAACCAGCATGCCTTTTCACAGTATTGGAAGCAAACTTAACAGAGTGTCCAAAAGCCCCAGATCCAACAAGGTCAGTCAAGATTAAGAGTGTGGCACAGCTGAAATCTGGTGCACCTATAGGAAAGAGCTGAGTTGAGTTGTAAATCAATTTGTTAACAATATGTCAGATGCTGTCTTATATCATGACTTGCATCATTCTTCATTATTGGACTCCTGTTGCCTTGTTTCAAAAATACCACACACTTTTCGAAAGTAGGAATGATGTCTTCTAGTTGGTATTTATTCATTGGTAGGTTGATAGATTGATTGGCTTAATATAAATTTTGGTAAAATATATATAACATAAAATTTACTGTTTTGAATATTTTTAAGTGCAATTGACACTTTGGGCAATCATCACCACTCTCCATTTTCAGAACTTTATTCATCTTTCAAAACTGAAATTCTGTATGCCTCCCTCCACTAGTCTCTGGCACACAGGACTCTACTTTCTCTTTCTATGAATTTGACTACTATTTATTTGTACCTCATATAAGTGGAATCATACAGTATTTCCCTCTTGTGACTAGCTTATTTCATTAGCTTAATATCTTCAAGGTTCATTTATAATTGCTTTTAAACATGATAGTGATTAGCATCTTCACCCAGAAAAATATATATTATTTGTTTATTACTCATGTTTCTCTCTAAGCAGCTTACATTTAGTAGCACAGTTATGTATTAGAATAGTTTCTGATTACATTAGAAATTGTAAATCATCTCTAAGCTTTATTACATCTGATATCTTTGATTTCCTATTAAACTCTTTTAATGAGAATCAATATAGTCATTTGTTTGAAGGGAGTTATGACTGACTTAGTTACTAACTGACTTTGATGTATGGATTACAGTTTATCATACAAAATCACAGTCTTCACTTGACCCTAATAATTCAATTATTTTAAATTAGAGTATAATGTCATGGTCATTAATAAGACCATGTCTGTTGATATTTCTTGTTCTTTGAAAGATTTCTAATAAACTTGTTAAAATGCTTGTTTCTAAAATCTATCATTTTCCTCTAAATAATTGTTAGTGATTTACTGGTTTATATAATCAAGTTTAGTACAATAAATTTCTTTGTTATTGGTTATGATCTTTAGTCAAACTAATGGCCTCATGCCCTGAACAGGATTCTGCCTGTAACCTATGACATACTGACAAAAACCAACCAACAAAAAATGTATTAATATTAAAATAAAATAATTTTTATAACAAAGTAGATTTTTAAAACTCATGTGAGACAATTCCAAATTCCTACTTTTCACCTATGGCCTACATTGTTCCATATTTTATGATTTTTGTTGCTCTATTTTATTTTATAGCACAAGTCCTAAAAAATATTGTAAATGAGTTTGCTCATGAGTCCTGTGAACAATCTGGTTGAAGTATGTTAATTCAGAATGCTTTTTCATCCTGAGGTTTTTACTCCCTTCTTTCATATTTATTTTGAATATTTGTTGGCTATTGTACCTAAGCATCATAACTTTCAAAGCCATGATCTGATTTCATTTTAAAAAGAAAAAGAAAATCTAATATTGATTGTGCTAATTCATTGCAAAATATAGAAATCTTCAGATTTATAAACAAGAATAACTTCTCTAACAATTATGTGGATGAAAGCATTCTCTTCCTGGTAAACTTCGGGATTTTCTTTCATAAGTAATAATACAAAAAATAACTGCATATGTAATTTAAACATTGTAAGTGCATATAAAACACTGATGAAGGAAATCAAAGATGAAATAAATAGATGGAGAAATACACCATGTTCTTGGACTGGAAGAATTAATATTGTGAAAATGACTATACTACCCAAAGCAATCTACAGATTCAATGCAATCCCTAACAAACTACCAATGGCATTTTTCACAGAACTAGAACAAAAAAATTCACAATTTGTATGGAAACACATAAGACCCCGAATAGCCAAATCAATCTTGAGAAAGAAAAATGGAGCTGGAGGAACCAGGCTCTACAACTTCAAACTATACTACAAAACGCCAGTAATCAAGATAGTATGGTACTGCACAAAAACAGAAATATAGATCAATGGTACAGGAGAGAATGCCCAGAGATAAACCCATGCACATATGGTCACCTAATTTATTACAAAGGAGTCAAGAACATACCATGGAGAAAAGACATCCTCTTCAATAAGTTGTGCTGGGAAAACTGGACAGCTACATGTAAAAGAATGAAATTAGAACACTATCTTACACCAAACACAAAAATACATTCCAAATGGATTAAAGACCTAAATGTAAGACCAGACACTATAAACCTATTAGAGGAAAACATAGGAAAAACATTCTTTGACATAAACCACAGCAAGATCTTTTTTGACCCACCTCCTAGAGAAATGGAAATAAAAACAAAAATAAACAAATGGGACTTAATTAAACTTAAAAGCTTCTGCACAGCAAAGGAAACCATAAACAAGATGAAAAGACAACCCTCAGAATGGGAGAAAATATTTGCCAATGAAACAACGGACAAAGGATTAATCTCCAAAGTATGCAAACAGCTCATGGAGCCCAATATAAAAAAAAACAAACAACCCAATCCAAAAATGGACAGAAGACCTAAACAGACAGTTTTCCAAAGAAGACATACAGATTGCCAACAAACACATGAAAAGATGCTCAGCATCACTAATCATTAGAGAAATGCAAATAAAATCTACAATGGGGCATCACCTCACACCGGTCAGAATTGCCGTCATCAAAAAATTTAGAAACCGTAAATGCTGGAGAGGGTGTGGAGAAAAAGGGACCCTCTTGTACTGTTGGTGGGAATGTAAATTGATATAACCACTATGGAGAATAGTATGGAGGTTCCTTAAAAAACTAAAAATAGAGCTACCATATAACCCAGCAATCCCACTACTGAGCATATACCCTGAGAAAACCATAATTCAAAAAGAGACATGTACCACAATGTTCATTGCAGCTCTATTTACAATAGCCAGGACATGGAAGAAACCTAAGTGTCCATCATTGGATGAATAGATCAAGAAGATGTGGCACATATATACAATGGAATATTACTCAGCCATATAAAGAAACGAAATTGAGTCATTTGTAGTGAGGTGGATGGAACTAGAGTCTGTCATATAGAGTGAAGTAACTCAGAAAGAGAAAAACAAATATGGTATGCTAATGCATATATATGGAATCCAAAAAAAAAAATGGTACTGATGAACCTAGTTGCAGGGCAGGAATAAAGATGTAGACATAGAGCATAGAGAATGGACTTGAAGACACAGGGTGGGAGGGGAAAGCTGGGGAGAAGTGAGAGTAGCATCAACATATATACACTACAGAATGTAAAATAGTTAGCTAGTGGGAAGCACCAGCATAGCACAGGGAGATCAGCTTGGTGTTTTGTGATGACCTAGAGGGGTGGGATAGGGAGGATGGAAGGGAGGCTCAAGAGGGAGGAGGTATAGGGACATATGTATGCATATTGCTGATTCACTTTGGTGTACAACATAAACTAACATAGTATTGTGAAGCAATTATATTCCAATAAACATCTATTAAAAAAATTGGGGCTTCCCTGGTGGCGCAGTGGTTGAGAGTCCACCTGCTGATGCAGGGGACACGGGTTTGTGCCCCGGTGCAGGAAGATCCCACATGCCGCGGAGCGGCTGGGCCCGTGAGCCATGGTTGCTGAGCTTGCGTGTCCGGAGCCTGTGCTCTGCAACAGGAGAGACCACAACAGTGAGAGGCCCGCGTACAGGAAAAAAAAAAAAAAAATTGACGGTGAAATAAAGACATTCCCAGATAAACAAAATATGATAGAATGCATTGCTAGTAGATATGTTTTAAAAAGATATGCACAAGTCCTTCATGCTGAGAGGAAATGTCACCAGGCAGTAATGCTTATCCATACACACAAAAATAAAGAGCACTAGAAAAAGTAATTAGATAGGTAAATATAAAAGATACTGGAAATACATATTTTCTCTCTTCTTAACGAATTTATAAGAAAATTACATACAACAATAATTATAAAACTGTACGATTGAACTTATATAATATAAAGATGTAATATATATATAATCTGACAAATAATAACAAGAAGGTGGGCAATGAAGCTCCACGGGAAAAAAATTCCTATATTTGTTGAAATTAAATAGTATTAATCTGAAGAAATTATTATAAATTAAGATATATATTGTAATACCTAGTGTAACTACTAAGAAAATAACTCATGTACATTTGTTCATGTAAATGAACAAAGATAGTGAACTATACAATATGTATTTAACACAAAAGAACACAATAATGCAGGTACAGAGGGAAAAAGTGAAACAAAAACAAATAATAAAATGTGAACTGTAAGTCCAACCATAACAATAATTGCATTAAACATAAATTGATTTTAAAAATACAAACACAGGGATTTCCCTGGCACTCCAGTGGTTAAGACTCTGTGCTTCCATGCAGGGGGCACAGGTTCAATCCCTGGTCAGAGAACTAAGATCCCACAAGCTGCGTGGTACAGCCAAAAAAAAAAACAACAACAACAGCAAAAAAAATTAGAGACTTTTAATTCAATTAAAAACAAAACAAAGTCATGCTCTACATAGTTTGTAAGAAGAAAGCTTTAGATTCAAAGGTATAAATAGATTAAAAGTAAAAGTACAGAAAAATACACCATACAAACTAACCATAAGAGAGCTAGAATGGCTACATTAATACCAGACAAAATATTCTGAGACAAAAAAAGTTACAGGAGACAAAGATGAAGATTTTATAATGATAAAAGCTGAATTCTTCAGGAAGAGATGATGATTTTTGGGAACAGATCAACAGGATTGTTCCAAACAGATCAACAGATCCAAACAGGATTGATCCAAACAGATCAACCGATCAAAGGATTAAAATGGAATACTAGGAACCACTGCATGGGTATTCAATTTTGTATGCAGAAGGATGCAAAGCAAAATGGAATTTTTTTAATGGAAATATACTTGACATATAAGAGGCAACACTGCAGAAAATACATTTAAGATTTTGGGGGTAGTAGTTTTAAGTTTACAACAAAATTGAGAAGAAGGTACAGAGATTTCCCATATACTCCGTCTCCTCACACATGCATATCTTCCCCCATTACCAACATCACTCACGAGAATGGTACTTTTTTTTCTTTTGCCAAGAATGAACCTACATTGACACATCATAATCATCCCAAGTCCATAGTTTACCCTAGTGTTCACTCTTGGTGTTGTACATTCTATAGGTTTGGACAAACATATGATGACATCCATCCACGATTATCATATAATACAGACTATTTTCACTGCCCTAAAAATCCTCTGGGCCAGCATATATTTTTAAAACTTTAAAAATTACTTTTTGAAATGTATTTCCTCTCAGCTGACCAACACTAACATGGGGGAAATACGCTGTCATTTATAAAGCAGGATGCAGGTTGGAAGATGATATAATTGAGCCAAAGTGACATAGATTCAAACCCTGCCCAATCCCTTTTTATAATGGGTTGTTGAACTCTATGACATAAATCACACCAAGATCCTTTTTGTCACACCTCCTAGAAAAATGGAAATAAAAACAAAAATTAAAAAATGGGACCTAATGAAACTTAAAATCTTTGACACAGCAAAGGAAACCATAAACAAGATGAAAAGACAACCCTCAGAATGGGAGAAAATATTTGCCAATGAAGCAACTGAAAAAGGATTAGTCTCCAAAATATACAAACAGCTAATGCAGCTCAATATCAAAAAAAAAAACAAACAAACAAACAACAACCCAATGAAACAATCAATGTTGGAGAGGGTGTGGAGAAAAGGGAACCCTCTTGCACTGTTGGTGGGAATGTATATTGATAGAGCCACTATGGAGAACAGTATGGAGGTTCCTTAAAAAACTAAAAATAGAGCTACCATGTGACCCAGCAATCCCACTACTGGGCATATACCCTGAGAAAACCATAATTCAAAAAGAGTCATGTACCACAATGTTCATTGCAGCTTTATTTACAATAGCAAGGACACGGAAGCAACCTAAGTGTCTATTGACAGATGAATGGATAAAGAAGATGCGCCTGGAGGGGTGGGATAGGGAGGGTGGGAGGGAGGGAGACGCAAGCGGGAAGAGATATGGGGACATATGTATATATATAACTGATTCATTTTGTTGTGAAGCTGAAACTAACATACCATTGTAAAGCAATTATACTCCAATAAAGATGTTAAAAAAAAAAAGAAGATGTGGCACATATATACAATGCAATATTACTCAGCCATAAAAAGATACGAAATTGAGTTATTTGTAGTGAGGTGGATGGACCTAGAGTCTGTCATACAGAGTGAAGTAAGTTAGAAAGAGTAAAACAAATACCGTATGCTAACACATATATGTGGTATCTAAAAAAACTAGGTTCTAAAGAACCTAGGGGCAGGACAGGAATAAAGACGCAGATGCAGAGAATGGACTTAAGGACACGGGGAGGGGGAAGGGTAAGCTGGGACGAAGTGAGAGAGTGGCATTCACATATATAGACTACCAAATGTAAAATAGCTAGTGGGAAGCAGCTTCATCGCACGGGGAGATGAGCTTGGTTCTTTGTGACCACCTAGAGAGGTGGGAGAGGGAGGGTGGGAGGCAGACGCAAGAGGGGGCGGATATGGGGATATAAGTATATGTGTAGCTTATTCACTTTGTTGTGCAGCACAAACTAACACAACAATGTAAAGCAATTATACTCTAATAAAGACGTTATTTTTTTAATTTAATAAAATGATCTGTTAAAAATAAAAAAGAAATGGGTTGTTGAAAATATATTTTAGTTTTTCCTGAGTCTCAGTCTCTTTATCAGTAAAATGAGGATAGTAATATGAAATAAATATTAGAATTAAGAGGTGATATGTCTAAAGTGCTTAGCATTGTGCCTGACACCTAAATAGTCAATAAATAATTTTGGTACTGTTATGTGCTGTTAGAATTTGTTTTTAGGAGAAAAAAATCATTTATTTCTAAGAAAACTTGAATATCTAAGAAATTTCAGTTAGAATAAAATCCTATGTAATTATTTCATTTATATGACTTGTAAATGTAGTTTACTAGCAGATAGATTTCTAGGCAGAAAGCATTGCTTTAGAAAAATGTTGAAAATTGACTGTAACCACTACAGGTGAAACAAGAAACAATATATAATGACATTGTTCTAACTTCTAAAATTCTGTTGTGCAAAAGGTAATAGTTTCTATTAAAATAACCCTTGAGAATGTGAATGAGTTGGTAGTTGACATGTTATCTCACCTATTCAAAAGATCCTCCGGCCCTCATTTAGTTCCTCCCATGCTTAAGAATTTTCTGAAAAGAAATATCAATATTCTGAAAAGCTGAGAGGACGGTGAGTGCCAATTACAGTCCCAGTTGAGACACATACAATTCCATTCATCAGTAAGCAAGAACGTGAACCGTTCCAGGAGCTCCTTATATTAATGCTGCAGTAAATGTGGCAAGTCGGTCATGGAATATTTCAGTACATCGCGCATGTCATTAAAATTTACAAGCAACCCACTGAGAATGTGGAGACCATATTCATTACTTTCCTCTGCTACGATTTCAGTGCATTTTAAGAAACATTCCTAAATTGTATCTTTTCCCACAAATATTTGGTTCTGTATACTTTTCCGAGGTAATAGGAAGCATGCTTTCTCCCCCAAATTTAAAGGAAGGTATGTATTTCCTAAAATCATTAACAGGTTCAAGCTAAAGTTTACTGATTTTGCATTCACAAAAAATCAATCCTATAGTCTTCTACAATAAATAAACACACACACATAAAACAGAAGAAAAGAAAGACAGTCAAATATATAAGTATACATCCAAAAATGAAAGAATCTAAGTAAGCATTAAATGAAAACACTTAGGACAAGTGATAAATTTAATGTTCTTATTGTAAATTCAAACCACGATCCGTCGATAGTCCACCATAGATTTATGCAATCAATATAGCAGCATATTTTTCAGAAATAATGTAACTCTCACAAAGTAGCATTTTTGGAGGAGATATTAAACACCACTGATTGAGTTAATACTCTATTATAGTCAAATCCTCTTATAATATGTACCTGTTATGTGTATTAATGTTTTTTAATAATTTAAAATTATATAGTGTATCTGTGAGCTGAAGTGGAACTCTGATTGATTCTTTGTGGAAAAATAAAGTTGAAAAACAACCTAGCAGAGTTTTAATCAGGAAAGAAAATATACAGACATATCATTAAAATGATGTACAATTTTTGAAGAGAAGATATATTTTGTATCCCAGTTTGGGCTGTATCTGTCAAATGTGTTCAATACTTTCCAGAGCGGGTCTGTTGGAAGTGTATACTACTTTCATATGAAAGGTATCCCTGAGCAGAGAAATAGCACAATTTATTTCAGAGCATAATAGACATATAGTAAATTAAAGGAAAGAATATCTTCAACTTAACTTACCTTGCTGACACAAGTACATGGGCTTGTGTTTTGCCTGTAGTACATTAGCCTTTACTTGAAATATTAAGTGCATTTTATTCCTGGAGAATTAACAAGGCATAAGGATAAAGATTACGGTCAGTGGAGTCAAATTATGTGGATTTAAATACTAACAGACAAGACCAGTTATGAGGCAACTTAGTCTCTGTGTTTCATGTTCCTTATGTAGAAAGTAAAGATTCCCTACCCTAGAGACTTGTTTTGGGGCTACATATACAATCCATATAAAATTCTTATTACTGAACCTGGTCCATAATGAATGATCAAAAAGTATATATGTATTTTAAAATACATTCTTAGTTATTTTTTGCCTATTATTATCTATAGTTCTATTTATTCCGTCTATTAGTACATCTATAGGAAAGGTATAGACTATCACCTTTTTAAAGTATTCATTAATCAATATATTAAATCATTCAACAAGTACTTATGGAACATCTACTCTGTTTAAAGCACTGTTAGTCACTAATGAAATAATGGTTACAAAATAGATTTGTTCTCTGTTTATGTGAATTCCATAGTACATTTTAGAAAGATTTATATAAACATAAGAGCAAGATTTTCTATTTTATTGTAATAAGAAAATCAGGGACTTCCCTGGCTTTCCAGTGGTTAAGACTCCGCCTTTCCACTGCAGGGGGCACAGTTTCCATCCCTGGTCGGGGAAATAAGATCCCCATGATGACTGGCGAACCTCCCCCAAAACAGAAAAAAGAAAAGTAATATCCTACTTTTAACTGAAAGCATGATATATATAAGGATATATATACTTTAAGTCCAGCTACAGGCTAATTATTTAATATAAAGCTAAATATGGGTCAGATATAGATGTTGGCATTTTCTGTCTAGCAACTAAGTGCTGCCTTACACGAAAGCACTACATTTAGTCTTACAGCCATTCACCCACTGAACCAAATAGTTGTTGAGTCCTCTGTGCTGGGCTCTGAGAGGCACTCTGAACCAAAACACTGATAAGAAATTCTCATCCTTGATTTCTGAGAGTGGTGGGAAAGTAGAAATGTAAACAGAATGTGAATTTATTTACAGTTAAAGGTGTGAGCAAAGAGCTGTGGAAAAAAGAGAAGCAGAAAGAAGAAACATTTTAGATTTTAAATTTAAAAGTTGACAAATTAAATTTAAATATAAAAGTTGACAAATGCACGTACATGTATAAAAAGCAAAAGTTATAAATATAAAGAGTCCTTGTAAGAATGTTATAGTTCTTCATATAAAGTAATAGTAATAATAATTAATATACAACTAATATATTACTAAATATATAAGTAACAGAAGATATACTTGAGTGAAAGTAGAATTGAAATTGCAAAGATAAAAGAAGAAAATATGAAACAATAACTGACTTGTGGCTTGGAAAAGAATGTTATGAGAAAACAGTGAGTAGAAATTTTTTTTTATATTGAAGACAGTGCAAGGAGAATCTAGGTTAAGGCTCCAAGAATTCCCTCATAGCACTGGAATGTATTTCAGGAAGGTTATGGAATTGCTATTGGTGAGTATTCAAGAGTTACAATGTAGACATTTTTCTTTTTTTTTTTAATTTTTGTATTTTTATATTTTTATTGGAGTATAATTGCTTTACAATGTTCTGTTAGTTTCTATTGTACAACAAAGTGAATAAGCTATAAGTATACATATATCCCTATATCCCCTCCTTCTGGAGCCTTCCTCCCATCCTCTCTATCCCACACCTCTAGGTTGTCACAAAACATTGGGCTGATCTCCCTGTGCTATGCAGCAATTTCCCACTAGTCATCCATTTTCCACTTGGTAGTATATATATGTCAATGCTATTCTCTCACTTTGTCCCAGCTTCCCCTTACCACCCTGTGTCCTCAAGTCCATTCTCTATGTCTGCATCATTATTCCTGCCCTGCCACTTGGTTCATGAGTACCAATTTTTAAGATTCCATATATGTGCGTTAGCATATGGTATTTTCCTCTTTCTGATTTACTTCACTCTGTATGAAAGACTCTAGGTCCATGCACCTCATTAAAAATAATTCAATTTCATTCCTTTTTATGGCTAATATTCCATTGTATAAGTGTGCCACATCTTCTTTATCCATTCATCTGTCGATGGACACTTAGGTTGCTTCCATATTCTGGCTATTGTAAATAGAGCTGCAATGAACATTGTGGTACATGACTCTTTTTGAATTTTGATTTTCTCAGGGTATATGCCCAGTAGTGAGAGTGCTGGGTCATATGGTAGTTCTATTTTTAGTTTTTTAAGGAACCTCCATACTGTTCTCCGTAGTGGTTGTATCAATTTACATTCCCACCAACAGTGCAGTAGGGTTTCCTTTTCTCCACACCCTCTCTAGCATTTATTGTTTCTAGATTTTTTGATGATGGCCATTCTGACCAGTGTGAGATGATATCTCATTGTAGTTTTGATTTGCATTTCTCTAATGATTAATGATGTTGAGCATTCTTTCATGTGTTTGTTGGCAATCTGTATATCTTTTTTGGAGAAATGTCTATTCTGGTCTTCTGCCCATTTTTGGATTGGGTTGTTTGTTTTTTTAATATTGAGCTGCATGAGCAGCTTGTATATTTTGGAGGTTAATCCTTTTTCAGTTGCTTCATTTGCAAATATTTTCTCCCATTCTGAGGGTTGCCTTTTTCATCTTGTTTATGGTTTCCTTAGCTGTGCAAAAGCTTTTAAGTTTCATTAGGTCCTATTAGTTTATTTTTGTTTTTATTTCTATTACTCTAGGAGGTGGGTCAAAAAGATCTTGCTGTGATTTATGTCAAAGAGTGTTCTGCCTATGTTTTCCTCTACAAGTTTTATAGTGTCTGGCCTTATATTTAGGTCTTTAATCCCTTTGGAGTTTTTTTTTGTGTGTGGTGTTAGGGAGTGTTCTAATTTCATTCTTTTACATGTAGCTGTCCAGTTTTCCCAACTCCCCTTATTGAAGAGGCTGTCTTTCTCCTTTGTATATTCTTGCCTCCTTTGTCAAAGATAAGGTGACCATACACATGTGGGTTTATCTCTGGGCTTTCTATCCTGTTCCATTGATCTATCTTTCTGTTTTTGTGCCAGTACCATACTGTCTTGATTACTGTAGCTTTGTAGTATAGTCTGAAGTCAGAGAGCCTTGTTGCTCTAGCTCCGTATTTCTCTCTCAAGATTGCTTTGGCGATTCGGGGTCTTTTGTGTTTCCACAGAAATTTTAAAAATTTTTGTTCTAGTTCTTGGAAAAATGTCATTGGCAATTTGATAGGGATTGCATTGAATCTGTAGATTGCTTTGGGTAGAACAGTCATTTTCACAATATTGATTCTTCCAATCCAAGAAGATGATATATCTTTCCATCTGTTTGTATTGTCTTTGATTTCTTTCATGAATGTCCTACAGTTTCCTGAGCACAGGTTTTAGCCTCCTTAGGTAAGTTTATTCTTAGGTATTTTATTCTTTTTGTTGCAATGGTAAATGGGAGTGTTTCCTTTATTTCCTTTTCTGAGTTTTCGTTGTTAGTGTATAGGAATGCAAGAGATTTCTGTGCATTAATTTTGTATCCTGCTACTTTACCAAATTCATTGTTAGTTCTAGTAGTTTTCTGGTGGCATCTTTAGGATTTTCTATGTATAGTATCATGTCATCTGCAAACAGTGACAGTTTTACTTCTTCTTTTGAAATTTGTGTTACTTTTATTTCTTTTTCTTCTCTGATTGCCATGGTTAAAACTTCCAAAACTCTGTTGAATAATAATGGGGAGAGTGGGCACCCTTGTTTTGTTCCTGATATTAGAGGAAATGCTTTCAGTTTTTCCCCATTGAGAACAATGTTGACTGTGGGTTTGTCATATACGGCTTTTATTATGTTGAGGTAGGTTCCCTGTATGCCCACTTTTGGGAGAGTTTTATCATAAATGGGTGTTGAATTTTGTCAAAAGCTTTTTCTGTATCTATTGAGATTATCATATGGTTTTTATTCTTCAGTTTGTTAATATGGTGTATCACATTGATTGAGTTGCCTATATAGAAGAAACCTTGCATTCCTGGAATAAACCCCACTTGATCATGGTGTATGATCCTTTTAATGTGTTGTTGGATTCTGTTTGCTAGTATTTTGTTGAGGATTTTTGCATCTATGTTCATCAGTGATATTGGCCTGTAGTTTTCTTTCTTTGTGACATCCTTGTCTGGTTTTGGTATCAAGGTGATGGTGGCCTCGTAGAATTAGTTTGGGAGTGTTCCTCCCTCTGCTATATTTTGGAAGAGTTTAAGACGGATAGATGTTAGCTCTTCTCTAAATGTTGGATAGAATTCGCCTGTGAAGTCATCTGGTCCTGGACTTTTGTTTGTTGGAAGAATTTTAATCACAGTTTCAATTTCAGTGTTTGTGATTGGTCTGTTCATGTTTTCGATTCCTTCCTGGTTCAGTCTTAGAAGGTTGTACTTTTCTAAGAATTTGTCCATTTATTCCAGGTTGTCCATTTTATTGGCATATAGTTGCTTGTTGTAGTCTCTCAGGATCCTTTGTATTTCTGTAGTGTCAGTTGTTACTTCTCCTTTTTCATTTCTAATTCTGTTGATTTGAGTCTTTCCCTTTTTCTCTTGATGGGTCTGGCTAAGGGTTTGTCAATTTTGTTTATTTTCTCAAACAACCAGCTTTTAGTTTTATTAATCTTTGCTATCATTTCCTTCATTTCTTTTTCATTTATTTCTTATCTGATCTTTATGATTTCTTTCCTTTGCTAACTTTGGTTTTTGTGTTCTTCTTTCTCTAATTGCTTTAGATGTAAGGTTAGGTTGTTTATTTGAAATTTTTCATGTTTCTTGAGGTAGGACTGTATTGCTATAAACTTCCCTCTTAGAACTGCTTTTGCTGCATCCCATAGGTTTTGGGTCATCGTGTTTTCATTGTGATTTGTTTCTAGGTATTTTTTTCATTTCCTCTTTGATTTCATCAGTGATCTCTTCATTATTTAGTAGCGTATTGTTTAGCCTCCATGTGTTTGTGTTTTTTACAGTTTTTTTCCACAACTGATTTCTAATCTCTTAGCACTGTGGTCAGAAAAGATGCTTGATATTATTTCAATTTTCTTAAATTTATTGAGGCTTGATTTGTCACCCAGGATGTGATCTATCCTTGAGAATGTTCCATGTGAACTTGAGAAGAAAGTGTATTCTGTTGTTTTTGCATGGAATGTCCTTAAATACCAATTAAGTCCATCTGGTCTAATGTGTCATTTAAGCTTGTATTTCCTTATTTATTTTCTCTTTGGATGATGTGTCCATTGGTGTAAGTGAGGTGTTAAAATCACCTACTATTATTGTGTTACTCTTGACTTCCCATTTTATGGCTGTTAGCATTTGCCTTATGTATTTAAGTGCTCCTATGTTGGGTGCATAGATATTTACAATTGTTATATCTTCTTCTTGGATTGATCCCTTGATCATTATATAGCATCCTTCCTTGTCTCTTTCAATAGTCTTTATTCTAAAGTCTATTTTGTCTTATATGAGTATTGCTACTCCAGCTTTCTTTTGATTTCCATTTTCATGGAATAGCTTTTTCCATTCTCTCACTTTCAGTCTGTATGTGTCCCTAGGTCTCAAGTGGGTCTCTTGTAGACAGCATGTATACAGGTCTTGTTTTTGTATCCATTCAGCCCATCTGTGTTTTGGTTGGGGCATTTAATCCATTTACATTTAAGGTAATTGTAGATATGTATGTTCCTATTATCATTTTCTTAATTGTTTTGGGTGTGTTTTTGTCTTTTCCTCTCTTGTGTTTCCTGCCTAGAGAAGTTCCTTTAGCTTTTTCTGTAAAGCTGGTTTGGTGGTGCTGAATTCTCTTAACTTTTGCTTGTCTGTAAAGCTTTTGTTTTCTCCATCAAATCTGAATGAGATCCTTGCTGGATAGAGTAATCTTCATTGTAGGTTTTTCCCTTTCATCACTTTAAATATGTCCTGTCACTTCCTTCTGGCCTGTAGAGTTTCTGCTGAAAGATCAGCTGTTAACCTTATGGGGATTCCCTTGTATGTTATTTGTTGCTTTTCCCTTGCTGCTTTTAATATTTTTTCTTTGTGTTTAATTTTTGCTTGTTTGATTAACACATGTCTCAGTGTGTTTCACCTTGGTTTTATCCTGTGTACACTTTTATCCTCTCTACACTTCCTGGATTTGATTGATTATTTCCTTTCCAATGTTGTGGAAGTTTTCAACTATAATCTCTTCAAATATTTTCTCAGATCCTTTCTTTTTTTCTTCTTCTGGGAACCCTATAATTCGAATGTTGATGCACTTTATGTTGTCCCAGTGGTCTCTGAGATTGTCCTCCACTCTCTTCATTCCTTTTCCTTTATGCTGCTCCATGGCAGTTATTTTCACCATTCTATTGTCCAGCTCACTTATCCGTTCTTGTGCCTCCATTATTCTGCTCTTGATTCCTTCTAGAGCATTTTTAATTTCAGTTATTGTGTTGTTCATTACTGTTTGTTTGCTCTTTAATTCTTCTAGGTCCTTGTTAAATATTTCTTGTATTTTCTCTCTTCTATTTGCAAGATTTTTAATCATCTTTACTATCATTATTCTGAATTCTTTTTCAGGTAGTTTGCCTATTTCTTCTTCATTTATTTGGTTTTGTGGGGTTTTGTCTTACAGGCTCCTTTGCCTATATTTCTCTGTCTCCTTATTTTGTCTAATTTACAGTATTTGAGGTCTCCTTTCCCTAGGCTGCAGTGTTGTAGTTCCTCTTGCTTCTGTTCTCTGTCCCCAGTGGTGGGGTTGGTCCAGTGTCTTGTGTAGGCTTCCTGATGGGAGGGACTGGTACCTGCATTCTGGTGGGTGGAGCTGAGTGTTTTCCCTCTGATGAGCATGGCTGTTTTAGGTGGTGTGTTTTGAGGTGTATGTGAGCTTAGTATGACTTTAGGTAGTATGTGTGCACATGGGTAGGTTTGTGTTCCTGTCTTGTTTATTGTTTGGTGTGAGGCATCCAGCGCTGGGAGCTTCTGGCACTTGGGTAAAGCCAGATCTTGGATTCAGATAGAGGTCTCCAACAGAGCTCTTGGTGATTAATCTTCCCTGGGGCTGGGAATTTTCTAGGGGTCCAGCATCCTGGACTTGGTCTTCCCAATCCAGAGATTCAGACCCAACTTCTGGTTGAAGGAACAAGACCCTGCAAGTCACTCATCCCAGCAATAAAGGGGATTAAAAAAAAAAAAGGCTAACGAAACCCCAGACAAATGTTAAAAATTAAAATCTAACAAACAGGGACTTCCCTGGTGGCGCAGTGGTTGGGAGTCTGCCTGCCGGTGCGGGGGACATGGGTTCGATCCCTGGTCTGGGAGGATCCCACATGCCGGGGAGCATCTAAGCCTGTGCACCACAACTACTGAAGCCGGCACACCTGGAGTCCATGCTCCGCAACAAGAAGCCTGCACACCACAAGGAAGAGTGGCCCCGGCTCACAACTAGAGAAAACCCATGTGCAGCAACGAGGACCCAGCCAAAAATAAATAAGTAAATAAATTTTAAAAAGCAAAAAAAAAAAAAAAAAATCTAACAAACAGAAACAAGGAAATAGGCATACACCCAAAAGAAACAAAAACAGAACCAAATAAATCAAATAGTAAGGGAACAACCAGACAAACAAAAGAACCCAAGAATGAAATCAAACAATTAAGAAAAAAGTTGACAAAAATCCAAAAACAAAAAACAAACTAAAGCAGTGTGCCAACTGAAGAATGAAGCAAAGAAACAAAGCCAACTGACAAAAATGATATAAGAAAAAGAAAGAAAAAGAGAAAGGGTACAGACAGATCAACAGAAAAGCAATGTAGAAACAGAAAAAAAAAAAAAACCAGAAAATATATTAGAGAAAAAAAAAAATCCAGAGAAATGATAAAAACAAATCAAATGAACAAAAACAGAAACAAGGAAACACACAGACATGTAAAAGAAACAAAAACAGAGCCAAATAAAACAAAATGCAAGAGAATACCCAGACAAATAAAAGCACTCAAAAATGAAATCAAACAAGTAGGATTAAAACTAACAAAAACACATAACCTAAAAACAAAACCAAAGCAGTGTGCCAACTGAAGAATAAACCAAGGAAAGAAAACTAACTGATAAAAATGATTAAAAGTAATAATAATAAAATAAAATGAAGTAAAATAAAAAGGGAAAAAACACAGGACAACAGAAAAGCAAAGTAAAAATAGAAATGTATAAAAAAATAAAAACAAAAAATAAAAATTGTTATCAATGATGGAGATCCCAAAACACTAAAAAAAACCAACAAAAAACCCTAAAATAACAATAACAAACAAAAAAAGAAAGAAAAAGAAACCTCCCCCCCCCAAAAAAAGCTAGAATCAACAACACAATGAATCAAAACATAATAAAATTAATAGTAATAATTATGATTCCCTGGGGTCTCTGCTGTAAGTATCCTTGCACATGCAGTGACCCACAGCTCATCTCCTTCTCCCCAAGAGGCTCTACTCTGCCTCCGGGCTGCTCTCTGGACCTGCTGTGGGCCCTGTGGGGACAATTCAGACTGATCTGCCCCAGTTCCTGCGTGTGCTGCCCCCAAAGTCCACAGGTGCCAGAGCTAGACTGTTTTCATTTGTGGGAACACTCATTGTCTACTCAGATATTCCATAGACACAGGGTCTACCTAGGGATTTACTCTGCAGCTTGTACAGCTGATGGAAAGATTTTCAATCTTCTTCCTTAGTCACCCCATCCCTGGGGTTCAGCTTTGGTTTTATCCCCACTTCTGAGTGTGGTGCACACACAAGAGTCTGGTCCTGAGGCTGCCTTGGAGCTCTTGGGTCTGCCCCTGTAAGGACCAGGCACAGAGGTGGTATGACTGCTTGGATGGCAGGAGCCCTGGCAGCACCAAATGCACAGGGAAGCAGGTGGCCATGGGTGCAAGAGATATGGCCCTAGTGAGGGCTTTTCCTGGTGCCTGGCATACGGCATATGAGCGCCAGCCCTGGCTGGGGTTTTTCTGGCACCCGGCAGCAGGCATACAAAGGACAGCCCTGGGGGGCATTTTTTTTATTGCCCTGCAGCCGGTGGCACATGAGGGCCAGCTCTGAAGGGGCTATTTTTATTGCTCAGTAGCTGGCGCACAAGAGCCAGCCCTGAGCAGGCTTCTTTTATTGTCATCTGCCGGCACCAGCATGTGGGGAGAGAGAGGTTACAATAGTGGCTCCTCCCCCTGCGTGTGACTCAGCAGTAGCGCCCTGCTTTCATGGCAGTCCAGTCTTCCTCCATAGGCATTCCCTGTGGCAGATTTCCTCCCTCCCATCCCATCAGTCCGTCTCCCCACAGCCAATAGCAGTTCTCTCTCTGGGCCTGTTCTCCAATCCCCACACACCAGCTCCCAGCCCTGTTGCACACCTGTCGCAGTCTGGTGCACGTAGGACAAAAGTATGGACCGTCTGTGTATTTCTCACTCTGTCCCATCTGCCACAGATCTGCAGCTTCATCCTCTTCCAACAGCCTCAAATGCTTCCCTTCTGTCCTAGTCGATTTCCCTGTCAGAGAGGGGTTTTCCTTATTGGAGAGGGGTTTTCCCCGAATTTGGGAATCTCTCCTCTGCTTCAGCTCCCATGCCCTGGGGTGCAGGTCCCATCCCACTTCCTCTCCTCCTCCATCTTCCTTCATTTTTTCCATCCTACCCAGTTATGCAGGGATCTTTATAGTCCTTTCCAGTGTCCAAGGTCTTCTGCTAGTTTTCAGCTGGTGTTCTGTGAGAATTGTTGCATCTATAGACATATTCCTGATGCATCCATAGAGAGAGATGAACTCCATGTCCACCTACTCCTCTGCCATCTTGAATCTCAAAGATTGTTTCTTGAAGAGAGAAGGCAAATGTATGCATTTACATAAAACAAGTTAAGTCTTGCAGTTTAAGGTTACCAGCTACAGGATGCCTCTGAGGCTGGGCACTAACACTTGAATTTTACTCTTACCAACGGCCACATACAGCAGTCACGGCCACATAAGCTTAAAAAAGACATATTCCAAGTTCGACATTTTACATTCTGACTCACATGATAGCAAGGCCACCTTCAAATTTCTGACATAAGGAAATCTTGTTAAGAAGGGGAAAAGCCTTGATTGTTAGTCAAAAGAGATAAAAGAAAATTGTTTTAACGACAGATAAAAGGCAGATACCCTGTTGTTCTGAAGACAGGGCTATGCCCATTCTCTGTTTCCAAAGGTTCTTACCCCACAGACAAGGCCACAATGAGAGCACCTACCTGAGACTTTCAACTAAGGGTTTTAAAAGTAATCTATTCTTTGTTAGCCATTGACTGAAAGAATATCACATATCTGGACTTAGTTATGGCCATTTGAATGCCAGGATACCTAAAAAATGACCCAAATAGTCACTTATGTTAGTATGTCATCTAACCAATAGAGGATGAGCTCTGAATTCTCTCTCTTGACTGAAATTTTTAGGTTGGAATTTAGACTCTCAAGGACTTGGAAAACAGTAGAGGTGGATGTACTTGTGGAGGCCCTTCATATGTATTCAGGAACTGGTAGGAATTTTGTCTTTGGTTGAGTGGTGTACATTCCTGTTTTAACAGTTTTTCCGCCTGGTTAAAAGTAATAAATCTTATATTTATATGAGTTGGTTGGGATCATTATCTTTGCTTTCTACAAACCCATACTGAATAAAAGTGAAATTACATTGAGAAAGAAAGAAGGAGTCAAATATTTAGACTGAGACCTAGTCCCTCAGTAGCCTGACAAATGTTAAGAAATGAGCACTTAAGGCCAGAAATTAGGGAGGCCTGGCTGGTTCATACAGGCTAGTCTCTAAGTACTTCTGTTGGTTCATAAACTCACCCTGGAAGTGACTGGAAGAGGCAAGTCCCTCCAGATTGGTAGGTGGCAGGTTTAATAAGCAAGGAACTTACCTATGAGGCTTATCTTGTGCAGCCACAGGACAAGTAGATTCCCACACCCGCCCACCAGAATCTCAAGCGTGTATACAGAGACCTTAACGGGGTTCAGTTATATATACCATGCAGATGGTCTCAATGACACCTTACTTACTCAAAGTTATGTCCTTGGAACAGCTCCCACTGTGGGAATGGAGAACAGAATGCACATTCCAAGAACAGGGGAGGTGTGAGGAGCCTCTGATTATCTAGGTCTGGCTTACTGGTGAACCAGAGGTCATGTCCTCTTGCTGACCTGCTCCAACAGCACACAGCAGGTAGCAAAGCATGGAGAGTGGACCTGGAGATGGAGTGGAGCACATGGAGATTATTAAGTATATTCTACCCCTTTGCCAATCTTAATCCATTCCAGAGATTTGCTCAGAGGAAAAAATTCTCAGTCCAGGGGAGACACACTATCACTGACGAATAATCTCAATTCAATTATACTCCCCCATGAAAGCACAATTATAGCATAGCCATCACCTTTACTTTTCAGATAAGGTAGCAGAGAATGATCAAATAAGTTAGAACGGCCACGATGTTCAGGTGTATACCTGGTCACTAGGCCTAAAAACTGATAATTATAGCTTTTTTCTTAAGCCAATCATTCCATGTGCTATTCTCTGACAACATCTCTTACCCTTTGACAGCATCTCTACTTGGTAGAGTGATTCAAATATTTATTATTATCAGACCCAAGCCCTCACTGGACCAGTCTTTATTGGATGGTTACAGTTTCCCGTTGATGATTATGACTGGACATGGGAATAATAAGAGGCACCGTAGTGAATCTTCTGTATTCACTGAATCTGCCCCTGTGGTAGAGTAGCGGACCAATTCTCCCTTCATAATTGGGAATAAACACTGTGACCAGTGGACTGATCTTAATCACTATCCTGTTTCAGCAGCATGACGAGCCCCAAATGGTCAGCGAGTAGTCTCAGCTATCTAACTAACAGCACCATGACTATATATACACAACTCCTTCAGCTACTAGTACCTCCACATCCACCAAGGTCAAGGCTGTAGAGACAAGCAGCAAATGTTCAACAAATGGGTTCTTAAATATATCAGTGAAGGGGGCCTATCTTCACCTTGGTTCCTAAACTTACACATTCTAGTGGAAGAGAAATTGGAAGCATAAATTGGACTACATTGTAACTGGAGGACATAAGTGGATCTTCAATAGACCATAAAACTATCCCCTCAAACCCCTTTTTTCTGGGTGAGTAGGTCATGGTAAGACCAATGAAACCCTTGTACATGAGCTCATTGTTACATTTCTTTCACCATAAAATGAGTTCTTTGTTTGGAGACAATTATGTGTGAGATAGCAAGGCCATAAATAAGGCATTCTGTAAATCCGCTAATGGATGTTCTGGCAGAAGTATTTCAGACAGGGAAGGCAAGTTCTTATTTGGAATATGTACTTATTCTCATAAAAACAAATCACTGCCTCATACCTGAGGGAAAGAGTCAAAGCAGTTTAACTGTAACATCTATTGATAGGTTGGGCAGGTGGTAACCAGATCATCCTTGATGAGAAAAGTTCAGTGACTTTTCAGTCCATATCTCTAGGTGCCTATGTTCTTTGTACACAGTCACTGAGGTGACAGAGAGGTGTTTGGAGAATGAGGTTGAACTGACATCAACAGGATGGCTCATCTTGTCCATCTGATTATTGAACGTCTCTTCTGCAGTGATGTCTCTGGAAGGTATCTATTTAAAACATGAATTCATTCTCTTTTTGCTCATTCTGTGATGCCCATCCATATCTTCCCAATCCTCCTTGTCATAAATATTCCAATTTTATTTTTATTTTTCCAGTCTTTCCACAAGACTTAGCCACTACCCATGAATAAATATAGATCTATACCACACATGATTTTTTAAAAAAATATATTATATATAATATTATATATATATATTTATTAATAAGATATAAATTTACACATATAAATATTATATTATTTATATATATAAATAGGTACATTATAACATAATAATAATAAATATATCAATATAATTATTATAATAACATATATACACTGACAGTTGGTCAAGAAAACATTTATCTTTACCATTGT
Source organism: Globicephala melas (assembly GCF_963455315.2). Classification (NCBI taxonomy): domain Eukaryota; kingdom Metazoa; phylum Chordata; class Mammalia; order Artiodactyla; family Delphinidae; genus Globicephala; species Globicephala melas. Next base: position 41,875,245 of record NC_083317.1, read on the forward strand.
CTTCTACAACCTCCCCAAGTTGAGCTGTAATGTAGCAACTATGCATTTCCAAATGGAACATGCTACTTTGTAAACCCATCTGAAAACCAGGCAGGCCCATGCTTTTCCCCTTCCATTAATTGGTCCTAATAAGCTCTCCATGAATCCCAGTGTGTGGACTGAGTAAGAAATGGTGAAATTGTTAAGAGCAGGTATTTGTGAGTTGCCATCTGCTTATGCTTATTATTCTAGAGCATTTAGAGCTTGGCCTCACATATACCATTTCCACTTACAATGAAATGCTTTTGTTAATATCCAACATTATGATTTTATGAATAAGATAGGCCTAGTATGTGATGGAAGGAAGAGGTATGGCCTCTGCTCTTGATGTCAGCAGCCCCATCTAGCATCCCTATCAGCCACACAGATTTTCTTCATTATTAACTGTGCTGTGTCATTGGGTAGAAGCTTGCATCTCAGACTGAGTCTGTGGAAAAGTTTTCTTTTGCTCTAGATTCTACTCAAAACTGATGATGTCATCATGGATTTCTCAGTATATGAGACAGAGCAGAACAATCTAAAATTCAACAAACCCCTAAAGCTTTTTTTTTTTAAAAATAAAATTTTAGTGGAGAAAAGTAGAACCACCACATGCACAGGGAAAAGAGCACAAAAATTCAACTGATACAGAACTGAAAGTCACAATTATCCAATGTTGTTTGCGATTACTTTTCAATTTCTTAAACAGCTCCCCTCAATTTGTTTAATAGTCTCACCAATTTTTTCAGCTGAAATAGAATCAAGTTTTCAAAAAATTAAGAGCCTCAGGGAAGGCACCAGCTTTCAAGATAACAAAGGTGACACCAAGAGTCTCCTAATAGTACCAATTCTACCTAAAAATTCCTTAAGTCTGTTGGAACAGTCTACATATCTCACAGACCATCAGGGATGAGTTAGAACACTGACTTAGATGGTCCAGTATGGAGAGAGGGCAAACAAAACAGCTGCATTTCCTTGTCAGATAAGCTCATGTAAGGAAACCCGGGAGGCGCTAAGAAAATGCAGGCAATGACTGCTCAAAAATAGTTAGGCAGGCATTCTAAATACCACATACTGTTGGACAACAGTCAAACCCCCAAAGCTTTAAAATGTGGCTTATTTCTTCCGAATGGCAATATGTGTATTAAGTTGTCTTCCACCTTAAAGGAATAGCCCCACCATTCCCCACACACTAGAGAAAACCACTAATGTGGCAGCCTCTGAGGCTTCTCAGGGCTTCCTGTCTACACTCTGGTGTACATATATCCCATTAAAGCAGGGGTCCCCAACCCACGGACTGCTGATCGGTCCGTGGCCTGTTAGGAATCTGGCCGCCCAGCAGAAGGTGAACGGCGAGCCAGTGAAGTTCCATCTGCCGCACCCCATCTCTCCCCATCGTTCACATTACTGCCTGAACCACCACCACCACCCCCACCCCGTCCATGGAAAAATGGTCTTCCACAAAAACCAGTCCCTGGTGCCAAAAAGGTTGGGGACAGCTGCATTAAAGCATATGGAGAGCTTGCTAATTCCTCTTCACCAGCTCAGTTAGTAAAATGTTCATATGGTTAGAAATGGCTGATCAAGGTGAACATAATACATTTTCTCCAACATTCCCATTTCTTAACCCTTTGGATCCCTTTCTCTATATATCAATAGTATACCAGGAAAGTTATGGTATCTTAACCATATTAACTCTAGGCCATTAATGAGTCCAAGATTTCCTTCATCAGCACATCAAACTGTTGAGGTTCCTCCTAGGGGCTGGAGCTAACATGTTAAATGCTGAACTCCAAGTAATTGCACACATATCAATACATTTAGCCTAAAACAGCTTTATATTCCATCACCCTTTTTCTCACACAATTAAGATACTTCTTCATAAAGGATGGGAGGAGATACCTCAATGATAAGAAATTTAAAGGTTTTTTTTTTTTTTAAATTAAAATGTAGTTTCCTCAGATTGGGGGGAAGGTCTGATTTTGTTGCTAAGGGAAGTTCAGGGCAAATTTAGGGTGCAAGTTTCTCAGCGCTGCTGAAATCTTCATCTAACATTTTTCAATTTACTATAATTTGGCTTCAGTCTTAACAAGGTCATTCACATTTTCAATGAATATTTACTGACACCTCATGTCTATAACTACATTATTGAATAAAACAAACAGAAAGCTCTATATTCACAGTTACATTATTCTAGGAGATACAAATAACGTGGTAAATAAAATGTAAGTCTGTTAGTGATTAGTTCTAAGAAGAAAAATAATACAGGAAAGGGACCTGACGGAACATGTCAGTGACAGAGGAGTTGTAAGTTAGATAGGTGTCCAGGTTGGGTGCTCACTAAGAAGATGACATGAAACGTATGACCTTTCATGTAACTGAAATAACCTTATTTACAAATAAGGTCACTTTCTAAGGTACTGGAGGTTAAGACGTCAACATATCTTTACACGGGAGGCACAATTCAACCCAAGATATGGTTTTATTGAAATGCATTTATGGGCATGATGTATACCTAAAGATTGTTCTAAGAAACCAAATTAGACTGGAACTCGTTCTTTTCTCACAGAGCAGCTGATATTGTCTCTCTATGATTTTTAACTATTCTGCTTTTACCATCAGAGTTCAACAAGGAGCCAAAGGCTTAAGCAAATATTTCAGTTACAGGATTAGGGACATATTCTTTGAGACTAAAGATATTGCAATTAATGTAGCCCAGGCTTCCTCCACAGGCACTCTTTTATTATAGGTAAATAAAGTTAATTCAATGATCTTAACAAAGATATATCAAGTTTGTCCTTGCTTATAACATGGAAATCTTAACGGTGTACCAAGTTTTTACTCACCTCACCATCACTAGATTTCCCACCAGAGGTCCACTTTAAATCCAACTCCCCAGTGTTCAATAGTTTAAAACAGGTGGGCTTCTTATGTGTCTTGTGGGATAGATAGAAGGAGGCTGGCTTCCTATGTGTCTTGTGGACAGAAGGAGGCTACAGGATTCCATATGCATTAACATTACTGTCTTATGAAGCAGCATGTTCTAACGGTAAAAGTGTGGGCTCTGAAATCAACCCAGAGTTTCTCCAGTTCTTAATTTTGTCATCATGTGTAAGATGGAGAGAAGCTCCCATACCTTAAAGAATTCTGGAAAAACCAACATAATGCCATCGTATAGTTGGCACTGATACATATTGATTTCTATTTCCTTGCTTTCAGACTATGTGTAGTTGCTATTTCATTGAATTGCACATCAGGAAACCAACCTTCTCCTCTGATCTCCTTAACACTGTGGAAAGTGCCACAATATACCTTGTCAATAGACTCAAACAATAGTGTTTAAGAGTCTCATGAAAAAATACTGCTACGAACATCTAGGAAATGGCCAGGATAAATGTACATTATGTGGTGCTGACAGAACGGAGGGGGATTATGGAGCTCGGAAATGTGGATTCCATTACTCAAGTGTAGAGCTTCAAAAATTTACTTAAGAGATCCCAAGTGACCCCAAGTAGCCCCTATTTCACTGGGATCCCTGAGACAAGTTTTGAGAATACCTCTCACTCTCATTTTGAACACAGGCGTGTGATCAAACTAGAGATGTTCTCCTGGTCTTGCCCACTTATAAAGCTGTGCTCCAGGAAGGATAGGGGATATTTAAATAGAGGAACTATTATTGTTATATATTCAAAAGTTTCAAAACAAATATTCCTTGGGGATCAGTAAGGGCTTCCTGGAGGATGTGGGGGTCTCAGATAAATACTAAGGGAGGAAGAGTATTTAACTATTAAAATGAGATTGAGATTGAAGAGAAGATAAGCTTTATAAACTGAGGGAATAACAAAAGCTAATCTAGAGAGTAATGGATTGATTCAAGGCACAGGCACAGGATGTATTTAATTAGAACTGGATCATGGGGTGCAAGAAAGCCACACTTAAAAAATAAAGCTAGAGAGGCAAGAAGGGACCTATATTGTAGGGTCCTATAAAATGGAAGGATGTAGATTTTATTCTGAATAAAATTAAGGAGACAGGGAGAGAACAGACATGCTCAGTTTTGTGCTTTAGAGCAATTTGAGAATGGCTTACATATGGTCCAAACTGGAAGCTGGAAGACCCATTAGGATGCTGATTCAGTGAACAGAGTGCAGATCATAATGGATTTAACTATGGCAGTGATAGTGTAAGCAAAGTGAAAAAATAAAGATCCTCTAACACTACATAGGAAGTCAAAAAACATAGGACCCAGGGATCAATTTGATATGAGAGCAAAGAAAGAGTGGTATTTAAGATGATCCAAGGATTTCTGGATAGAGTGAAAGAGCAGGTGGTGTTTCTATCTTCAGCTCAGAAAGCACAGGAAGGGGAAATGGTGTGTTGGTGAGTGAGATGATTACGACTGATTCTGTGCCACTTTTGTGCATGAAGGTGATTATGATATTTCAGTACAAATGCTTAGAACTATACCCATTTTTGTATCACTATGAGTGGGTCAAAGGCAGTGCCTTGCATACCAATGTATCACTAATGCTATTATAGAGCTCACATTTAAAGGGCATTCAATAAATACCTTATTTATATGTTTGTTCATGTATTCACAAATATTTACTGAACGTCAACTATGTACTAGACATTAGTCTAGGTCCAGCAATCTCAATCATTGCTGCAACTGGAAATGTTTAAAAACCTCTGAGGCCTGAGCCCCTATGTAGACCCCTTATATCAAACTACCTGGGCCCAGCAAGCAGGTGATTATAAATGGAAGCCAAGTGGCCTCTAGAAAATTCCATCGAGTAACCAGGGTTAAAAATTATTATTTTAAGAGCTGGAGATACTACACACACACACACACACACACACACACACAGACACACACACACACACGAGAACCAGAGTCTCATTATTTGCAGCTTATGTGCAAAGATTTATCGAAGGCAGAAAGAAATAAAGGCAAGAAGTCAGAAATAGCTGCTATGCTAATTGAAACATTCCAGTATTTAAGTAAATACTAGTTAATAACAAATTATGAAATAATTTAAAACAATACAACCAAATCATGTAATGAAAAAATCACATCTTTTTTGTGGAGGTCACTACTAGAGACAACATCATCTTAGAATAGTCTTAAGCTTATAAGTAAATAACTAGATCATAAAGTTACTTCTTCCAAATTAAAATTCTTAACCCTCAGCCCTGTGTATCATCTGTGACACAGAATATATTTAATTCACTTTAAAACAGCCTCGGTTTCTGGGTATTCTCTGGTTAGAGAGTATACACTAGAACCTACAGAGGACAGTGATGGGTGTATGGGTACATATTAACTGCTGCAAAAAGGGACCTCAGGACTACCTGAAGGACTGTAGTAAAACTGCAAAAATAAGACAAAAAGAATCTGGGCTTGGGCTTCCCTGGTGGCGCAGTGGTTGAGAGTCTGCCTGCCAATGCGGGGGACACGGGTTCAAGCCCTGGTCTGGGAGGATCCAACATGCCGCGGAGCAACTAGGCCCGTGAGCCACAATTACTGAGCCCGCGCGTCTGGAGCCTGTGCTCCGCAACAAGAGAGGCCGCGATAGTGAGAGGCCCGCGCACTGTGATGAAGAGTGGCCCCCACTTGCCACAATTAGAGAAAGCCCTAGCACAGAAACGAAGACCCAACACAGCCATAAATAAATAAATAATTAATTAAAACTATGAATACCAAAAAAACCCCAGAATCTGGGCTTATTTTGAGTTAAACCAGTTATTTCTCTTATTCCAGATTTCAGTTATTGGATAAGGAGGTAGAATAACAAAATAAACTATGGGAAAATGAATAAAGGGAGTGTTAAGTCCAATTTGCCTTAAAGGCCCCTACAGGTTTCATGATGTTAGAGCATAGTACAACACCATTGTGCCTAATGTGACTTCTGAATAATCATTTTGAAAAATTGGAATAAAAAACTTAAAAGGTAAGAAATTATATATCTCAGAGCATTTACAAAACAATGATAAAAAGTAAATATTTTATTTCAGGGTTTAAGCATTAATTATCTGGAAATTTTACTTACCCTGAACATCTAATTTCCCAGAGGGTGCAGTATAAATGAAACATTACTAGCCTATTACAAAAGGTGATCCATTGTTGCCTATTACACAGAGCAAACTACTATTAATTTCATTTACCATTTGCCTTCAAGTAAAGCATGAGAGTCATTTCTCAAGAGATAATTAAAACATGGCTTCAGAATATTCATACAGAGTCAATAAGCACAAAATATCATAGAGCTCTTATGTATATATTTGCTGCCATAGGTAAAAATTATATACACAAATAATTTAATTCAAGATTAGTAGATAAAAATGTACATTTATTATTGCATTAGAATATTACATATTATAGCTTTTTATACATTTCCATTGGCTTTTCATTATTTATAGTTCAATTAATTTAATTGATTACTCAAAACATATTAGAATAAAAACAAGTACTGTGTATTCACATTTATCAAGTACAAGGCAATGTACTAGGGATTTTCTCATGAAATTTCACAATAATATCTACAAAGTTATTCAAGGTAAACAGAAACATCCTCATTCCAAAAAAAGATGAATTAATTAATAATTGATGAATTTTAATATCTGAATAGATAAATCTCTGAACATCAGAGGAATTGGGAGAATTACTCATGGTTCAAGGCTAGTTCAAGCAAAGTCAGGATTCTAAATCTAGTTATTCTGGTTCTGTAGTTCAGTGGTTCTCAAATTTTGTTCCTCAGTAGCATCAACGACATCTGGGAATTTGTTAGAAATGCACATTGTAACAGGGAGAGGTCCCACTCTAGACCAACTGGCCAGAAACTCTGGAAGGGGGTCCAGTTATCTATGTTTTTAGTCTTCTAGCTGATTCTTATTCCAGCTAACAATTGTCAACTAAAAAAATGTACAATGTGAGAGTTGTGAGTTAAGTTTCATTTGGGGCAAAATGAGGACTATAGCCCAGGAGACAAAATCTCAGGTAGTTTTGAGAAACTGCTCCAAAGAGGTGGAGGGGTGGGGAGAGGTCAGCATTATATATGACTTTAGTGAAGGAGGGTACATGCAGTCAAGCACACGTTTTGGCAGAGGCTTGCTGCTAGTGACGAGGAGCAGATGTCACTGTTAATGATTTTAGTGCTTTTCTAGATATGAGGAGATGGAAGAATTGGGCTTATAAAATCTTTTCCTGAAAATATCTATCTGAAGACCTCTTCTGCCAGTTTTTCCCAGAGCACAGAGTGCCTCATTCCTGATCTCTATCCTGAACTCCTTTCAGAGTGTGTTGAAGGTCAGTGACTGCAGCAGCTTATGACTTAATTCTTGTAGAGGCAGAGGGCAAGTACCAATTTTTAGTTGGCACAATTGTGAATCACTATAATAGTGAATGCTTCCTTCAACTCCCATACATACAAGGGAGTGCCATACGACTCCCCTGATCTCATGAAATTTTGGTCACAAAAACTTTGTAGGCTGTAGTATTTTCATGTACTTTTCCAGGTCCATGCTCACTCTTCTGCACCCAACTCTGCACCCAGAGAAGATGATCCATATAGATGACTGCAAAAATATCCCTTGACCTTGGACTTCTAGTTGGATTCTGTCAATAGATGGCACTGGTGGGAGATTTGATGAAGGGGAGAGAGGGCTTTCAGTGTGCTTATTACCCAAGTATTTTTCACGTCAGGGTGCTGTGGCCTGGCTTCACCTCTTGATTAATTTTAACAATTCCATTTGGGCAACACTCTCCAGACAATTTCTCTCTGTTCTATAAATGTCTCATCCTCTTGTGCCTTCATTAATAGAGGTAGAAATGCACCCCCCCTTCACTAATCCAGGGTACTGTTTTCCGGTTTATTGTTGAATAATAACACATTGTATGGATGTACCACATTTTGTTCATCAGTTGATAGACATTTGGGTTGTTTCCACTTTTGAGCTCTTAATAATGTTGCTATGAACATATACAAGTTTTCATGAGAACATATATTTTCATTATACACACACACACACACACATATGACTGTGAGTCATGTGATAACCCTATGCTTATCCTTTTGAGAAACTGCCACAGTGTTTTCCAAAGTGGCTACATCATTTTACATCCCCACCAGCATTATATGAGGATTCTGATTTCTTCACATGCCCACACTTTGTATTATAGCCATCCAAGTGGATGTGAAGTGATATCTTACTGTGGTTTTGATTTGCATTTCCCTAATGACTAATGATATTGAGCAACTCTTCATATATTTATTGGCTATTTGTATATCTGCCCTTGAGAAATGTCTACTTATACCCCCCCCCTTTTTTTTTTTTTTTTTGCGGTACGCGGGCCTCTCACTGTCGTGGCCTCTCTCGTTGTGGAGCAAAGGCTCCGGACGCGCAGGCTCAGCAGCCATGGCTCACGGGCCCAGCCGCTCCGCGGCATGTGGGATCTTCCCGGACCGGGGCATGAACCCGCGTCCCCTGCATCGGCAGGCGGGCTCAACCACTGCGCCACCAGGGAAGCCCCCTACTTATACCCTTTATCCAATTTTTAATTGGGTTGTTTGTCTTTTAGTATTGAATTGTAGGATCCTGTGTGTATCCTGAGTACAGCTCTCTTATCAGAGACATGAGTTGTGAATATTTTCTCCCATTCTGTAATTATTTTCTCCCATTCTGTGGGTTGTCTTTTTACTTTCTTTATGGTATCTTTAGAAACACAAAAGTTTTTCATTTTAAATTCAATTTATCTATTTTTACTTTTGTCACTTGTGTTTTTGTGTCATATATGAGGTTATTCCTAATCCAAGGTCATAATGATTTACTCCTATATTTGCTTCAAAGAGTTTTTATAACTTTTGCTCTTGCATTTAGGTCTATGAACTATTTTGAGTTAGTTTGTACTTATGGTACAAGGAAGGGACTCAACTTCATTCTTTTGTATGTGGATATCGAGTTGTCCTTAGCACCATTTGTTGAAAAGACTATTCTTTCCTTGTTGAATTTTCTTGACACTTTTGTTGAAAATCAATTGATCATAAGTGTGACAGTCTTTTCATGGAATTTAAATTCTATTCTATTGAAAATACATGTTGATCCTGTGCCAGTACCACATTGTTCTGATTCTGTAGTTTTGCAATAAACTTTGTTATAGTAAGGTGTGAGTCTTCCAAACTTTTTATTCTGTTTCAAAATGTTTGGGGCTTGCCTGCTTCACTTGAATTTCCATATGAATTTTAGGATCAGCTTGTCAATTTCTGCAAAGACTACAGCTGGTATTTATACAAGGATTTTATTAATCTGTAGATCAGTTTAGGGAGTATTGCTATCATAATAATATTGTCTTCCAATACATGGATATGGGACGTCTTTCCATTTGTTTGGGTATTCCTTAATTACTTTCAATAATATTTTCTAATTTTCACACTATATTTTTTTTAAACTTATTCTGTTAAATGTATTCCTAAGTATTTTATTATTTCTGCTGCTATTGTAAATGGAATTGTTTCCTTAACTTTATTTTTGGATTTTTTTATTGCAGTTATATGAAAATAAAATTGGTTTTTGTATATTGACCTTGTCCTTTGCAAACTTGAACTTTTTTTTTAGTTTCCATAGCTTTTTAAAGGATTTCAAAGGATTTTCTATATACAAGATTATGTCATATGCAAATAGATGCCTTTTATTTCTTTTCTTTCCTAATTGTACTGGCTGAAGTGTCCAGGAAAAATGTTAATAGAAGTGACAAGAGTGGACATCCTTGCTTGGGCAAGAGTGGAAATCCTTGCCTGGTGCCTGATTTTAGATGAAAATAATTCAGTCTTTCACAGTTAAGTATAATGTTAGATGTGGGGTTTTTTACAGATGTTCTTTATCAGATTGATGAAGTCCCCTTCTATTTCTAGGTTTTGTTTCATCTATTTTGGAGCTCTGTTTTAACGTATATACACTTATAACTATTGTATCTTCCTGATGAACTAACCCTTTGAGAGTTTTGAGCTCCTTGATTATGTAGATTAATATTTTGCATCAAATTTAGGAAGTTTTCAACCATTATTTCAGCAAATATTTTTTTCTGCTCCTTTCTCTCTCTCTTCTCATTCTGGTACTCCTATTATGCATCTTTTCATGTGTTTAATGATGTCCCACATTTCTCTAGCTTTGTTCATTCTTCTCATTTTTTTACCTCTCTGTTCTTTGGACTGCATGATGTCTTTAAATCTGTCTTCACATTTGCTGATTTCTTCATACATTAGTTTAAATAGACTAGTACATTTTTTTATATTGTTTATTGTGCTTTTCAACCTATGTTTTTGTGGCCTGCCTCACCTCCTTGGCAAATCTCTGACCTGCTGCTCTGGAGAGGGGTAAGGACAGTGGCCTTCTTCTCTCAGAATGACACCATTGGTTTACAAGACGGGCATTCAGCAGGAATGGCAACCTCTGGTCTTCTTGGCTTGCTTTTTCTGGCATGGAACCTTCACTCTATGAGGAAACTAGAGTGAAAGTAATGAGAGCCCCAGTATTCTTGGCTTGCCATGCCTGAGGTATAGCCTCTATATTATAAGTTATGGCTAGGTGGATGAAGGGAGACTGAACCTCTTGGCTGCACTCTCCTGGAGTTACATTCTGCAACACAGAGCTGAAGGAGGGTGAGAAAAGCTGGCAGCCTACCCCTCCCATGGAGATACCTTAGCCCTTGACTGGGAGCTGGGGAGAGAGGGGTCCCCACCTTCTTGGTAACACCCATCAGGAATGGAGCTTCTGTCATGCTGAGCTGAGGAATGGGAGGGAAGGAGCAGGTCCTTTCTGAAATGCCACAGAGTCTCATTCTCACCTAATTTGGTAGTTTTCTTGAATAAAGTGTCTTCATGTACAGTTTGTTCTTACAAAAAAATTTCAAAGACTTAACTGGTTGTGTTTTATAATTTTTATCCATTTATTATTGTTTTCCCAGGGAGTGGGTCTATGAAATTCCCCATGTAGCCATACTAGAAGTGTCTAAGGGTTGTTCTCACTGTTTAAAACTCCAATTAATTTCTCAAGAACTCGCATTTCTGATGAGTCAGAAAATCAAAATCTCTCTGGTACCCCATTATTCCATGAAACCCAGGAGTTTACTCAGTACAGGGGGCCATTCTTATTGCCAAGTTCAGATGGAGAAACAGGCAAAATCTGGAAAGTTCCTAGTAGCTATGGACTGAATTGTGTCCCTTTCAAAATCCATATGTTGAAGCTTTAACTTCCAATATGGTGGGATTTGGACATGGACCCTTTGGGAGACAACTAGGTTTAGATGAGGTCATGAATGTGGGGCCCTCCCATGATGGAATTAGTGCTCTTGTCAGAAGAGATACCAGAGAGCTTGTGGTCTCTCTCTCTGCCATGTGAGGACACAAGCAGAAGGCAACCATCTATAAGCAGTTGGCCATCTATAAGCAGGAGGCCATCTGCAAGCCAGGAAGGGAGCTCTCACCAAACCCAACCCTGCAGGCACTCTGATCTCTGACTTCCAGCCACCAGAAATGTGAGAAAATAAGTTTCTATTGTTCAAGTCATCCCATCTATGGTATTTTGTTATGGTAGCCCAAGCCGACAAGACACTGGTGCTTTTGGTCTTAGAATATGATATTGCTATTGGACACTATTCCCATGTATTCCAATATATATCAGTTCACAGCAAGGGTTCTATCTATGGTGACCCAGATCCCTCTACCAATCCTAGCATTGGATTTCAATGTTATAGCTCATCCTGTTCACTCTCATATGTCTAACTCATACTCCCATACCAGTGAGATTGACTCTAGAAAAGACCACTGCAAGTTGTAGCCATATATTTTCTGGAACCAGACCTTCCATTTAAAACATCCAGTCTTGATGGTGAGCCTGGATTAGCAATATAGATTTCTTCTTCTTCATGGTGAGTTTTTTGGATGTCCTTAATAAATTTCCTTCCAGTCAATATCAGTTAGGTCAGGGACATTCCAACAGACAAATTATTAAACTTCAAAAGAAAATGGTTATGGTCTCAATCTCTTTCCTTTCAGAAGGTTTATTTGCCCCAATTCAAATATGTCCACCTTCTAACTACTGATCAGCTCTGCATTCCAAGTAGCTTTGGGAGATATTCAAGGCCACAGATGTCTTATTTCACAATTCTCCAACCATAGTGACTTCCTCTATGTAAATATGTAGGGATCATTCCAATGATTCTTCTCTGAATAAACAAGTTCTCTTCTAAGATGATATGCTTTGTTCAGTGTCATTTTATAGAATTTTAAAGGCTTTTTAAAAATTTGCTTAGAAATCCCATGACACATTTAAGAACATTTTAGTTGAAAGGTTAGCAAACTTAAAAACATTGACAAATCATTGAATTCATTCTTAAACTATAATACATTCATATTTCCACTACATTTTATTTATTATCTCTATCAGTTCTGCAAAATGAGCAATACATTTAGCTCTTGCCCTCATGTGTACACATGTATTTTACAAGGACACTGGTGATATATTTGCTATACAAGTCACATGATATAGTTTACACACAGAGCTCAGGTTTTTATACATTTCTCCCCAAAGGGTATTCATATTTGATAAATCACTGATTGAAATCTGAGGCAATTAAGTTGTGATGACCTTGGCATACTAGTGGATGTATTTTCCATTAAGACAATGTCAGTCCTTTATCACAGTCTGCCTGAGTTTAAAAAAAAAAAAAAGCCACATCACATTTAATTTCTTATCCCTCAAATACATACAATATTTTAATTCACACTGATCAAAGCTACCTGGCAGCTCTTGCTTTATTAGGCCAAGCTGAATGCCTTGCTTAGAATTTCCACTTTTTAATTGAAATAAAAGCCGTTAATCTTCGTAAGGCAAAACAAATGTCTGACACTGCATTGATTTTTATCTCTTGTATTCTTATGTTGAAATCATGAATAGAAAATTCTACTATAGTCTACATTGTTATAAAACAGTATTTTAAAATATTTTTGTTATAAAATATTCTAGCAATATCCAAGTTTATAGGCCAAGTTTATGGCTCTTCACTTTCATGTTTTATTCCCACTCTCTCTTCTCCTCAGAGTTAACTTTTTCATTAGCTCTTATGTTTTTATATAGGCCTTTCCATTCATTTCTATACACAACTTATAGAATATTGAATGAGACTTTTTCTGTTATCTTTTATCTAGGGTAATCTTAGACATAGCACATAGTATTTAATCCTAACAATCTGGGCTTCCTGGAAATTCTGTGACCCATCTAATGCCCTTTATTAAATTCTTTTCCTGCTTATAAATTCAGAATATACTGTTATTGTTAATAAGAAATCTGAATGACACAGGCTTTTCTTGACTCTTTTCCTCTGAAGATGGACTGGATAATAAGTCCCTGAATTTCTGATTATCATTAAATAAATTTGCCAAATGATAACTGAGTACATTGCTTAGATGCTATTCTACTTTCTTCTATATTCAGGGTTACAGATAAGGCTGATGATAACACAGTTTCTTTCCCTTGTAGGCACTTAATTCTTTCTGCCTTGAATCTTACATGAAGGTCTTTTCTTGATTGTTAGAGTTCACAGATTTTACCAAGAAATCCCTAGTTCAGTGTGCCTTTTCTCATCAGCAGTCTTTTTTGTTTGTTTGTTTTTGGTTTTTTGCGGTACGCGGGCCTCTCACTGCTGTGGCCTCTCCCGTTGCGGAGCACAGGCTCCGGATGCGCAGGCTCAGCGGCCATGGCTTACGGGCCCAGCCACTCCGCAGCATGTGGGATCTTCCTGGATCGGGGCACGAACTCGTGTTCCCTGCATCGGCAGGTGGACTCTCAACCACTGCACCACCAGGGAAGCCCATCATCAGCATAGTCTTTAAATCAGTGATCTTTTTCTAGGTAACTTTTTAGTTTTTCAGTTCAGGAAAAATTCTTCTAATTGCTAAACTCCTGTCTTTCCATCATCAGTTTATATTTCATTTTATAAAACTTCTATTTTTCACACAATTCCACATGACCATATTCCCCAGTTTCCAACTTTGTCTTCATGATCTTGTACTTTTGCCCTTTGTTCTGAGGTATTTCTTGCATTTCTCCTTTCAACCACTAATTTGCATTGGAGTATTTATTATTTTTTCCTTTAATAGAGCTACTGGGTTGTTGTTGTTAGGAGGATAATTTTTTGCTGTTGTTTTGAGCTCTAGAAACCTTTTTTTGGGGCTTCACCTCAATTTCCTTAAGAACTCATCTATATTTTCTTGTTCAGATTGTTATCTGTCTCCTCCTCCACCTCTATTTGTCTGAACATGTGTTTGTTCTAACTGAACTTTTTTGTTTGGCTGCTGGACCCTTCAGATGGGATGTCAACTTTCCTTGTTATCTAACACAGCTAGTTGTTGGTACTGGAACAACTGTCTGCCATGCTAGTGGATGTGTGTGGTTATGTAGAAACAGGCAAGTTGCCACACCATTAATAAAGGAACTAGAGAAAGTCTCATTGCTTGTACTTGTATAGTTTCAGTGTGAGGGAAGATTTGCTTTACCGCTTCAGTTCCCACTTGACCATTTGGGGGACAAAGAAACCCAGCACGGGTCTCTCTAAATTGGATTTTTTAAAATGTAATGTTGTTAAAGATTTTACTAAATTTAATCAGAATCAATCAGAATTAATCAAATCATACCACATGGATCATGGGCTTGCCAGACTAATGGTATTTTAGCAGCATTTTAAAATATCTATAAATATATTAAATATTTCATTCTAATATTTTTGGTTTTTACATTGAAGCCTTTAATCAATCTGGAATTTATTTTTGTAGTTTTATGACTAGTGTGAGGAAGAGATCCAATTTCGTGTTTTTTATACAGTGAGACAATTAATCCCTCATGATTTATTTTTAAAATATCTATCCCTTTTGTACTGATTCTTATAACATTTTGAAAGCATGACTTTATATTTAGAACTATTTATTTTCATGTCAATTCTTGTTAACTGTTTCTAACATATTGGCTTTATAAGGTAAATGTTAGACTCAAGGAATTTTAAATCTAATGGTGACTTCTAGATATTAAAACAAATGAGGAATATTGTCCAAATCAAAAAGAGATCATCATTTTTTGGACTAAGTTATTTTTGTTAAAATAATCATTTCACTCACTTTAAATCAAATGGAAAATTTTCTTCCAGATAGATTTAAGAACTTGACAATGATTTTATACTTTGACTAGTCTCATGGAATTTCTGTCTGGTATGACTGAGTTCCACTAGGTAAAAATACCATGTATAGTACCAGCAAAATCTGAGAGATGAAAAGAAGGGATAATAACATGATATACACAAATATTTTTAAAATAGAAGAAATTGAAATTTGGAAAGTGATATTTGCATTTGGAGAAAAAGATTTATTTTTTACTCAGAACCAAAAAGCTGTCAATCACAAATCTGAACTTATTGTCTTGTTTAGATGCTGTGTTTTATTTTTAATTTTAGTACTGTTCTAGAAGCACTTTTTAGACTGGACATATTACTTTTAGACAGTTTACTGTCTGGTGCTAATTACAGCAAGGTATTGGAAAAAGCAGTCACATCTAATTATACAGACTGAAAGTGAAAAAATAACCTCTATTTGGAGGTCTACTTTCTTACATTAATTAATAAATAATTTAAGTTCTATAGACACTGGTAATTAGAGAAAGCTTTTAATGTCTCTGACAAATTAAAACATATATTTCAGAGAAGTAAGAAATTCTATATGAAATCAAGAATTTGCAAACTTCCATCCGTCAAGAATCTTCACTTACAGACTAGTGGAGGAAAAATAAGCAGATCTTACTTAGAAACTGATGAAATGATGTAATTTTCCTTAGAGTAGAAATGAGAATGTCCTTGATATTTTGCCTCAGGTAGTAGAGTATATTAACCCTTACATATGCAAGTATAACTTGAATTTGAACTTCTTATATTTTATTCCCCTTTAGTTTGAGATCCTAAAGATAAATGGAGACAGAACAGCTGCTTCATCCCTGTTGTAGCAAGTAATATTGTCTACTAGGGATTTGGCTCTCTATGATTACACTGGCAAATATATATTTCTCCAAGGAACCAGTCAATTGAGACCATATTTCAGACACATATCTCAGGTTTAAACTTAATTAACCAACTAGGTGAAGACAGGTCTAGCCATTAACTACAATTGTCGAGAGTTCCCATCTGCCAGGTGGTTTAGACCAGATCTCCAATAAAGGAAGAAATACATATCAGAAAGTTCCATTTGAAATCTAACTGTCCCCTTATCACATCTGTGAATACAAATGTATTATTTTTTTAATGCATTGTGTTATAAATCTCAAAGCCCTAAGCTTTCACTTGCATGATTAACAAAAAAAAAATCCAATATTTTTCTGGCATCTCCATCAATTACCCAGGTATCTGGAGAAGCATGTATTTGTGGGTAGGTAAGGGTTTTTGGTTACCATTTGATATTTTGTAATGCTTCCAACATTCTAAGTCCTTGGCCCTAGTTTCATTTATTCATTTATTTAACAATTATTGATTGAGCATCTACTATGAGAAAGATATGATTCTAGATACTGGACATAATTAATTAACAAGATTGTGAAGGTACCTGATCTCCTGGAGGTAGCTTTCTAGTATCACAGCCTTCACTGTTTTTCTGGGCCGTTGATACTGTTGATCTTCTGTCCCATTGCTACCCAAGTCCTTAGGCCCCACCTCCATGCTGCCCATCAGCTGCTTCTCTGTAGCTGCAGACCTCTTCTGGACTGTTCACTTAGGTGCTCTTTCTCTACTCAGGTCAGTGTAAAACTTCTTATGCTTCCTGGAACAAGCTCTTTCAAAGGAATTTATCACAGCAGAGCGTTTGCGCCCTTTAGGACATAATTCTTTCATTTATGCCAGTGGTTCTTAACCTTGGCTGTGGATCAGAATCATTTAGCGAGATGTTTAAAAGATAAAGATTTTCTGGTTCACTTCACATTTACTGAATTAGAATAGCTGAGAGCAAAACCCAACAATCTATATTCATTTTTGATTTTTTTTTTTTTTTGGTCACACCAGGAAGCTTGTAGGATCTTAGTTCCCCAGCCAGGGATCGAACCCAGGCCCGGGGAAGTGAAAGCGCCAAGTCCTAACCAGTGGACAGCCAGGGAATTCCCAACAATCTATATTCTTTAAAAAAAAACCCTCACATGATTCTGATGAAGGCTGAAGCTCAGCCTCATATTTCACCTGGTCTCATGAACCCCTTCAAATCTGAACCCTACTACTCAATTTCACTTGCTCTAGCAAATTCAATTCATGTGTTTGGTTTTGGCTCGTTTGTTTGCTTGTTTCAAGACCCTGATTTTCCTTTCCATCTTTCTGGCCCCACATGAGGATTCTCAGTTCATCAAGTGTTTGAATATGCCCAAACCCTAATTGTGGGTAAGTTCAAGTTCATTCTCACAGGGCTCTATAAAATTCAAAGCTGTGGTTTACATGTTTATGTCCCTGGGCTGGGACTAACATTCCACAATAGTTACAAGATTCAATATTTACTAAAAATACAAAGGCTGGTGTGCATGGAGAGCATAGAGAGACCCCAAGGGTGGTGGTGTCTAAAACCCAGGAAACTAAATGTCATCTTAAACTCAGCCAAATTACAGTTACTCATAAAATTTCTGTGGGAAAGAACATTATGAGAGATAAAGATGAATATTAGAACATTAACTTAACAAAAATGTGTTTGTTTTTGACTAACCTCTGCTTCTGGAAATACGAAGTTATCTCTGCAGAAGACGAAACGAGGATGGTGCTCAGGAGCTCATGCTGATGCGGAGCCACTTAGATTCAAGTCCTGGCAATGACGCCTTCTATCAGGGTGGTCAAGATAAAACGTTTAGTCTCTAAGGTCTAGTTTCCCATCACTGAGGCAGAAATGTTAGTAGTGCCTACCTACATTATAGGGTTACCCTAAGTTCTGGTTAAGACAAGGCACATTAAGTACTTAATATATATAAGGGTTCAAGAAACTAATGACTGATACTGATATCATTATTATTGATATTGTTATCATTATCATGAGTAAATTTATGAAGTTGGGAGTCTTAGGTAGGACTTCTCACTGGATAAGTTCTATAACCAAAGTTCTTATGGCATGTCCTGATAAGCATTTTCTTTCAGTGGTCATTACGCAAGAGTTATCATAAAATTTTTTTTCTCTTTTTTTGGAGCGAGCAAGAGTAACTGTCTCATTGTCTCTCAGGCCAAAATGAAGAAGCCTAATTCCTTTCTAAAGTAAAAAATTATCACTCTTTTTGGTTTAAATGTCAATCATGTTTATATTTTTAAAAATGTGTGATGAAACTACATCTGACAAGCTGTTTCCAGTTCAATTGGGAGATCTCAAGAGTTAACTGATTTTTTTTCTGGGATTCAGGCAGATAAAATTTTTTGACAAGTTCTGTTATCAAAAGGTACTTTCTAAATAAATTATATACAAATCAATATAAGGGATAATTTTATAAAAATCACATAAATTTCTGCTATGAAAACACATTTTTGAAAACAAAATATTTGAGGATTCTTTAAGTTATAAATCAATTGAGAATAACAGTAGAAATAAAAAAAATTATATGTGTATAAATATATGTATAATATACAATATAATGATCTGACTTCATTTGTGAAGATCATAAGGGAACTAGCCTATTTGACCCCTACCTATACCTAATTATAAAACTATTTTGCAAGTTATCATTGGTCCATTTCCCAATATCTAATTTAAAGTTTTCTTTATAAAACATAGGCATTGGGCTGAAAGAACATGCAATATAAATTAATGGAATCTAGTATACTTGCCTTCTTTCTTTTCACTTTGAATCAATTTTTTCATGAGAATAAATGTTTGTGATAAAATTCTGAGTATATTTGCTACAGGTGGCTATTTGCTTCATTCAAAAAATCTCAAAAAGATATGTTGATGTCACAAAGAAAAAAATAATATTATAAAACTATAGGTAAAAATTAAAACTTGAAAATTTAGTTATTTTATTTTTTGTTTCTTTTGGGGGTTTTTTGGAATTTTATTTTATTTTTTATACAGCAAATTCTTATTAGTCATCAATTTTACACACATCAGTGTACACATGTCAGGCCCAATCTCCCAATTCTTCACACCAACGCCCCCATCCCCCACGGCTTTCCCCCCTTGGTGTCCATACATTTGTTCTCTACATTTGTGTCTCAATTTCTGCCCTGAAAACCAGTTCATCTGTACCATTTTTCTAGGTTCCACATATATGCGTTAATATATGATAATTGTTTTTCTCTTTCTGACTTACTTCACTCTGTATGACAGTCTCTAGATCCATCCACGTCTCAACAAAGGCCACAATATCGTTCCTTTTTATGGCTGAGTAATATTCCATTGTATATATGTACCACATCTTCTTTATCCATTCATCTGTTGATGGACATTTAGGTTGCTTCCACGACCTGACTATTGTAAATATTGCTGCAATGAACATTGGGGTGCATGTGTCTTTTTGAATTATGGTTTTCCCTGGGTATATGCCCAGTAGTAGGAATGCTGGGTCATGTGGTAGTTTTATTTTTAGTATTTTTTGTTTTGTTTTGTTTTGTTTTATTTCTTGTGGTACATGGGCCTCTCACTGTTGTGGCCTCTCCCGTTGCAGAGCACAGGCTCCGGACACACAGGCTCAGTGACAGTGGCTCAGAGGCCCAGCCGATCCACGGCATGTGGGATCTTCCCGGACTGGGGCACTAACCCGTGTCCCCTGCATCAGCAGGCAGACTCTCAACCACTGTGCCACCAGGGAAGCCCTACTTTCAGTTTTATAAGGAACCTCCATACTGTTCTCCATAGTGGCTGTATCAATTTACATTCTCATCAACAGTGCAAGAGGGTTCCCTTTTCCTCACACCCTCTCCAGCATTTGTTGTTTGTAGATTTTCTGATGATGCCCTTTCTAACTGGTGTGAGGTGATACCTCATTGTAGTTTTGATTTACATTTCTCTAATAATCAGTGATGTTGAGCAGCTTTTCATGTGCTTCTTGGCCATCTGTATGTCTTCTTTGGAGAAATGTCTATTTAGGTCTTCTGTCCATTTTTGGATTAGGTTGTTTTTTTAATATTGAGCTGTTTGAGCTGTTTATATATTTTGGAGATTAATCCTTTGTCCGTTGATTCATTTGGAAATATTTTTTCCCATTCTGAGGGTTGTCTTTTCGTCTTGTTTATGGTTTCCTTTGCTGTGCAAAAGCTTTGAAGTTTCATTAGGTCTCATTGGCTTATTTTTGTTTTTATTTCCATTTCTCTAGGAGGTGGATCAAAGAAGATCTTGCTATGGTTTATGTCAAAGAGTGTTCTTCCTATGTTTTCCTCTGAGAGTTTTACACTGTCCGATCTTACATTTAGGTCTCTAATCCATTTTGAGTTTATTTTTGTGTATGGTGTTAGGGAGTGTTCTAATATCATTATTTTACATGTAGTTATCCAGTTTTCCCAGCACCACTTATTGAAGAGGCTGTCTTTTCGCCATTGTATATTCTTGCCTCCTTTATCATAGATTAGTTGACCATAAGTATGTGGGTTTATTTATGGGCTTTCTACCTTCTTCCATTGATCTATATTTCTGTTTTTGTGCGAGAACCATATTGTCTTGATTACTGTAGCTTTGTAGTATAGTCTGAAGTCAGGGAGTCTGATTCCTCCAGCTCCATTTTTTCCCCTCAAGACTGCTTTTGCTATTTGGGGTCTTTTGTGTCTCCACACAAATTTTAAGATTTTTTATTCTAGTTCTGTAAAAAATGTCATTGGTAATTTGAAAGGGATTGCACTGAATCTGTAGATTGCTTTGGGTAGTATAGTCATTTTCACAATATTGATTCTTCCAATCCAAGAACCTGGTATACCTCTCCATCTGTTGGTATCATTTTTAATTTCTTTCATCAGTGTCTTATAGTTTTCTGCATACAGGTCTTTTGTCTCCCTAGGTAGGTTTATTCCTAGGTATTTTATTCTTTTTGATGCAGTGGTAACTGGGAGTGTTTCCTTAATTTCTCTTTCAGACTTTTCATCAATAATGTATAGGAATGCAAGAGATTTCTGTGCATTAATTTTGTATCCTGCAACTTTATCAAATTCATTGATTAGCTCTAGTAGTCTTCTGGTGGCATCTTTAGGGTTCTCTATGTATAGTATCGTCATCTGCAAACAGTGACAGTTTTACTTCTTTTCCAATTTGTATTCCTTTTATTTCTTTTTCTTCTCTGATTGCCTTGGACTTCCAAAACTATGTTGAATAATAGTAGTGAGAGTGGACATCCTTGCCTCCTTCCTGAACTTAGAGGAAATGCTTTCAGTTTTTCACGACTGAGAATGATGTATGCTGTGGGTTTGTCATATATGGCCTTTATTATGTTGAGGTAGGTTCCCTCTATGCCCCCTTTCTGGAGAATTATTTTCATAGATGGTGTGGAATTTTGTCAAGACGTTTTTCTGCATCTATTGAGGTGACCATATGGTTTTTATTCTTCATTTTGTTAATATTGATTGGTGTATATTGAAGAATACTTGCATCCCTGGGATAAATCCCACTTGATCATGGTGTATGATCCTTTTAATGTGTTGTTGGATTCTGTTTGCTAGTATTTTGTTGAGGATTTTTGCATCTATATTCATCAGTGATATTGGTCTGTAATTTTCTTTTTTTGTAGTATCTTTGCCTGGTTTTGGTATCAGGGTGATGGTGGCCTCATAAAATAAGTTTGGGAGTGTTCCTTCTCTGCAGTGTTTTGGAAGAGTTTGAGAAGGATGGGTGTTAGCTCTTCTCCAAATGTTTGAAAGAATTCACCTGTGAAGCCATCTGGTCCTGGACTTTTGTTTGTTGGAAGATTTTTTTTTTTTTTTTTCTGTGCGTGGGCTTCTCACTGTTGTGGCCTCTCCCGTTGCGGAGCACAGGGTCCAGACACGCAGGCTCAGCGGCCATGGATCACAGGCCTAGCCACTCCGTGGCATGTGGGATCTTCCCAGACCGGGGCACAAACCCATGTCCCCTGCATCGGCAGGCAGACTCCCAACCAGTGTGCCACCAGGGAAGCCCTGTTGGAAGATTTTTAATCACAGTTTCAATTTCATTACTTGTGATTTGGTCTGTTCATATTTTCTATTTCTTCCTGGTTCAGTTGTAGAAGATTATAACTTTCTAAGAATTTGTCCATTTCTTCCAGGTTGTCCATTTTATTGGCATACAGTTGCTTGTAGTAGTCTCTTAGAATGCTGTGTATTTCTGCGGTGTCTGTTGTAACTTCTCCTTTTTCATTTCTAATTTTATTGATTTGAGTCCTTTCCTTCTTTTTCTTGATGACTTTGACTATTGGTTTTTCAATTTTGTTTATCTTCTTAAAGAACCAACTTTTAGTTTTATTGATCTTTGCTCTTGTTTTCTTTGTTTCTATTTCATTTATTTCTGCTCTGATCTTTATGATTTCTTACCTTCTGCTAACTTTGGGTTTTGTTTGTTCTCCTTTCTCTAGTTCCTTTAGGTGTAAGGTTAGATTGTTTATTTGAGATTTCTCTTGTTTCTTGAGGTAGGCTTGTATAGCTATAAACTTCCCTCTCAGAACTGCTTTTGCTGCATTGCATAGGCTTTGGACCATCCTGTTTTCATTGTCATTTGTCTCTAGGTATTTTCTGATTTCCTCTTTGATTTCTTCAGTGATCTCTTGGTTATTTAGTAATGTACTGTTTAGCCTCCATTGTGTTTGTGTTTTTTACGGTTTTTTCCCTGTAATTCATTTCTAATCTCATAGCGTTGTGGTCAGAAAAGATTCTTGATATGATTTCAATTTTCTTAAATTTACTGAGGCTTGATTTGTGACCCAAGATGTGATCTATCCTGGAGAATGTTCCATGCACACTTGAGAAGAAAGTGTAATCTGCAGTTTTTGGATGGAATTTCCTATAAGCATCAATTAAATCTATCTGGTCTACTGTGTCATTTAAAGCTTCTGTTTCCTTATTTAATTTCATTTTGGATGATGTGTCCATTGGTGTAAGTGAGGTGTTAAAGTCCCCCACTATTATTGTGTTACTGTCGATTTCCTGTTTTATAGCTGTTAGCAGTTGCCTTATGTATTGAGGTGCTCTTATGTTGGGTGCATATATATTTATAATTGTTATATCTTCTTCTTGGATTGATTCCTTGATCATTATGTAGTGTCCTTCCTTGTCTCTTGTAACATTCTTTATTTTAAAGTCTACTTTATCTGATATGAGTATTGCAACTCCAGCTTTCTTTTGGTTTCCATTTGCATGGAATGTCTTTTTCCATCCCCTCACTTTCAGTCTGTATGTTTCCCTAGGTCTGAAGTGGGTCTCTTGTAGACAGCATATATATGGATCTTGTTTCTGTATCCATTCAGCAAGCCTGTGTCTTTTGGTTGGAGCATTTAATCCTCTCACGTTTCAGGTAATTATCGATATGTATGTACCTATGACCATTTTCTTAATTGTTTGGGTTTTGTTTTTGTAGGTCCTTTTCTTCTCTTGTGTTTCCCACTTAGAGAAGTTCCTTTAGCATTTGTTGTAGAACTGGTTTTGTTGTACTGAATTCTCTTAGCGTTTGCTTTTCTGTAAAACTTTTGATTTCTCCATCAAATCTGAATGAGATCCTTGTCAGGTAGAGTAATCTTGGTTGTAGGTTCTTCCCTTTCATCACTTTTAGTATACCATGCCACTGCCTTCTGGCTTGTAGAGTTTCTGCTGAGAAATCAGCTCTGAACCTTATGTGAGTTCCCTTGTATGTTATTTGTCATTTTTCCCTTGCTGCTTTCAATAATTTTTCTTTGTCTTTAATTTTTGCCAGTTTGATTACTATGTGTCTCAGCGTATTTCTCCTTGAGTTTATCCTGTATGGGATCGCTGCACTTCCTGAACTTGGGTGGCTATTTCCTTTCCCATGTTAAGGAAGTTTTCGATTATAATCTCTTCAAATATTTTCTCTGGTCCTTTCTCTCTCTCTCCTCCTTCTGGGATCCCTGTAATGTGAATGTTGTTGCGTTTAATGTTGTCCCAGAGGTCTCTTAGGCTGTCTTCATTTCTTTTCATTCTTTTTTCTTTATTCTGTTCCACAGCCTTGAATTCCACCATTCTGTCTTCCAGGTCACTTATCCATTCTTCTGCCTCAGTTATTCTGTTATTGATTCCTTCTAGTGTAGTTTTATTTTCAATTATTGTATTGTTCATCTCTGTTTGTTTGTTCTTTAATTCTTCTAAGTCTTTGTTAAACATTTCTTGCATATTCTTGATCTTTGCCTCCTTTCTTTTTCTGAGGTCCTGGATCATCTTCACTATCATTGTTCTGAATTCTTTTCCTGGAAGGTTGCCTATCTCCACTTCATTTAGTTGTTTTTCTGGGGTTTTATCTTGTTCCTTCATCTGGTACATAGCCCTGTGCCTTTTCATCTTGTCTATCTTTCTGTGAATGTGGTTTTTGTTCCACAGCCTGCTGGATTGTAGTTCTTCTTGCTTCTGCTGTCTGCCCTCTGGTGGATGAGGCTATCTAGGAGGCTTGTGCAAGTTTCCTGATGGGTGGCACTGGTGGTGAGTAGAGCTGACTGTTGGGCAGAGCCCAGTAAAACTTTAATCCGTTTGACTGCTGATGGGTGGGGATGGGTACCCTCCCTGTTGGTTGTTTGGCTTGAAGCAACCCAACACTGGAGCCTACCTGGGCTCTTTGGTGGAGCTAATGGCAGATTCTGGGAGGGCTCACGCCAAGGAGTACTTCCCAGAACTTCTGCTGCCAGTGTTCTTGTCCCCACGGTGAGCCGCAGCCACCCCTGCCTCTGCAGGAGACCCTCCAACACTAGCAGGTAGGTCTGGTTCAGTCTCCCTTGGGGTCACTGCTCCTCCCCCTGGGTCCCGATGTGCACACTATTTTGTGTGTGCCCTCCAATAGTGGAGTCTGTGTTTCCCCCAGTCCTGTTTAAGTCCTGCAATCAAATCCCACTAGCCTTCAAAGTCTGATTCTCTAGGAATTCCTCCTTCCATTGCCAGACCCCCAGGTTGGGAACCCTGATGTGGGGCTCAGAACCTTCACTCCAGTGGGTGGACTTCTGTGGTATAAGTGTTCTCCAGTCTGTGAGTCACACACCCAGCAGTTATGGGATTTGATTTTACTGTGATTGTGCCCCTCCTACTGTCTCATTGTGGCTTCTCCTTTGTCTTTGGATGTGGGGTATCTTTTTTGGTCAGTTCCTGTGTCTTCCTGTTGATGATTGTCCAGCAGCTAGTTGTGATTCTGGTGTTCGTGCAAGAGGGAGTGAGAGCATGTCTTTCTACTCTGCCATCTTGGTTCCGATCTGCCCCAAAATTTTAAATGTACACTTTCCTTCTGGCTATTAGGAATTGTATGTTAAGAAGTCCAAGACTGGCCTTCAGAAGAAGCTGTATCAAGCACTCTGGGCCCCTCAGTCAGAGTTTGGGACTAGAGCTGTGTCCCAACCACCTTCTGCTACTAACTGGTTGTTAGCAGTGACTGTGGGCAAGTTGCCTCTCTGGGCTTCTCTGTCCTCATCAGAAAAATAAAGGGGTTGGATTCAAAAATTTAGTTATTTTAAATAAAACTATTTACATTTCATACTATAATGTTAGTTTCCAAAAGAAAATTTACTTATAAATTTCTACATAGGAAAATCCTAAGACTTGTTATCTGTCTGGAAAGAAAGACAAAGACATGGCTTGTTAAGGTGGTAATACAGAAAACCTATCATTGTGCCATACAGTGTTTCTTTTTTGGATGGCTTGGGCAAACAGATGGTTATGTGATTATGTTGGCAGAGGTGGCATTGAGGGGATATCTCCCTTGTGTCACCATGGCTCCCTTCTCTCATCAGCTATTATAACAATAAAATTGGTCACAGTTACTCCAACTATAAAAGCAGGGGAAGAATTAAGAGACTACAATCTCTCACATCTCAAGTTGCAATACTCTCCAATAATCAAATAATCAAAACTTAAGATATCAAATGCAATAATAAAACTTTTATCTTACAATTGATTCTAACAATCTGAGATGATCTTATATTGTACTTCATTATTATTATTATTATTATTATTATTATTTTGCAGTACGCGGGCCTCTCACTGTTGTGGCCTCTCCCATTGCGGAGCACAGGCTCCGGACGCGCAGGCTCAGTGGCCATGGCTCACAGGCCCAGCCGCTCCGCAGCATGTGGGACGTTCCCGGACCGCGGCACAAACCCGCGTCCCCTGCATCGGCAGGCGGACTCTCAACCACTGCACCACCAGGGAAGCCCTTATATTGTACTTTTGATTCTATGCTGGAATTGTACATTTTGTAGATAGCTATGACTTCCAAGTATGTTTCAATATGGGAAATAATAATTCTAATGTGAGACATAAAAAAATTAAAGTCTTTTTAGTTAATGAACTTATGCAGATTCAACCTCGGGGTAATGATGATAACGAAAAGGATAATATATTATGAGAATTACTATTCTTTTGAATGACAAGGTCTATTTTTTCCTTTTCACACAGAGAAACACACTAAAGAATAAAAATGAACCTATCTTTAATTCTTTTCTATATTTTGTCTGAAGTTTGAGGAGTTAATTTTTACCTGAGTAAAAAACATGCAACAGAGAATTCCATGCTGGCACTAAAACTCTTTCCCCAGCTTTTTCTTTTCTGAAAGCTTAATGAAGGAGATACTAGTTCCATTCTCTAACATCTTGGCATAGGACTTTAGGGATATAAACAATTAACTTCATCCAGCATAAAGCTGAGCTTCCTGGCTCAGGAAGCAAATGTATACACAGTTTGATTCTACTTATGCCATTCTATGCCATGAATTTCTAGGTTAGTTGGACATACTTGTCACTTTCCTTTACTTCCTAGTGTGAAAATCTAATTGGCTGGCTGTCTTATAGTTTACCCCCAAAATAAGACTGTATTACAAAGCAGGCATCTAATGAGGGAGAAAATCAGGATGGAAGTATACAATTCTTCCTTTATCCCATAAATCTCCAAAGACAATATGAATAAATTTGAAAGAAAAATAATATTATAAAAGGAAAACCAGCCTTACAATCTCATCCTAACGGGATATGCGGAAGTATGAATTGTACTTTACACAGCTAAGTTGGTAAGATGTTAGGTTGACGGATGTTTAGAGAAAATGTGTGTGCTTCCTCATAGGGAAATGTACATACTAGCTTTCATAGCTTCCCAGTATACTTGAATGATGTTTCCTTTGCTAGCTATATAATCATACAAAGTGGGCAAGTATATAATGATGACGCCTAAATTTTTGCTTGTTAGATTCATTCAAAATATTCAGATGCTGTTTTGTGAGTTACTCTCTAGTGAATGACAAGAGTAAATACAATTGACATTAGTACTATTTTATCTTTATTGCTGCCATGTTAAGGTACATACCATTTTTATTTACCTGTACTAACCCAACTTACAAATAAATTGCACATTGTTCAACTGCCCCAACATTCTACTCAAATTTTTTAGACTTGGCCCATTTTCTACTTTTGACATAGTAGAATAAAAATGAAGAGATTGGTTCTGGTACAGATCAGGTTCTTATCAAAGTGAACTGAGTTCTTTAATCAACAACATATTTTTAAAAAGAAATTAAAACCAATGTTTGGAGATTTCCTGATTTTCTAATGGTTTGCTTTTCTCATTTTTAAAGTAGCCTTAAGCCAAAGTAAAGTTGAAGTTGGGGGGTGGGGGAGGTTTAGTTATGCAATCCAGAAGTTTGTTGACAAAACTTTTTTGATGTCTTCCAATTTATTATAGAAAGTGAATTTCCAGAATAGTATGAAAAGCAAGTGAATCACATTATTCTCAGTCAAAAAATTTAAATGCAAAACAGTTCTGAAAATGTTTAAATTTTGTGCCTCTGTAGCAAATTCTTACTTCCGAGCAGTTTATTCTGTACAAAAAACAAATATCTAAACACCTACCTATGAAACTACTAAATAGAGTTGGTAAAACTAATTTCCATAGTAAGAAAAACTCAAGTTTCAACTTAGTGAATTGATCTTTTGTGTATGCTTCTGTACTTGAAATAAATTGAGGTCTTTAGACAGAACCAAGCGTAGAAGTAAACCATGTAAACTTTCCAAATTGTTTCTCTTTCAAAATCTTGTTTTCCATAATTAAAGGATCCACAGAAGAAGACTAAAATCTAAGACTAGACCGATTTTGTTTTTCCCCCTTGGAAAGAGAGTATTGGCGGTTATTTGACTCATTTCAGTTCACTCTATTTATTTTTAATCTGTTCTTTCATCTTATGGCAAATACTCCTTCTGTTTTACTGCAATATTGTAATTTTTCATTATTTTGATAAGTTTTAAAAATATTTTCTTGTAAAAAGTATTGTTTAAATTTCATTAAATTTAAAACTTTGGTTCTGCAAAAGACAATGTCAAGAGAATGAAGAGACAAACCACAGACTGGGAGAAAAATATTTCCAAAAAATACATCTGAGAAAGGACTGCTATCCAAAATATATAAAGAACTCATAAAATGCAACAGTAAGAAAACAAGCTCAAAAACATAATATAAAACAAATATTTTACAGTTTGGTATTAGCAGATATGAACTACTACATATAAAATAGATGAATAATAAGGTCCTACTGTATAGCACAGGAAACTATATTTGATATCTTGCAATAAACCATAATGGAAAAGAAAAAAAAAACAACAGAAAACAAGTAACTTGCTTAAAAAATGGACCAAAGATCTGAACAGACACACAAGTAAGGAAGATATACAAATGGCAAATAAAGTTATGAAAATTTGCTCTACATATATGTCATTAGAGAAATGCAAATTAAAACATTGAGATACCACTACACACCTATTGGACTGGCCAATAAATCCAGAACACTGACAGCACTTAAAATACTAGAGAGGACATGGAGTAACCGGAAGTCCAATTCATTGCTGCTGGAAATGCAAAAAGGTTTAGCCACTGTGAAAGACAGTTTTGTGGTTTCTTATAAAACTAAGCATACTCTTGCCATACTCTCCAATGTTGCACTCCTTGGTATTTACCCAAATGAATTGAAAATATATACCTACATATTGTGCATGTGTATGAATTTGGGGTATATAGGAACTCTCTGTATTTTCCATTCAATTTAGTTGTGAACCTAAAACTGTTCTAAAAAATAAAGTTTATTAATTAACAAAGCATTGTATGAAATATGTTTTTCCTTGAGCGTTCAAGGTGAGGCATCTTCTCCATTATGTTCCAATATTTTTAAATAGTTTTTTTTTCCCTCTTTCTCTTTCTTAACATTTTATGGGGAGAGATTTATTCAAATCTTCTTTTTGCACAAAAACATAAGAAGTAGGAAAGTTCTATAGCTCTTTTCACTGTTTGTTTGGATGTTTATAGATTTTCCCTTTCAGACCTTAACAATATATCAAGTTACTATTCTGTATAGCACCTACCTCCATCTGTGAGAGTACTCTGACATTTACTTAGGGCATATCTGCTCAAGATTCTTCTGCTCTCTTTCTGGCCATTTTAGATAGCCATATAAACAACCTGGACATGTCTAGAATTTTGAGGTTAGCTACTGTAGTCAGATACCCTTTTTTTACTCAGCAATCAATAGTCATATTATAGCATAAAGTATAATCCAAAATTAAATAAAAGTAAATTGGTATTAAGATTATAATAATCACTATTAATATACTTGTATAAATTATTATAAGAAAATGCTATAATTAGAAATCTTATTTATGAACTTGTCTTACATATTTAGTAAATTTAATTAAAACGTAATTTTGAATTTTCACGTATAATAAATTTATGAATACTTTGGTGTCAATATAAATTGAAAATATTGCTTCTCACAAACCACACATGTCCAAAAGTATAAAGTTATTGTTAAGAAAGCCTTTCAAAATCTTTGAACTCTATTTTTATTATATACTCGTGTAAGTCTCCTTTATTCTTAGAATTTGAGTGATGGCATTATCCAGTTATGGAATGTGTAAACAAAAATAAAAAATAATTTTCAATAATTAAAGTATGTTATAGAAATGTTTATACATAGTCAATTATTTTAAGTATAAAGAAAGGGATATATGTTTTTATTTACATAGAAACAGCTTATCTCCACTGTCATTTAATAAGTATCTAATAAAGTTGACAAACAGCTGTTTCAACTTCTGTTTCAAGACGGTAGGCTGGGCAGAAACTGCAGCCTCCCCTGGTCTCAAATCCTTAAACATGACTTTTTAAAACATATTTTTAAATTATCCAACAAATGAGAAAATCTGTAAGAACAATTTCATGAAATCAGAGACAATGAGAAATCCTGGGAAGACAGAGATCATGTCAGGTTTGTATTGAAAATGGAAATCACAACCCCAAATAAAAGAGAGTTCTTAAACCAATTTGAGACTGCTGTAAAAGAATTTCGCAGGCAGAGGTGAAAGATAAAAGAACATGCAGACTAAGGAGCAAACAATAAGGTAATCAATTGGGAAAGGGATTGGTGCAGCCAAGTGCAAGGATTTTTGCACCTCTTTGCTCCCACACCCCATTGGACAGGATAGCAACTCCAGGCAGGAACAGTCTATGTGGCTCCAAGGGTGGGGAAGTGACTAGAGACTTTCAGCAGACCTGGGAAACTTCCATATCTAGGAAAATAGGTCTTCCACATTCTCTAAGGTCAATGAAAACCACCTCCACTAAGTCCACAGCAACTGCTCCTGACCTTCCCTCAATCACTGAGCGGAAAAATATAGTGCAAAAAAATACAACATGGAATGAACAAAAAACACAACTTAGGAAGAAAATCTCATGATTAAGGATCATCAAAAAGCATATAGAAGAACTTATCTCTGAGGAAGTAGAGTAACCAGAGCAAAAAAATATGACTTTAGAATAATTTTAATTTTAATCCTCTGAAAGATGTTGACAGAGTGATATATAGCCTTGAAAAATAATTACAATAATTAGAATTTTGATAACCTAAGTTAAAATCTTAGCAAACAAAACTAAAAGAATTTTCAGAGAGAAAGAGCCAATCAGTGAGCTGCAAATTTGAGCAAAGGTATTCTCCCAGAAAGCAAAACAAGTTTGGAAGGTAAAACACTAAACATAAACCAAGCAGTGCCAACACCTAATTAGATCTTAAGAATATGAAAATCAAAAAGGAATAAAACATATTCACAATGATTTTCAGAACAGAAAACAGGATTATTCTATATGTAATATTGATCAGCATATAGATATTCAGGTGTAAATAGTATAGTCCAATTTAAACAAAATAATTTTAGAAAAAAATATGTTCAATATACTTGTGGTAAAATTGATTTTGTAAGAACAAAATATTTTGGTTTTGTACATATAGTATGTTCTATGCTGGAACTGAGTAGAAAACTCACAAGTTCTGAGTAACAGTAATAGCCCATTGGTCTTGAAACAGTCTAAAACTACAGATCTAGAAAGAAATTTGTTACCAGAAAATATTGATATACAGAAGATTAAACTAGAAATACATTTAACTGTAAAGTATAAAAGAAATAACTCCAAATTGTATTTTTAATTATTTTCCCATGACTTTTTTCTTAAGAAAATGACCAGTGAAGTATAAAATTTGAATCTCTTCTGATAGTTTATTGCCACCTTTTGTCATTAGGGGGTCTCTTTGGCGCACACTTTTTGTACATAAAATAAAAATATGACACAATATAATTTTGGGGGAATAGAAAGTACTGTGAGTTCATATAGCACATGGTCAAATACAGAAAAATTCCAGTGATGTCAACATATAAGATGGGATGGTAGGGAACAGAGCAGCTGTAAGTAAAAACATGCTTTATTCCACATTTAGTAGGAGGATAATAGATAGTGATAACTCTATCATTTGTTATTAAAATAGGTTTAAATAGGTACAATAAAAGTATGAGGGGAACTATTACGATAGAAGTAGATACATAACTTTAAAGCAGTAGAATAAAATGAACCAGACAAAAAATATTTATCGAAATCACAAAGGGTAAGAAGGGCAGGGAACTTGAAATATAGTAAAGAGAAAAGAAACTAACAGAGAAACTATAGGGTCACACAAATCAATAGCTACAATTAATGTAAATAAAAACTTACTTGAAATTTATTTAAAGACAAAGAATCGAGAATAGGCTCAAAAATAATTCACAATACACTATTTGCAGGGACAAGCTTGAAACAAAAAAGAAAAAAATAGATATTTAAAGTAAAGAGTTATAATTGCATTTGTCAGGATTCTCCAGAAAAACAGAGTCAGCTGGCTTTACCAGATATCAAAACCCAAAGCAATTGGAATTTAAAGGTATAGCTCTGGTGCCAGCAGAGAAGACTATACCAAGCCATGGGTATGAAATGTACAGTGTGGGGAATAGAGTCAATAATAATGTAACATCTTTGTATGGTGACACATGGTAACTAGACTTACTGTGGTTATCATTTTGTAATGTATAGAAATATCAAATCACTATGTTATGTACCAGGAACTAACACAGTGTTATTCCTCAAAAAACAAACAAAGAAACATACTCTTAGAAAAAGAGATAAGATCTGTGGTTACTGGAAGTGGGGGGGTGGGGGAGGGGAAATAGCATAAAGGTGGTCAAAAAGTACAAACATCCAGTTATAAGATAAGTAAGTACTAGGGATGTAATATACAACACGAGTAATATAATTAACTCTGTTGTATGTTATATATGAAAGGTGTTAAGAGAGTAAATCCTAAGAGTTCTCATTACAAGGAAAACATTTTTTCCTTTTTCTTTTTTTACTTTAGATGATGGGATGTTCACTAAACTTACTTTGGCAATAATTCCATGATGTATGTAAGTCAAATAATTACGCTGTGTACCTTAAACTTAAAACTTGTATGTCAATTATATCTCAATAAAACTAGAAGGAAAAAAATTAAGTGATAACAAAAATAAATAAATAAACATTTTCAATGAGTGATATGTGTCATTCTAAAACTAATAAATGAATTTTTCAAAATGATGATAAATAAATTTCCAGAATCCTTCCAAGTAATGTACAAAGAACAACACATAGACTGAGTCAGATACTGTTAAAACAGAGTATGCAATCAGGTATTCACTGTAAAATAAACCCTTATTAAATGCTAGTTCTCCTCTACAAAATTTTTTTTTAAAAAAGAAGAGATGAATATACCAATGAAACAAAAATGATGTAGGTGTATTTCAAACAAATGTTGGAAGGATGTACTATTAAATAAATCATCCCCAGAAATCTGCAAATCCATTAAAAAAATTAATTCTTATTTCACACAATTGGATAAAGTCTAAATAAGTTCCTAAATATATTGTTTTCAGAAAACATGAAATATGTTCATAAATTTGGTATTTGTGGAGCCTTCTTAAACAAGACACAAAAGAAAAAACAGTAAATTAAAAATCTGTACACACCTAATTGTAAAATATCTTTATGGCAAAAGACAATGTAAATAAGGCTGAAAGACTGTGAAAGTATTTACTACATATCAGTAAAGGATTTATATTTAGACTACATTAAGAATTATGAATGCAAATCATTAGAAAAAATATGAAAATGTAATAGAAGTCTAGGCATTTTGAAGGGAAAAAGAGATGCAATCAATAAATGAAAGAGGTCCAGTCTCACCAGTCATCAGGAAAAGGCAAATTAAAGCAACAAAAAACATAATGTTTACCTTCTGATGGGTACATACAGAAAAAAAAAATATTGTAGATATGTGTGGACGTATACATAAGTAATTTAATATAATACGGACATTTGGGGAGTCATTGTGGCAGTAAAAATTATAATTTTATACAATTCATCAAGTTTGCAAGATTTACCAGGAGAAACAGCTGCACACAAGGACTTTTAAATATTTAAAGAATATTCATTGATTTCAGTAGCAGAAATTAGGACAAGCTAAATATCCTTCCATATAGAGAATAACTGGATAAACTTTTACACACCCATACTATGCAATATTATACTGTAGTTAAAATAAATGATGCAAACAAATACTGATCTGGAAGGAAAGCAAATAAATAAATAAATTGCTAAACAGTATATATTCACAGTTGTATAATCACAGTATATATTCACAGTTGTATAATCACACTGTAGGTACTGTGTGTAGATATGTGTGTGTCTGTGTGTGGATAAACAACCAAAAATATGTTATATATTTTATGGCCACATATGCTTAAGTATTTACTCTGAAAAGCCTAAAGTTATACATTGAACTCATAAATATGCCTATTTCTAATTAAGGGAGCAGAATTAAGGTTAATCTTTAAAAGAAATTTTAGTCTTATTAATAATATTTAATGTTTTATAATGAGGATATTCATGTGTTACTTGTATAATTAAAATTTAATTTGAAATATAAAAAAATATGAGTGAAGAAGAGGACCAAATTATTAGTCATTAGCTGGCCTGGGGCATGTGTATTTTTCATACTCTGTCCCTATAGTAGCATTCTTATGAGCACTATATAACAAAATGCATGATAAAACATTGTGAAATGTAAACCATAATAGAGATTCTAGATTTTATTCAAGGATTTCTTTTAACTTCAGGCAAAATGGTTTTATCACTATCAGAGTATAATGAAATCTTTGCCAACAAGAATGTTAATGACCATTATGCTATTGGTAAATGCCTGGAGCTAAGAAAAAGAAATTAATTTCCTCTCAATTGCTTTTCTTTTCAGAACTGTGTGAATGCGAATCTTCTGATAGACAGAATAGACCTATGAAGAAATGGTTTGTCAGTGTATGGAATGGAAATAGGAGTGCAGGTAGGTGGGGAAAACAAATAACAATGATATAAATTAGGATTCCATTAGTAGAAGGAAAAAATGTTTTAAATAGGCATTTTTTTTCAGAGGAGAACAAAAAGAAAAATTGTAAAGGAAAGTCAAAGCTCAGTGGAAGACATCGCTTGTTGAATTAATGAAGGAATTGGCTATAGGTGTATTGTTAGTAGTGAGACAAGTTGAAATGCATGAGAATTACAGGTTTCAAACCTAGAAAGGATTATACACAAAATCTGATCAAATCCACCTATTCCACAGAGAAAGATTATTTATCTAAAAATAAACATGTTATATGGCTTTATCAAAATTACAGTTTATGAGGCAAAGGTAATATGAGAAACCACAATTTCATGCTACATTCCAATAAGATTTCTCCCCATACTTTAGGGAAAACTCCCACTGGTAAATATTTTTCTATTTATTTTGACCACCGACAATGACTTTTTTCAATGATATACTCAAATACATTTCTATCCAGTGGAATCTAACATTTCCTTCTAGAAGAGTTAAAGATATTAGCCCAACTTTCTAGTCAAGACAAATCTAGTTTTTTTTTTCTCCATGCTTTGTAACTCAGCAAAAGTTTCTACTAGCAACCTGGTTGTCCAAGATGGACACAGGGGATATACTAATAATACTTCTTTCAAACTCACTGACTTGCAGTCAGTAATATAGTCTAGTATATTTTCCCCTAAATATTTTTCAGGTTTGCTATACCTTCCTCTCTTCATTCTGACACAATTTAGGTTCCCATCGTTTGCAAGATACAGGAAAAAATAGACAAATCACAAGTATATAACTTGATGAATTTTCACATCATGTTGAACACACAAGACACTAGGAGTAGATAAACCGAATCTTAACAGCATCACAGCAGTCACTTCATCCACTTCATCACTACTTTCCCCACCCAAGGGTTAAAACTATTATAATTTATAACACTATTATTTTTGCCTGCTTTTGAACTTTCTGTAAATAAGACCACACAGTATTTACCCTTTTATGTCTGACTTCTTTGGCTTGGCATTAGATTTTTGAGATACATAGGCATACTATCACAGACATAGTTGTTCATTCTCATTGCTGTGTTGTATTCCTTTGTATGGGTATATCATAATGTATTTACCCTTCCTATTCTTAATTGATATTTCAATTGCATCCAGTTTGGAGCTGTAACAAATAATGATGTGAACATTCTTATACATTTCCTTTAATGAATATATGCTTGCATTCCTATTGGGTATATGTCTAAGAGTGGAATTGCTGGGCAATATAGAAGCCAAAACAGCAAATTAGGCAAAAAGAAGCAACAGAGGAACATGTATCAAATGAAGAAACAAGATAAAACTTCAGAAAAAGAACTAAGTGAAGTGGAAATAAGCAATCTATCTGTAAAGAGTTCAAGGTAATGACAATAAAGATGCTCAAAGAACTCAGAAGAATGGAAGTACACAGTGAGAATTTTAATGAAGAGTTAGAAAATATGAAGAACAAAACAGAGCTGAAGAATACAATAACTGAAATTTAAAAAACAAAATGCTAGAAGAAATCAACAGCAGACTAGATGATACAGAAGAGCCAATCAGTGAACTGGAAGACAGAGTAATGGAAATCACTCAAGCTGAATGAAAAAAAAAGAAAAAGAATGTAAAAAAAATGAGAACAGTTTAAGAGGCCTCTGAGACAACATCAAGCATACTAACATTCATATTATAGGGATTCCAGAAGGAGAAGAGAGAGAGAAAGGGGCAGAAAGCTTATATGAAAACATAATAGCTGAAAACTTCCCTAGCCTAGAAAAGGAAACAGACATCCAGGTCCAGGAAACACAGAGTCCCAAACAGGCTCAACCCAAAGGGGACCACACCAAGACACAGTGTAATTAAAACGGCAAAAATTAAAGATAGAGAGAATATTAAAAGCAGCAAGAGAAAAGCAACAAGTTCTGTACAAGGGAACTCCCTTAAGGCTATCAGCTGACTTTTCAGCAGAAACTCTGCAGGCCAGAAGTGATTGGCACAATATATTTAAATTAATGAAAGGGAAAAAACTACAACCAAGAATATTTTACTCCACAAGCCTATCATTCAGATTTGATGGAGAGACAAAAAGTTTCTAAAAGTTAAAATTATAAAGATCAGAGCAGAAATAGAGACTAAAAGAATAAATAAAAATAAATAAGACCAATGAAGCTAACAGCTGGTTCTTTGAAAAGATAAACAAAATTGATAAACCTTTAGCCAGACTTATCAAGAAAAGGGATCCCAAATATATAAAATCAGAAATGAGAAAAGAGAAGTTAAAACTAATACCACAGAAATACCAAGGATCATAGAGATTACTATGAACAATTATAAGCCAATGAAATGGACAACCTAAAAGAAATGGTCAAATTCCTAGAAATGTACAGTCTCCAAGACTGAACCAGGAAGAAACAGAAAGCATGAACAGACCAATTACCAGTATTGAAATTAAATCAGTAATTTAAAAGAAACTCCCAACAAACAAAGTCTGGAACCAGATGGCTTCACAGGTGAGTTCTACCAAACACTTAGAGAAAAGTTAACACCTATCTTTCTCAAAC
Organism: Globicephala melas; assembly: GCF_963455315.2. Taxonomy (NCBI): domain Eukaryota; kingdom Metazoa; phylum Chordata; class Mammalia; order Artiodactyla; family Delphinidae; genus Globicephala; species Globicephala melas. Next base: position 41,912,757 of record NC_083317.1, read on the forward strand.
TATTCCAAAAAATTGCAGAGGAAAGAATGCTTCTGAATTCATTCTACCAGCCCAGGGTCATGCTGACACCAAAACTAGACAAAGATATCATTAAAAAAAAAAAAAAGAAAATTTTAGGCCAATATCACAGATGAAAATAGATGCAAAACTCCTTAACAAAATATTAACAAATCAATTCAATAATACATTAAAAAGATCATACACCATGATCAAGTGGGATTTATCCCAGGAATGAAAGGATAGTTCAATATCCACATCAATCAATGTGATACACCACAATAAGAATAAAAATCATATTATCACTTCAATAGATGCAAAAAAGAGCTCTTGAAAAAATTCAACATTCATTTACAATAAAAACTCTCAACAAAATGGGTATAGAGGAAACATGACTCAACATAATAAAGGTCATATCTGACATGCCCATAACTAACACCACACTTAATGGTGAAAAGCTGAAAGCATTTCCTTGAAGATCAGGAACAAGATGAGGATACCCACTCTTGCCACTTTTATTCAAGGTAATATTGGAAGTCTTAGCCACAGCAATCAGAAAAAATTAATTAATAAGTAAAAAGATCCCAAATAGGAAAGGAAGAGGTAAACTAAATGTTTGAAGAAACTACTAGAACTCATCAATGAATTTGGTAATGTTAGAGGATACAAAATTAATATACAAAAATCTGTTGTATTTCAATACATTAACAACAAACTATCAGGAAGAGAACTTAAGAAAACAATCCCATCTATAATCATATCAAAAGGAATAAATATACCTAAGAATAAATCTAACTATGGAGGTAAAAGATCTGTACTTTGAAAACTTTAAGACACTGATGTAAGGAATTGAAGACAACACAAATAGATGGAAAGATATACAGGGCTCATAGATTGGAAGAATTTATATTGTTAAAATGACCATATGATCCAAGGCAATCTATAGATTCAGTGCAATCCCTATCAAAATACCAATGGCATTTTTCACAAAACTAGGACAGATAATTCTAAAATTTGTATGGAAACACAAAAGATCCTGAATAGCCAAAACATGTTGAGAAAGAAGAACAAAGCTGGAGGTATCATGCTCCCTGATTTCTAACTATATTACAAAGCTATAGTAATCAAAATAGTATGCTACTGTCACAATAACAGACACAATGGAACAGAATAGAAAACCCAGAAATAAACCTATGCTTATATGGACAACTAGTCTATGGAGGCAAGAATATACAATGGGGAAAAAACAGCCTCCTTAATAAATGATGTTGGGAAAACTGGACAGCTACATGCAAAAGAATCAGACTGGATTACTTTCTATCATCATGCACAAAAATGAACTCAAAATGGATTAAAGACTTAAATGTAAGACCTGAAACCATAAAACCTCCAGAATATAGGCAAGTAAGCTCTTTGACATCTGTCTTAGCAATATTTTTTTGGATATGTCTCCTCAGGTAAGGGAAACAAAAGCAAAAATAAACAAATGAGACTATATCAAATTTAAAAGCTTTTCACAGTGAAGGGAACTATCAAAAATATGCAAAGGCCACTGACTGAATGGGACAAGATATTTTCAAATGACATATCTGATGAGGTTTAATATCCAAAATATACAAAGGACTCATACAACTCAACATCAAAATATCAAATAACATGATTAAAAATTGGGCAGAGGACCTGAATAGACATTTTTCTGAAGAAGACATACAGATGGCCAATAGGCACGTGAAAAGTTACTCAACGTCACTAATCATCAAGAAAATGCAAATCTAAACCACAACAAAGTATCACCTCACCACTGTCAGAATGGCTATTATCAATAAGAAAACAAATAAGAAATATTGGTGAAGATGTGGAGAAAAGGGGACCCACCTGCATTGTTGGTGGGATGTAAATTGGTGCAGCCATTATGGAAAACAGTATGGAAAGTTCTGAAAAAAATTAAAAATAGAACTACCATAGTATCCAGCAATTCCACTCCTCAGTATTTATCCACAGGAAATAAAAACACTAATTTGAAAAGATATTTGCACCCCCATGTTCATTGCAGCATTATTTACAGTAGCCAAGATATAGAAGCAACCTAAGTGTCCATCAGTAGCTGAACAGATAAAGAAGATGTGGTATATTACTCAGCCATAAAAATGAACAAAATCTTGTCATTTGAGACAACATGGATGGACCTAGAGGGTATTGTGCTAAGTGAAATAAGTTGGACAGAGAAAGAAAGAAAAATACTGTATGATTTCGCTTATATGTGGAATCTAAAAAACAAAACTAATTAATAAACATAACAAAACAGAAAAAGAGTCACAGATACAGAGAACAAACAGCCAGAGGGAAGGGGTACAGAGGGAAGAGAGAAATAGGTAAGCGAGATTAAGAGATACAAACTTCCAAATAAATGAAACATGTGTATGAAATGTATAGTGTAGAATATAGAGTTGATAATTATGTAATATCTTTGTATGGTGACAGATGGTAACTAGACTTATTATGGTGATCATTTTAAAATGTACAGAAATATTGAATCATTACGTTGTGTAACAGGAACTAACATAGTGCTATAGGTAAATTATACTTCCAAACAAACACACAAATATACAAACCAGCAGAAAAATAGATCAGATTTGGGGTTGCTAGAGGCAAGGGGTGGGGGGGCAGGAGAACTGGATGAAGGCAGTCAAAAGATACAAACTTTTACTTATAGGATAAGGACTAAGGATGTAACATACAATATGATAAATTTAAGTAACTGCTGTGCGTTATGTACGAAAGTTGTTAAGAGAGTAAATCCTAAGAGTTCTCATAACAAGGAAAAAATTTTTTTTATTTCTTTAATTTTGTATCTATATGAGATGACGGATGTTCACTAAACTTAATGTGTTAGTCATTTCAAGATGTATGTAGGTCAAACCAGTGTTTTATGTCAATTATATCTCAGTGAAACTGGAAGGAAAAAGTCAGTTATCAATATTTTGTTACTTCTTTGAGGAATATAATGTGTATTTTTTCTCAGACTACTTGCAAAATCTAGTTTGTCTACTTTTTTTTCTTTTTGATTTGAGCAAATTATCTGCGATGTGCCTCTGCATGTATAATGGTAGCTTTATATTTATATTGTTTGAGGAAGTTCAATGAGTTTCTTATTCTGTGGGTTATCTCTAACTTTTAAAAATAATCCCAAATATTAAATCTTGCAATGTTGCTTTTATCCTATTATCTCCTTGCTCTCTCCCACTGGGACTCCAATTACATGTATGCTATATTACATGACTGTGTATGTACTCGAGGTCTATAATAATTAGCTTTGATCATTTCTCTGTTTTTTCTGTCTGTGCTTGAGTTTGAATGTTTTCTATTGCTCTAGCTTCAAGTTTATTAATCTTGTCTTTTACCGTATCCATTCTGCTGTTAAATCCATACAATGAGGTCTTAATTTCAAATATTGTAATTTTAAAAATTTCTGAAATACCGTTTTAATTATATAGACTGTAATTCTATAGAAATTTCTCATTATTTATTTGCTTTGTCTTTTTTCTTTATTTTCTTTAATATATGCATAATAGTTTATTAAAGTTCTTGCCTGATAATTTGAATATCAGATTATTTCAGGTCTTTTTCTATCATCTGTTTTTCTTCTCTCAATTATCCATCACATTTTCTCTTTATTCACATGTCTTTTAATTTTTTAATGTAAGCCTAATGTAAGTCTTGTAGTGTCTAGAAGAATTATAGAGACTATGGTTATTATTCCCCTTCGTTCCTGTCTAGAAAGAATTCTACTTTTCCTCTGTTCAGCAGATTAGGTGATCAACTGATCACCTCAATCCAATCAAGGAATGATTTGGGTGGTTGGTAGAGGTTGCAACTTAGTAAACCTTTGTCAATTCTGGTTTATCCTTGCTCCTCTTACATGGCCCTCCCAGGTCTTTGATTGACTGGTGAACGACTATACATATACTGGAAGGTTCTGGTTTTTGATTTGCTTCGTTTTACCTCTATTAATTCTCTGCTGCTTCAATATCTGGCAAATATCTTGACCTGGAGACTACCCATTTATTTGAAGCAAGCCCCTGTCTCTAGTGGGATTTTATCTCCTAAGTGTCCACACATGGCAGAAGATTTTATTCTGCATTTTAGAAGTTAAGAAACTAAGCCTCTAGCCACCACCACCACCATCAATACCACAGACACAAACAAGTCACTCGACAAATGTCCGATCAGGAAGCTGTACTTGGGCTCCACTAGGTTATCCTCCAGCATACCAGCCTATGTAACAGTCAAAAGCTCTTCTGGATTCCTTTTGCCTCAGGAGAGTCCATGCCCCTTGTTTAAGCCCAATTTTCTGCTTGTGCTCAGAATCAGCAAATGATTCTAAGGCATGGCAGTAATTGTCAGATCATTTAAAAAGGGTTCTTCCCACTATGTAATTTTAGCTTCTCTAGTCTTTGTTGATATCACACTTTTTGACATCTTAAAAAATAGATTTGTGAATATTCTTTTATTTTTTAAATATTTTATCACAAGCATTGACCTGATAAAATACTGGCTAACTTTCAAACTTTTCAACAGAGGGATAAATTCTGCTGTGCTCTCCCCCTTCTCCTCTCCTTTCCTACTATTATTTATTGTTTATTATGTGTCAAACACAATCTAAATGCTTTACTGTTAGTAACTCCCATTAGATACAATAACTATTCTAACTTTCCCTATTTATTTTAGAGTAATTCAGGCTCATGGAGGTTTATACAGCTAGGAAGTAAGGGCATTTGGATTTTGTCACCGGCCATAGGACTGCAAAATGCATATTTTTTACATAATGCCATATACTATTGATTTCTCTCTGTCTCTCTTTGTCTCTCTCTATATATACACACCCACACAACAATATTTTTTGCATACTATGTATATTCTAAATTATAAATATTCAATATCTAATATATTCTATAAAATTCAATATCTATTATGGGCATATATATACATGTACATATATATATATTTCAATATCTTTCCCAAGAAATGGTCCATACACAGGTTTTCCATCAGAAAAATGGGTTTGTCCTCCAGCTCTTGCACTTTAAAGTGTGACCTTGGGCTCAATACTCAACTTCCCGAATCTCACTTTCCTCATCTATAGGTAGTAAGAATAATACCCCATTGAGCAGTTCTATGACAGCGGTTAATGATAAGGAACCAATTTTTAAACCATAAATCACTATAAATATTTCAGTTACCATTTCCATTAATGGACACGCACATTCACTTGACAAGCTTTTGGTTGTTCATATCTTTTTTGTAGTTACCTTCATCACATGCCAATTATAGTTACACCAAACAATCAACTTGTTATTCAATTGTGCAGGATAACCAGCTAATCTCATTATTGAACTTGGTACATTATGTTGAGTTATATACCTTAAGTGTCAAGGGAAGGTCCCTAAATAACCCGTCAGCAGTAATAGGATTTTAACCTATTGGCTTGCCAAAGACATTTTAATTGACTGCACTGTTAAGTCTGCTGAAACTACTAACAGAGGCCATAAGAAAACTGAGCTGCCAGTTGTTTAAAAAAAATAACAGGATGAAGGGAGAGAAAGTTAGACAGAACAATTTTTAAAACAAAGACAGATATTATGTTGAAAATCATTCAGGAATAAATAATGTCTGCACAATATATTCAGCCTCTATTTGGCCAAAATGCCTATAACAGAAAAGCATGAAGTAAGATTTTTGTTTTCCCTTTAAACAGCACCAAATACTGAGAAATTAGTTCTCATCATGATGGACTCTGATACACTGTCATCAATTTCCACACCATCTGTCAACTGAAATTATGTTCCACATAATTATGGTGTAATTACAGTATGATGTTTATTTGTCAAACAGTAGAGTCTTAGCACACACCCATTTAGTTTACACAAATATAACTACATACTCTGTAAAGATCATTGAAACTGGGAAAGGGAGAGAGAGAAAAAAGGGAAGGGAAATTGAGGAAAAAGAAAGAAAGAAAGCCTGGAATGAGAGAAACATCTCTGTGTTTAATTTTGTAGCCTTGGCTTTTCAAATTATTTTTCCAGAATTAACATGCTGAAAGCAAACAAGCAAAAACAAACTGTTGCGATTTTTCAAGAGTAATTTTGATTATATGAGCTTTTGTAATCTGACCCCTTTTTAAGATGTTATTCCACTCTGTTTTGAAATGGATAATTAATTAATGTGTTGTGCTTTTGAAAAAACTCCCTCCTCTTCTTATTATTTGAAACTAATTTACCTTATGAATAAATCATGGCAGATATTTCTCTCTCATAAAATCAATCTCAGAAGTTCAGAAGATTTATCTAACATCACACAGCAGTTATTTCCATATATGCAAGAGTACAGTCCTTATTCTCCACGTTTCTGCTCTTTTTATGATTTTATATTTCTTGTACACTACGCTTACACATGCAAGTATACATGTGCACACAAGCCACACACAGTTGGGTATGTCACAACACACACAAAAATTTTAAAAGAACGTAAGAAAAGTAGAATTTTTTAAAAAAGGGAAATGAAGTTTCCCCAAGGTTTTCTGTAACTCTTTAATTTTCAATAAACTGAAATTACTATTTTCATTTATTTTGTCAGTTGCCATGCTTTACTGTAGATTGTTCAAATTATATTAATTTTTAATTTATTAAAGGACTAGTGCTAAAAGCTACAGTTTATGTTTTCCATTTTCTCAATTTTTTTGACAATTTATTCCTAAATTTTTACAGGCTAATTAATGGACCTCTCCTTAAAAGGTAAAGTACTATGTGGAATGTGTTATAACACTTCATAGATGGCACTTAACCTCCTTTGTTGGCCTAATCTTTTCTAATTTTAGTCTTTGCCATTGGAAGGCAATGTCAGAGAAATCAAATCTATTGTCTACATAAAATGCAGGTATACCTAATAGAAAGCCTCACAATTTGACAGGTTTTTAATTAACCAGATGTTCACATACACTAAACACAGAATCAGACCAAGGAATGCATTACACATCCAGGTCCTGATTAGTGTCCGCATTTAGACTTCAGATGGATTATACAACTTACTAGCTTATTGACTGAGAGAAACCAACTTGATTAAAATATACCAGTAATAAGAAACATAAGTACTTCAAAAGAAAATGCACTTTAGAATAAGAAAATAACTTAAGCTATTATGGGATATGGACAATATTATGAAACAAAATATAAGATAATTTTTTAAATGACTATAAAATGAACTCTGAAAAAATAACTGAACTTTTTTTCTCAAAGAATATAGTATCTAGTTTTAAATTGACCTCTCTATGCTATGCCTTCCTGTGATTTGATTTTTAGCATCTTACCAATAAATGATTATAAAAATGAGTCATATCATGAAACTTTTGAAACACTTGATCTTAGCTGAAAAGTTGAGAAGCAGTTAAAACTTTTATATCTAGCACAGTTTAAAACATAAACAAGTCTAATGCAAACAAAGATAGTATATATCAAATTTCTTTATGAATTTAATGCCACCTTGGAAATTTAAGACTTTTAAAATTTCTTCAATTTGTACTTATAAACTTGGTAATAATTTTCACCTATTGCCCCTTTAACAAACTTTAAAAACCTTTTCTGTGCTAGGGGTTGTACTAAGCACTAAGTAAATAATTCTGAGGCATAACAAACAAGGTCCTCATGTCAAGGACCTTATCTCAAAGTGAGTAATTAATTATGGAGTGTTCCTGAACCTCCTACAAGAAACAGTAAAAAATTAAGGAAACTGGAGGGAAAAAAAATTGTAGCATATTCTCTGTGTGGTCTATTCCAGTCCTCAAATTATTTATAAAATCAAGATTGAAGTGGAAATATCCACTTCAAACTAGAGATGACTGGTTCAACCTGAATTTGGTCGATCTATGTTGAGTTAATAAAGAAAAAATAAAAAGATTTAATGGGGAATTCTTCTTGAAAAGAATCATAGCACCTTTTAAGCACATAGTTATGGGCATTTACAAAACCTCCTCTCCATTGCTATTAAAATAAGCATTGGTCATGCACAATTGGTTCTTACTCATGTTATTTAGGTTTTTCTTTCATTCTTTAATATATTTAGTCATTCAAAAAATAATGACTTTGGATATAACAGGTACCTAGATAAAGCCCTTACCTATGAAGACATTAATTTGTAATGGTGTGTGAGAGGTTGTCTTTTTAAAAATTGACCACAGCATATTTCTGGTCCCAACTACTCTTGTAGACCCTTCCCACATGAGCATCAGGAGCTGGAGTTTCTCTCCCTTCCACTGAAACTGGGTAGGCCTCTGTGACTCACTCAATGAATAAAACTTAGCAAGAGTTGTGTGCTGCATAAGGTCTAAGACAATGTCACAAAGGGCAAAATAACTTTTCTCTCTCTCCACTGGCTTTGGAATCCTGAGTCTCCATGCAAGATTCCTAGTTATCCTAACACTGCCACGCTGGGGAGAGAGCACAAAGATATATAGAGAGATGACTGAGGAGCCCCAGTTTTTCCAGCCCCCAAATATTCAAGTCTGCAGGTGTGGAAAATGTGAGGAGGTGAGTGTGCTTCTGAGCTCCAGCCATGTGTAACTGTGTAACTGCATGGAAGGCTCTGATAGAGAACCCAGTACTGTAGCTAATCCCACCCAACCTCCAGATTCATGAGCAAAATAAGTGATTCTTATTGCTTTTAAGCCATGGTTTTGGAGTGGTATGTTATCCAATAGATAAGTAGAATGTGGGAAGAGAGAGAAAATAAACAAATAAGTCAATGAATATAGAGTCCGTCACAAAGGCAAAGAAATCAAATAAAGCAGTATAAGAGAAATCAGGAGGACCAGGTAGGGAAAGGAGGTGTTCACTATTTTATACAGAGTTCTAGGGAAATCTTGGCCAATATGTTGACATTTGAGCAGAGACCTGAAGTGAGCTGACCCCGTGAGTGTTTAGGGAGAAACATTCTGTCAGAGAGAACAGCAGTGCAAAGGCACTGGGGTGAGAGTGTCCACGGTCTTTTGTGAACAATAAGGGACAAGGTGACTAAAGCAGAATAAAGGAGGGTGAGAATAGTAGGAAATTGGGTCTTTGAGTATAAATGGGCCAAAGGGATATAAAGGTATAATTGTTTGCATTACCTATAATTAAGGGAAAGGATAAAAACAAAGTATGGCATTAAAAGTCCTTACTGTACCAAGAATAACTCCATCTTCAAGGTCTTTGCCAAATTTTCACAATCTACTTTGATTAATGAGCATAGCCTCATTTTGCTTGGCTAAATTCAGCTCATATCCTATTTGCATACCAATGATTTTTAAACCACACAGAAAACAATTTGCCCCTGGTGTGGTTCATAAGCACTGGAAGGCAAATAAATCATAAACGACAACTATTTAAAGCACATATTGCGAAACATTCATCTTGTAGATATATGTTTTACTAGGATGCCCTAAATTTTACTGCCTATTCCAGAAAAAATGATTAATCCAATTTGTAATTTTGTTTGTGAGATAAATGCTATCTCAAAAACATAGCCATTGAGCAGGAAAGCATCTTTTATCCGTGGCTCAGATTGTCTCAAAGTGTTTTACCGTTGGCAGAAAGTATGCTTTTGTCTGTCGCTAGTGGAGTAATATAAACTCACATAAGCTGTGCTTAAGGGATTGTGTTAGTTGACATGAAGCACTGATTGAATCTGGATTTACGTACAGCTATCACATGGGCTGCTGGAAAATATGATGAGGTTTCGGAATTGGGAAATGATAGATTACCTAGATAAACTTTATGTGGTTCCACCTCCCTTTCCCGCCATCATCATGCAAACTTTCATGAAAGAGGATACTAGTGACATTTAACCGGTTTATGTTCAGTAGTCATAAAAAAAGGAAAAAAAATATGAAAAACTTAAATACAAGTAAAAGAAAGTTAAACCTTGGAAAAATTCTGCTAGGGTAATTTAAAAATGACTGAGTGACTGCTATTCAGTAGAATCACACACCAAACCCCAGGAGGTTATATGTAAAACAATGTTTATTTGCTGAGGCTTATGGGCCCTTACGGTTACCTTTTTTTTTTTTTTTAACATCTTTATTGGAGTATAATTGCTTTACAATGGTGTGTTAGTTTTCTTATGGTTACTTTTTGAAACCGATAGTAAATGGTTCATTCATTATGTTACCTTTCTGGATGCTTTTTATTCTCTCCTTGGAGCCATTACACTGTTTATGCTATAGTTGTTATTTTGTTTCCCAATGATTCTGGGGTTCTGTTTGTTTGTTTACTTTTCAGAAAATAGCAGAGAACTTTTTCACCAGGCAAGCTCCTGTGGTTCAGTGGCTGGCCCATTATCCCAAATTTGAGTTTTAAAGGATAATTGTGCACAATCATGGATCTTTCTTTCTTTTCATTCTCTCTGTGAGAAGCAGCTTGGCACAGAAGAAGGAACATAAACTTTGCAGTTAGACAAAGATTTGAACTCTGCTTCACCACTTACCAACCCTGTGGCCTGGGTCAAATTATTGAACCTTGCTAAACCTTTGTTTCCTGAATCTTTAAAATGGAGATATATAATACCACTTTAGAAGGTTTAATTGAGAAAATGTATAAAATGCACAATGTATAAATAGCACATGTATAAGTAGCACAATACCCAGTACACTTTCTTCATTCATTCAACAATTATTTGTTGAACTTTTAGCATGTTCCAGGAACTATAATGGGTTCTGGACATTCAGGGTTAAGTATTTGACTTCACCGAGGTTATATTTTTATAGATGCTTTTTTAATGAATTAATATTTTATAAGCTGTTGCTGTAAAAACATAACCCAAGAGGGAGAAAAAGACACTTGGTATCTATTTCTAGCTCTGATATTAACTTAGCAATGATATGTCCTTGGGCTTAAATATGATATGAGGGCAAACATGCAGGTGTGTCTGTATAAAATAAATTTTTTTTTCTAATTTTAGAGTTCAGTGTTTCTGAATTAGCAAATATTTAGAGTGGAGTACGTCTCAAGTTTGTATTAAAATATTATTAAAGATTTCTGATTCTAGGAACTTGGATTAAATGTAGTTTTTCCTATTTGTAGAATTATGTAGATTTAAAAGGTAGGGGACATATATATATATATATATATGTAAAATAAGAAGTCTGAAAGTTGGAGAGAAGAAGGCAGACCAGCTAGGAACCTAAGAACTTGGGAGACAGTGGTGGGTTTTCTGCATTTTCTTTGTGTCCCGTATATCCCAGAGTTGAAAATGGAGGACTCAGCAACTTGGAAATGCCAAAGGAAGTGGGGGGAAAAAAAAGTAACAAACGCCTGATCCCTTTAGCCAAAGGGCCAGGGAAGGAACAACACAGCAAGAGAGAAACTTTTAGATAACTGCTCCACTTCAGATGAACACCACAGAAAAAAATGTGGCTTCATTCCCACTCATGCCAGCAAAGGTCAAGTGGGCAACCTAGATATCACCTCTTGCTAGTCTGTAGTGAGGCACCCCAAGCCCTTTCATAGGCTCATGCAAGAAAAGGCTGCATTCTGAGTAAGAAACTGAGTACCAATCCATCATATGGTAACAAGACTCTTCCCCACCTTCCATCAGTATCAGTAGAGACGATGTGGGAAGGGAGGCTGCCTGTATTTCTACCCCTACCCAGTAGTAACACTCCACATTCCCACTGAAGTATTTTCAAAGGAGACCTAGTAGAGAGTCAGGACTTTCACAGTGCCCTCTGTGGCATCAGTGGAGGCCACACGATGAGCAGTAACAAGGCATTCCTACCCCTTCCCAGCCAGTGAAATACCAGTGATGACTTGTTGAGGAGTGAAAACTCTCATCCCCATCCATCATAAGGAGAAGCACCCCCTATTTCTCCAGGGTCAATGGAGGCAAAGAGGGGAAATTGGACATCTACCACCATCTGACAGTAATGAAGCTCCAGTCTCTCATTCCTTGCTGGAGCAGTGTCAAAAGAAGCCAGCTAAAACAGAAGGTTTAAATAAGATCCAGAGTCCTATAACAAAATACACAAAGTGTCCATGTTTTAATAAAAAATCACTTAGCATACCAAGAACCAGGAAGACCTCAGACTGAATCAAAAGAGACAATCAAAAGATGTCAACACCAAAATGACAGAGATGTTAGAATTCTGGCAAATATTTTAAAACATCTATCATAAAAGGCTTTAATAAGTAATTACAAACACATTGAAATAGAAATGAAAAAATAGGGTCTCAGCAAAAAAATAGAAGATATAAAGAAAAATCAAATACTACTTTTGGAACTAAAAAATAAAATAACTGAGTGGGAACAAGAAAGAATCAGTGAATTGGAAAATAGAATGGGAATTACTCAATCTGAATAACAGAGAGAAAATGGACTGAAAAAACACAATGAATAGAGCTTCAGCAACCTGTGTGAATACAACAAAAATCTAACATCGGTGTCATTAGAGTCCTAGAAGGGGAGGTGAAAGAGAATGGGGCTGAAAAAGTACTTATCAAATTTGGCAAGAGATTCAAGAAGTTGAGCAAACTCCTTACAGAATAAATTCAAGGAAATCAACACCAAAACAAGTAGAATCAAGCTCCTATAACTAAAGACAAAGAATATATCTTAATAACAGAGAAAGAAAAACAATCTGCCTATAGGGGAAATATAATTTAAATGGCAGTGGGTTTCTCACCCCAAACCCTGGAGTGCAGAAGGAAGTGACACACGTTTTTCAAGCGCTGAAAGAAAACAAATGTAAACCCAGAATCCCGTATCCAGTGAAAATATCCTCCAGGAATGAAAGGGAAATCAAGACATTCTCAGATAAAAGAAAACAAAGAGAATTTGTCACCAGCAGAACTACCTAAAGATTGGCTACAGGAAGTTCTTAAAATAGAAAGGAGTGTTAAAAGAAGGAATCTTGAATATAAGAAGGAAGAAAGAACACAGTAAGCAAAAATATAGGTAAATACAATAGATCTTCCTTTCCCTCATGTTGTCTAACTGATGTATGATAGTGGAAGCAAAAATTTTAACAATATGATTTGGTTCTAAATTTTAGTAGAGCAAATAGTTCAGGCAACTATATTATAAAAGGGGGAAGGTAAAGGAACATAAAGAGAAGTTAAGTTTTTTAAACTTCATTCAAATTGGCAAATGATGACACTGGTACATATGACTATTCAACACTCTTCTTTCAACAACTGATAGAAAAACTGGACAGAATATCAGAGAGTATAGAAAAACTAACTCCGTCAACCAACAGGATATAACTGACATTTATAGAAAACTCCACCCAAGGACAGCAGAATGCACAGATTTTTCAACTGCCCATGAAACTTATACCATGGTAAACTATATCTTGGAACATAAAACAAATCTCAAGAGATTTAAAAGGTTTGAAATCATACAGAGTGTACTTTCTGCCACAATAGTATCACATAGAAATTGATTTTAAAAAATAAGAAAATATCCAAACGCTTGGAAACTAAACAAAACACTTCCACATCACACATGGGGCAAAGAGGAAGTCTCAAGGGAAATTTTTAAAAATGCACTGAACTGAGTGAACAGTATTTCAAAATTTGTAAGACGCAGCTAAAAAAGTGCTGAGAGGGCAAATTATACCCTTAAGCGCAAACATTTGAAAAGAATAAAAGTCTCAAATCAATTTAAGCTCCCATGACAAGAAATTAGAAAAAGAAGGATAAAATAAACCAAATCAGGCAAATAAAGGAAATAATGAAGATAAGAGCAGAAATCAATGACAGTGAAAACAGACAATAGAGAAAAATCAGTGAAACAAAGAGATGGCTCTTTGAAAAGGTCAATGAAATAGACAAACCTCTAGTGAAACAGATAAAAAAGAGAGAAGACACAAATTACCAATATTAGAAGTGAAACCAGAGATATCATTACAGAACCTGCAGACATCAAAAAGGGTTTTTAACCTTAAAAAATGTATAAGGACACACACTGATCTTCTTTGTTCAAAAATAGGACCATTACACATGTATGGTTCTACAACTTGCTCTTTTTTATGTATTGGGCTGGCCAAAAAGTTTGTTTGGGTTTTTCTGCAACGTCTTACAGAAAAACCCAAATGAACTTTTTGGCCAACCTAATAACAATATGTTAGTCCATTCATTAACCAATACTTACCGAGATCTTAGTGAGTACCAGTTCCATTAAATGAATATATCAGTATTTAAATTATATTTGTTATTGCTAGTTTTTCACTATTACAAATTAAGTTAAGGGAACATTATAGTCAAAAAGAAATACTACACACAACTCCTAACCCATAGATTTGATTACTTAGATGAAATGGACCAATTCCTTGAAAAACCCAAACTAATACAACTCACCCAATTTGAAATAATTTCAATAACCATAAAGTATTTGTAATTTACAAACTCACAATAAAGTGATTGCCAGGTCCAGATTATTTTATTGGATAATTCTACCAAATTTTAAAGAAAAATTAACAACAATTCTACATAATGTTTTCCAGAAAATAGAGGAGGAAAGACTATTTCTCAATTTTGGCTTAAAACAGAACTAAAATGAGTAACACTACAGATGATATCCATCATAAATATTAATACAAAAATTCTTAAAACATTAGCAAATAGAATTCAGCAGTATATAGAAAGTGTTATATACTATGATCAGTGGTATTTATTCCAAGAATGAAAGGCCCATTTCAATATTTGAAGCTTAATCAATAGAATCCAATATAACACATTAAAAAAAAATCACATTATCAATTGGTGTAGAAAAAGAATTTTACACAGTTCAACTCCTATTCATGATAAACACTATCAGGAAAAAATACAAGTAGAGTAGAACTTCCTCAAACCTACAACATTATACTCAATGTGAAAGAATGAATGACTTACCCCTGGAATAAGGTGGAAATGTTGTCTACTATTACCACTCTTAGCATAATACTGGGAGCTCTAGCTAGTGCAATAAGTCAAGACTGAGGTTAATGATATACAGATAGGAAGGGAAATAATAAAACTGTCCATATACACAAATGGTATGATTACTTAGACTATCCCACAGAATGTACCAAAAAACTTTAGAGGTAAGGAGTGAGTTCAACACGGTCACAAGATACAAAATAATCACAAAAATCAACTATATTTTCATATATAAAAATGAAAATGAGGACACTGACATTTACAATACAATTTACAGTTGCTTGGGCTTCCCTGGTGGCGCAGTGGTTGAGAGTCCGTCTGCCGATGCAGGGGACACGGGTTCGTGCCCCGGTCCGGGAAGATCCCACATGCCACGGAGTGGCTGGGCCCGTGAGCCATGGCCACTGAGCCTGCGCATCCAGAACCTGTGCTCTGCAATGGGAGAGGCCACAACAGTGAGAGTCCCGCGTACCGCCAAAAAACAAAACAAAACAAAACAAAAAACAATTTACAGTTGCTCAAAAAAATTAAATACTTTAGTGTATATCTAACACAAACATGTATAGTACTTTTATATGAAAAAGACTAAATACTGATTAAGGTAATTGAAGAAGATAATAGATTGCAAGATTCAACATAGTAAATATGTCAGTTTTCCTCCAATTTACACAGAGGTTTTATACAATCCCTATCAAAGTCCCAGTAAGAATTTTTATAGATATAGGCCAGATTATCCTAATATTTATATGAAAAGGCAAAAGAATTGGAAACTGAAACAATTTTTATATATACATATATATATAAAACATATATGTATATAAAACATATTTACAGTAAACAAATGGTCCAGTATCAGTGTGTGAATAAACACATAGATAAGTGGAACAAAGTCAAGAATCCAGAAGTAGACCCATTCAATATTGCCAACTGATTTTTGACAAAGGCACAAAAACAACTCAACAGAGGAAATGTAGACCTTTCAACAAATAGTGCTGGAGTAATTGAACATTCATGGGTATAAAAATGGACCTCAACCTAAGAGTCATATCTCATACAAAAATTAGCTCAAAATGGATCATGGAATTAATGTAAAATGTAAAAATACAAGACTTAAAAAAAAACAGGAGAAAATCTTTGGGACTTAAGGATAGGAAAGAATTCTTAGATTGGCACCCAAAGTATGATCCATAGGGGAAAAAAAATGATAAATTGGACTTCATCAAGATTTAAAAATTTTGTTCTATAAAAGACTGTTATGAGGATAAAATAACTACAAGTCAGAGAAAATATTTCAAACCACATACCTGACAAAAAAACTAATATCTAGAATACATAAAGAACTATCAAAACTCAACAGTAAAAATCCCAAACATTCCAATTAGAAAATGAGCAAAAGAAAGAAAGAAAAAAAAAACCCCACACATTTCACTGAATAGGATACAAGAAGGCAAAGAAACACATGAAAAGATGTTCGATATCATTAGCCATTAGGGAAATGCAAAAGACATCACTCTGCACCTCCCAATGGCTAGAATAACTATGACAAAACCAAATGCTGTTGAGGACACAGAGAGTCTAGATTACTAACATTTTGCTAGTAGGAATGTAAAATGAAACAACTACGTTAGAAAGCAGCTTGACAGTTTCTTTAAAAAAGTATGCAACTACCTATATCACTTACCAATTGCATTCTTGGGCATTTATCCCAGAGAAAGGAAAACATGTTCACACAAAAAATAGTACAGGAATATTTATAGCAATTTTACTGAAAATAGCCAAAAACTAGAAACAATCCAGATGTCCTTCAAGAGTGAATGGTTAAATAAATTGTGGTACATCTATACCATGAAACACTATTCAGCAATAAAAAGGAACACAAGATTGATGCATTCAATAACCTAGATGAATCTCCAGAGAATTATGCTGAGTGAAAAAAGCAAATCCCAAAAGATTATGGACTATGTGATTCCATTTACAGAACATTTTTGAAATGCTAAAATTATAGAAATAAAGGGTATATAAACAGAAGCAGGAGTTAAGGAGAGGGAGGAGTTGAGGGTGGGTATAGCTATAAGGGGGCAACATGAGGGATCCATGTGGTGATGTAAATGTTCTGTACTGACTTTATTGCTGTCTAAATTCTGTTTGTGACACTGTACTACAGATTTCAAGGTGTCATCATTGGAAACTGGGTAAAAGGTGTACAAGATTCTTCTGTAGTATTTATTACAACTGCATGTGCACTTACAATTATTTCAAAATTAAAAGATAAAAAAGATTTAAAAAAATTCTAAGTGTCAGCCTGAACAACAGAAAAAAACTAGAGTAATGAATGAGAATGACAGACATATTTGTCCAAAATATTTTCTAAAGTGATACAAATCAGGGACAGTGATTCAAAATCATGGAATTCTTAAAGGATAGAGGCAATAAAACAATTTGTGTTTTGCATCACTTTGTTCTCATCACATAATCAATATGTGATTTTAATGATCTGTGTCATTTTTGAAGAAATAAAACATTTATATGTCTTTTCTTATAGAAAAAGTAATGTATCAAAATTACAACAGTGTATTTCTTTCTCTATTTTAAATGAGAATTACAGTTAAATATATGGACAAAAGTCAATTATTATTTCAAAAAGTACATAAAGACTTTTTAAAATGAATTTATTTAATTAATTAATTTATTTTTGGCTGTGTTGGGTCTTTGTTGCTGTGCGTGGGCTTTCTCTAGTTGCGATGAGCGGGGGCTACTCTTGGTTGAGGTACGCAGGCTTCTCATTGTGGTGGCACCTCTCATTGTGGTGGCTTCTCTCATTGCGGAGCACGGGCTCTAGGCTCACAGGCTTCAGTAGTTGTGGTTTGCGGGCTCTAGAGCACAGGCTCAGTAGTTGTGGTGCATGGGCTTACTTGTTCCACAGCATGTGGAATCTTCCCAGACCAGGGATTGAACTCGTGTCCCCTGCATTGGCAGGCAGATTCTTAACCAGTGTGCCACCAGGGAAGTCCCAAGACTTCCTTTTTAACATGAGATATTTAAGCACTATTAGGATAACCCCCAACTGAAAAATTTGTTTAAAAAAATTACTATTAATATCAATGTGAAAATACAATACGGACATATATTTATTGAAACTATTGCCAAAGTTTTTTTCTTTGAAAGTTTATATACATACATATAAATACATATCTTAATGTATATGTATTATGTATATATATACACATATATACACACACACAAACATAGAGAGAGAGAGAGAGAAATTGCAAAAGAATGGTTAGAAACTAAGAATGTAAAATATGTGTTAAGCAAGTGCAAAGTTATGGGCCAGGTTTACTGACAATATTACTGATCTACAACTTTAAATGTTACCTTCAAAGTTTCTGATGATTTTACAGCAAGCATAAAAAAGTGAGTATTAAAGTCCATACTTCAGGGGGAAAAGCATTTTTACATAGAAAGAAAATCTTCCTTTTTCATATATTAGAGGTAAAATTTCTTTTTTAAATAGCTCTTTATTGGAGTATAATTGCTTCACAATACCGTGGTAGTTTCTGTGGCACAACAAAGCGAATCAGCCAGATGCATACATATGACCTCATATCCCCTCCCTCTTTCACCTCCCTCCCACCCTCCCTATCCCACACCTCTAGGTCATCGCAAAGCACCCAGCTGATCTCCCTGTGCTATGTGGCTGCTTCCCACCAGTTAGAGGCAAAATTTTTAAGCTTGATGCAAATGGAGATGGTAACAGATATGTAAGGTATTTTAAAATACAGTTTTATTGATTTTATTTTGCCTACACCATCTGTTTATACTTAATCCTCATTCAACAGTGAAAATTTCATGATTTTCTAAGTTTCAGATACTGTACAATGAACTAAATATGCAAAAGTAAAGAAAACAATGTTTCAAGTATTTGTGAATTGGAACAATTAATAACTATTAAAGAATTTTAATAATTAAATTTAATTCTGAGGATGATGTAGTAATTTTTGCAATTCTTAAACAGCTCAACAGCTTGCAGGAATAGTATAGCAGTGGAGTATGAATGGAATAATAAGAATAAAGAGATACATTGATTATTAAATATTTATCAGCATATTTGAGTTTGGAGGTACCTCAAAAATTGATGAAATTCCCTCCTTATATCCTTGAGAAAACTAACACTCAAATCTCACAATTAGTGTGTCATAGAAGAAGGACAAATATATCTAAGTCCTAAGCCAAATAAGAAATTTTTCCACCTAGCAAAATGTAATGATATGTGAGACAACGCTATTTGCTTAACACTGTACAATTCCTTAGGTTTTGCACAGCAATAGGTAACAAAATTAAGTGCTACCTAATGCTATTATTTCTCCTATACTTTAGCAAGCCCATGAAACTTAGAGAATATGATCACACAGCATCTACTACAATGCTTAAAAGATAGATGTTTCTCATTATTTGCTGAACTTCCTCCTCTTTACTATGTTTTTGTCTCATTAATACTTTATTGCACTCATCACAGCTTACTGTTCCCCTAGTGGATATTGAATTCCTTGAAGTCAAAGACTTCATCTTACATAGATTTTCAACCTTAGCATTTTCACAGTATTTGGTTCTTAGCAAGTCCTCAAAATAGGAGTATTAATAGAACTTACTGGGCTTAACAAGAGGCACAGAGAATAATATGAATTACTAATTGAACTGTGCCTTATCGAGTTAAGATTCTTTTCTTTTAATGTGCTTGCCAATAGCCTGAAATACCTATAATACATCAGGAAATGGCCAAGCCACCATTCTGGCACCACATCTTAACTGAAATATCTCCATAAAGATTGGGAGAAATTAGATGATCAATAGTTCTCTAATGCTTACAAAGAAGGTGAAAGACAGGACAAAAATTAGAACATAAGTTGCAAATGGCCAGGATTAGAGTGTTGAACAGTAATAGGTCTTTTTAATAAAGTATTTATTATGTCATTAAATTATTTTCATTTTCATCAGAATTATAATTATCTCACTATCCATTTCTTCTGTAACTGCTGATAAGAACAAGTTTTGTTTTTATTTATTTATTTTAACATCTTGATTGGAGTATAATTGCTTTACAATGGTGTGTTAGTTTCTGCTTTATAACAAAGTGAATCAGCTCCCCATATCTCCTCCCTCTTGCATCTCCCTCTCACCCTCCCTATCCCACCCCTGTAGGTGGTCACAAAGCACGGAGCTGATCTCCCTGTGCTATGAGGCTGCTTCCCACTAGTTATTTTACATTTGGTAGTATATATAAGTCCATGCCAGTCTCTCACCTCGTCCCAGCTTACACTTCCCCCTCCCCATGCCCTTAAGTCCATTCTCTATGTCTGCCTCTTTATTCCTGTCATGCCCCTAGGTTCTTCATAACCATTTTTTTTTTTAGATTCCATATATATGTGTTAGCATATCGTATTTGTTTTCCTCTTTCTGACTTACTTCACTCTGTATGACAGACTCTAGGTCCATCCACCTCACTAAAAATAACTCAATTTCGTTTCTTTTATGGCTGAGTAATATTCCATTGTACATATATGCCACATCTTCTTTATCCATTCATCTGTTGATGGACGCTTAGGTTGCTTCCATAACCTGGCTATTGTAAATAGAGCTGCAATGAGCATTGTGGTACATGACTCTTTTTGAATTATGGTTTTCTCAGGGTATATGCCCAGTAGTGGGATTGCTGGGTTATATGGTAGCTCTATTTTTAGTTTTTTAAGGAACCTCCATACTGTTCTCCGTAGTGGCTGTATCAATTTACATTCCCACCAACAATGTAAGAGGGTTCTCCACACCCTCTCCAGCAGTTATTGTTTCTAGATTTTTTGATTATGGCCATTCTGACCAGAGTGAGGTGATACCTCATTGTAGTTTTGACTTCCATTTCTCTAATGATTAGTGATGCTGAGCATCTTTTCATGTGTTTGTTGGCAATCTGTATATCTTCTTTGGAGAAATGTCTATTTAGGTCTTCTGACCATTTTTGAATTGGGTTGTTTGTTTTTTTGATATTGAGTTGCATGAGCTGCTTGTAAATTTTGGAGATTAATCCTCTGTCAGTTGCTTCATTTGAAAATATTTTCTCCCATTCTGAGGGTTGTCTTTTCATCTTGTTTATGGTTTCCTTTGCTGTGCCAAAGCTTTTAAGTTTCATTAGGTCCCATTTGTTTATTTTTGTTTTTATTTCCATTTTTCTAGGAGGTGGGTCAAAAGGATCTTGCTGTGATTTATGTCAAAGAGTGCTCTGCCTATGTTTTCCTCTAAGAGTTTTATAGTGTCTGGCCTTACATTTAGGTCTTTAATCCATTTTGAGTTTATTTTTGTGTATGGTGCTAAGGAGTGTTCTAATTTCATTCTTTTACATTTAGCTGTCCAGTTTTCCCAGCATCACTTATTCAAGAGGCTGTCTTTTCTCCACTGTATATTCTTGCCTCCTTTATCAAAAATAAGGTGACCATATATGCATGGGTTTATCTCTGGGCTTTCTATCCTGTTCCATTGATCTATATTTCTGTTTTTGTGCCAATACCATACTGTCTTGATTACTGTAGCTTTGTAGTATAGTCTGAAGTAGGGAGTGTGATTCCTCCAGCTTCGTTTTTCTTTCTCAAGATTGCTTTGGCTATTCGTGATCTTTTTTGTTTCCATACAAACTGTGAAATTTTTTGTTCTAGTTCTGTGAAAAATGCCATTGGTAGTTTGAAGGGATTGCATTGAATCTGTAGATTGCTTTGGGTAGTAGAGTCATTTTCACAATGTTGATTCTTCCAATCCAAGAACGTGGTGTATCTCTCCATCTGTTTGTATCATCTTTAATTTCTTTCATCAGTGTCTTATAGTTTTCTGCATACAGGTGTTTTGTCCCCTTAGGTATGTTTATTTCTAGGTATTTTATTCTTTTTGTTGCAATGGTAAATGTGAGTGCTTCCTTAATTTCTCTTTCAGATTTTTCATCATTAGTGTATAGAAATGCAAGACATTTCTGTGCATTAATTTTGTATCCTGCTACTTTACCAAATTCATTGATCTGATTCCTTGATTAACCCAGATAAAAACATGTTTCTAAGCTGGGGGATATTACTGCTGAAGGTTGCTTCTGTTCCAAGGTGATGTGAAGGAGCAAGAAGAGTAGGGAGGAGGAAAGGAATGCAAACCAAAAAGGAATGCATGTACACTTTTTCCTCTTTTAATATGCATGTATCTGTGGAGGAGCTACAGTATTTGAAGATGTCAACGTGAATGCCTGCAAATAAACCATAAATGCTGGCAATTATAATCTTGAAAGAAGGCAATTATAATCTTGAAAGAAGGTAGTTTTACTGTTCAAAGCATTGAACATTCTTTAGCTACACTGGGACAAGGAATGGACAGGTCCACACAGACTAATAATAGTTCATATACCATGAAACATAGGAATAACAACACCTTTATTTGGGCTGAGGTGATGGGATTCTGGTCTTTTGCTAGCTACAAGAAATTTACAGTAAAAACAAAAATACATGACCTTTTCAAGGATATGGAATTTTTGAAAAGGAAGACGATCATTAAGACAAATAGAAAATATATGAACAGATATGTTCTGAAATTCATTTATCTGTATGGAATACCAAAACTTCCTTAAAACTAAGCATTGTTGTAAATGTGTATAATCTTTTGAGGAATAATCACCTACAACTGAATTTGCATTACTGTGAATCACCCTAGTTATTGGTTATATTTCTCTATGAATCAAAGCAATAATACAATGCCAGTTGTTTTAAAACACTGTAACTGATACTAAGAGTTCTCCTGTTCTGGGAGGCTACAACTAAAGCTTAAAAATCTACTTATATTTTCATGCATTAAATTGATAATTTAAGTCTTGTTTCCAAGACTGTTGTATCTTGGAAACTGGCTGTATCTCCAGGAAGCAGTCAGAGATATACCACAGAGAAAAAATTATAAACTATAGGGTATCAAAAGGTCTAAATTATTAGATGGTAGATAAGACAAAACATTTTTCACACATTATTAAAAAAATAAACATAAACCAGTATTGAAAGACTTTTACAGTGAATACCTTGCTGTTATGTACATTTTTAAAACTTCTGCCTTTAATGTGGGTGAAGGTCTATTAATATTTAATGTAATTCTTGATGTTTGGATTTAAGATTACCATTCTACTAGTTGTCTATTACCCTTGTTGACCTTTTCTCATTTTCTTCTTTCCTGCCTTCCCTTGAATTCAACAGTTTTTAAAATTGCATTTTAGTTTACCAATAGACCTTTTTAGCTAAACCCTTCTGCATTAATTTTTAGTGTTCATTTTATGTTTACAATGTGCATTCTTAATATTTCACAGGTCTGCTTTCACATAATGTTGTAACACTTGCAATTATATAGGTCTGTTCATTCCACCCTCTTTCTTTCTACGGTAGAGTTTTCATGTGTATTATATCATATTTTCTAAACCTAAAATATAATGTTATAGTGTTTAGTCAATAGTACGCATTTAAAAGAAATTATCATATCCAACTTTTTCATTTACTCCTTAAAATTCAAGGGTCCATACTGTATCATCCCCTACAACCTGAAGAACTCCTTTAGCATTTTCTGTAGTATAGGTCTGTTGAGATTGAATATTGAATTCTAGTGAATTAGTTTTCTTTTTAAATCTAAAATATATATAGTTTCCCATTATTCTGGAATGATATTTGTCCCAAATGTCATATTTAGGTTAATAGATTTTATTTTTTTAGCACTTTAAAGATGTTATTTCATTGTCTTCTGACCCCTATTATTCTTGGTGCGGTCAGGGATCATTAGAATTTTTGCATAGCTATATATAATGTGTCTTTTCTTCTGTTTGCTTTACAAATATACTTATTTCATTTTATTTTGTCAAATTGATTATTATGTACTTAGGCATGATTTTTATTATCTTACTTGGGTTTCATTTAACTTTTTGCATTTGTAAATGTATGTACTTATATTTAAGACATTTTCAGCCATTATTTCTCTAAACATTTAAATTTTATTATCAATTTTCTCTTTTCTCTTCTTATTTGGTAGGTCTATTGATATTGTCTCACAGGTCTTGAAGCTCTGCCAATTTTTCTAATCTTCCTTTTTGTTTCCTTCTATTTTCTAGATTGATATAATTCAATTGTCTTATATTTGCTACCTCTTTCCTTTGTTATTTCTAGTCTTCCGTGAAATGCACCCAGTGAATTATTTTTCATATATTGTATTTTTTCAGTTCTAAAATTTTTATTTAGTTGTTTTTATGGTTTCTATTTCTTTGCCAAGATTTTCCATGCCTTCATTTATTATAAGTTTATTTTCTTTCATGTCCTTTATTGGCTAATTCTAATATTTGGTTCATATCAAATGCACTTATATTTATTATATTTTTCTTTGGGAATGGTTCACATTTTTCTATTTCTTCCTATGTCAAATAATTTGGGATTCCATCATGCACATTGTGGTACATTCTGTTGTACTTTTCCCAAGCAGATTGTTTTATGAGACATTTAAATTAGTTGGGATCAAACTATAATTCCATACCTTAGGCACATGTCAAAATCTCAGTTCAGTCCTTTTACCTTTGCCTGAGCTATTCAGAGTTTATTCTACAAATGTGTAGTTTAGGGGACAGGCCAGAAATGTTGGCAGAGTTTATAGGAGAATTGAGACTCTTTGTCTCTGTTCTCTTGTTTCTAGGACTCCTCCTTCATTTTCCAGTTGTTGTTTACCTCAAACTAAAGCATTTGAGTAGGGGAGCTACATGACACCTGATGGGCCTCTCCTTAGCAAAAGTTGTAAAATAAGTACACAGGTGCACACATACTTACATACATAAAGAATAAAGCCACCTACCACATTCCCTATTCTAAATTATGTATTCCCCCTGCTGTCAGATTATGGTTGCTTTCCACTGCTTTTGATGTTTTGTAAATGGTTTATACTTGGCAACTGGAGGAGGGTCAGTTAAATATGAGTTTTCTTGACCATTGCCTAAAGCAGAACCTAGAGATAAGTCATTTTAATATTAAAATGAACTAGAAATGGGCCAAAAGAAGTAGGTTTAGGGTCTTATTGGTAAAGTTGGACTGTAGAGTTGGTCCGCTATTAACCCAGATAACAAAGCTCCAACCTAGCTAACTAAATCTTGATGTTGATCTAAACAAGCCTGTCTCTGACATTCTCATAATGCACTTGGATTTTTTTCTTTAAGTGTTAGTTGGTTTTGCTTTTTTATCATTTATTTGTTTATTTATTTATTTGGCCACACCATGCTGCTTGTGGGATCTTAGCTCCCCGACCAGGATTGAACCCTGGGCCCTCGGCAATGAAAGCATGGAGTCCTAACCACTGGACCGCCAGGGAATTCCCTGCACTTGGATTTTTATGTGAACCTCAAAAGCTGATAGAAACTTGTTTTGCAAAGTTTCAGGAATATGAATTTACTATCTATTTAAGAGGGAAAAAAATTACGCCCATGGAAAAGACTAAAAGTTTTTGAAAAACAAACTTCTCATCCCGATGGTAAGACACGATTTTCCATTCCATATTTCTTAATAATACCTCTCTGAATTTCTCTGCATTGAGTAGCATGTTTGCAAATTGTTTCTGAAAAGAATAGCTTTAGGGGAGAGATCACAAGTTTTATTTTGTTTTTTAACAAATACTGTGACATGACATATGAAAAAGCTAATGGCTTCCATTTTTATGTTTTAAATAATAAGCAATTTATATTAAAAGTGATTGGGAAAGCATACATTTTGTTGATTTTCTGAAGGTTTTCTGTTTGGGGCAGTTTTAATAATTCTTCTTGAAATTTTGCATGTGATTTTAAGTCAAGATTCCATCATCTGCCTTAGGTAGACTTTTCAAGGGAGCTTCATTCGTAGAAAAGAAGGTCTTTAAAGTGATGAGATAAAAGAGGGAGGGAAGCTTTCATTTCTTTGTGTTACTTATTTGAAAAGTAGTGCAGACAGCTTTCAATCAATCATGCAATTTTGTGTGTTCTCACTCAGAATAAGTTACAGTTTCTGTATCCCTTTGAGAAGACAATGTTTGACCTTGGATTAGCAAAGCCAACAGAATTATATACAATGTGTTTTATTTTCAATTCCCACTGAGGGTTTCACCTATCAAGTCTTTCTGACCTGCAGGTTGCACCTGCTACAACAATCATTTACTCTTTGTTCTCTAAATTCTACCAGAAGGGATTTTTTTTTCTTCTTTAATTTAATTGGATGGCTTCTTTCCTTAAAGACTATGATTAACTCAGGTAAAAATACTAAATTACTGAGAAAAATTGAAATAAAAATCAAGACAATATTTCTGTAATTCACTTATTTGGCATCATCTTGAGTGAACTCACCATGGAGCAGGCATCATTACCCTGTGACTACTTTGATGAATAAGAATTGTCCTGGGCTTCCCTGGTGGCGCAGTGGTTGAGAGTCCGCCTGACGATGCAGGGGACGCAGCATGTTCGTGTCCCGGTCCGGGAAGACACCACATGCCGCGGAGCGGCTGGGCCCGTGAGCCATGGCTGCTGAGCTGTGCGTCCGGAGCCTGTGCTCCACAACAGGAGAGGCCACAACAGTGAGAGGCCCGCGTATCACAAAAAAAAAAAAAAATTGTCCTTACCTTGAGGAACTTGTATAAATTATGTGGCCATATATATTCTATCTACTATTCTGTTAATGTTTTCATCAACTTTGGATTGGCCTCAAATATTCTTTTAGTATAGTTATCTCTATACTTTTTCTTTAGTATTTAAGTTCTTTTGTAATAGATTTGTCCATTGGAATTCCCCCACACAAGATTTTTAAACACTTTGATGATAATAATCACTAAAAAAGAACAAAACTTTTCATCTTTATTAAAGTAAATAAATTTCCTTAAAATAAGTAAAAATGCAAAATAAAATGTATCTTAGCTCTCATTTCCTTAAAGAGTTTTTTTCTCTTAAGGTAGGAAAAAAGTGAGTTTAGAATGAGCATCATTTAAAATGTATTTGAGAGTCAAAGCCAACACTTTACTTTCCTAAAATGTGCAGTTATATTAGAACAATTCCTCAGTTATCTGGCACTCTTTGCTGGGAATGAGTCTTGCAGATATTTTGATATTTATTTATTCACAAGGCCAAGCAATGTATTTGTAATCATTATTGGCAAATACAGATTAACTTTTAAGCATTTTTAAACAGCCTTTCAAACATTTTATCATTAAATCAGGTTCACTCTCATAAACATCCATGAAAGTACTGTTATACCTATCTTCTCACTTTCCATAGTCACGCTGTCTCATGTCAATGATCACTTCAGTGACTGTGTGCGCCTCTAGCAGACTTTGCAGCTTCTATTCTTTAAAGGGATAGAAAACTAGACAATCAACTGTATACTGAGTCAAGAGTAATTGTGGAAGATTAAAAGAAAAACAAAAAACAAAACGAAGATCCCTAGATTTCACCTAACAAAGGAAAAGAGCATGATTTAAGAGTGGAAGAGAGAGAACAATCATTTAGTACAGATACTGATGAGACATAAGGTCCTTTTTTCATAGTATGTTTGTCTTGATTCTAAAGGTAGTAGAATCATAACATTTATAACATTTACATAATACACTCAGAGACAGAAAAACTTTTTAAAAATATTATTTTATTGCCAGGCTGAGTTAATGTTTTGAAATATTTGCTTCTAGTATAGCATAAAGAAATTCATATCATATTATTTTTACTAAACATTAACATAAAACATTAAGGTTCTTTTCCTTTTACAGCTTTAAGGATATATAATTAACATACAGTAAACTGCAAATATTTAAAGTGTATACTTTGATGAGCTTTGACTCACAATACAACAGCAAAACCATAAATACAGTGAAGATAGGACACACCTCTCATCACCAAAGTTTCTCTTATGCTCATTTGTCCTCTTGGGTCCCAGTCCAGATGTCATGCCCCACATCCATCCTCAAATTACTGATAAACTTTCAGTGACTATAAATTAGTTCTCACTTCTATAATTTTTATATAAGTGAAATTGTGCAATATGAACCCTTTGCTGTGTGGCTTTAAATTTTTTGACATTTTAATAGGTATGTAATGTTATTTCATAATAGCTTTCCTTTCCCTAACAACTAATGATGCTGAACAACTTTCCACATTCATTTGCCATCCATTTAACTCCTTTGGAAGTGTTCATTCAAATGTTCTGTGCATTTTTATTATATTGCCTGTTTTCTTCTTATTGTATCTGGTGAGTTTCTTATATATTCTGAATACAAATTCGTTATGAGATATATAATTTGAAAATATCTTCTGCCATACTATGTCTTGTCTTTTTATTATCTTAACCATTTCTTTTGAGGAGCAGGAATTCTTAATTTTGATGAAGTCCAATTTATCAATTTTTTGTCCGTATTGTGCTTTCAGTGAGGTACCTAAGAAATCTATGTCTAACCCAAAATCATGATATTTCTCCTACATTTTCTGTTAAAAATTTATTAGTTCTAGGTCTTTCACTTTGGTCTATGATTGATTTTGAATTAACCTGTATGTGCTGTGAGAAAAAGATTGAAGTTCATTTATTTTTTGCATACAGATATCCAATTATTCCAGCACCATTTGTTGAAAAAAACTATTCTTTATCCATTGAACCACATCTGTACTTTTGTTGAAATCAACTGACCATATTTGTGAGTCTATTTCTGAACTCTTCATTCTTTTTTGTTGACCCATTTATCTATCTAGAAACCAACATCACAATGCCTTGATTGCTGTGCCTTTGTATTAAGTCCAGAAGTCGAGTAGTGTAAATCTTCCAAATTTGTTTTTCATTTTCAATATTATTTGGCTCTTCTAGCTTTTTTGACTTTCCATATGAATTTTGGAATCAGCTTGTCAATCTCAAAATAAGTCTGTTAGAATTTTGGAATCAACTTGTCAATCTCAAAATAAGTCTGTTAGAATTTTGGAATCAGCTTGTCAATCTCAAAATAAGTCTGTTAGGATTTTCACTGAGATTGCATTAAACCTATATATCCATATGGGGAGAAGTAACATCTAACAATAATTATCTAATACATGGATACTGTATGTATCTCCATTTATTTAAGTCATAAAATTTAGTTCAGCAATGTTTTGCCTTTTTCAAAGTACAGATCTTGCACATCTTTTGTCAAATTTATTGCTATTTAATATTTTCTTATTAGTGTAAATGGTAATGTATTTGTAATTTTAATTTCTAATTGTTGCTACTACACAAAAATTACGACCGATTTTAAAAAATTGATCATGTGTTCTGCAAACTTTGCCAAATTGACTTACTAGTTCTAGTAGCTTTTTCAAATATACTGTAACATTTGCTACACAAACATGAATGAAGACAGTTGTATTTCTTTTTTTCCTATCTTGATATCTTGTATTTCCTCACTCAACTGCTAAAAATTGCAGAAGAGTTTTAAATAGAAGTAATGAGGGCAGATTTTTTTTTTTTTTGATGTCCTGGGGAAAGCATTTGGTCTTTAGCTATAGATATAAGGTTAACTGCAGGTTTTCCACTGGTTCCCTTATCAAGTTGAGGAAGTTCCTTACTCCTGGTTTTCTGAGAGTTTTAAACAGTAGTGGATTTTGGATTTCTCAAATGATTTTTTTTTTATAACTGTGGAGACAATCATATGATTTTCATTATATAGTCTGTCAATATGATGAATTACATTGACTTTCAAATAAATCAGCATTCTTAGGATGAACTCTAAATAGAAATGAATTATGATCATTATATAGTGTTCCATTTGACTTGCTAAATTTTTTTAATGGGCATTTGCCTCTATGTTTATGAGAAATATTTTTCTGTAGTTATCTTTCCTTGTAATGTGTTTGGCTGGTTTTGGTATTGGGTGATGCTGATCTCATAGAATTAATTGGGAAGAATCCCCTCTTTTTATATCGTCTACAAGAGTTAAGGTAGTTAATGTCCAACATATTCAGTGTTTCATAGAATATGTCAGTAAAACCATCCAAGCCTGCAGTTTTCTTATAGTAAGATTTTTAGCTACAAATTCATTTTTAAATAAATATAGGGAGTTTTACATTATTTCTTCTTGAGTCATCTTTCATAGTTGCGTATTTCAAGGAACTTTCTTTTTCCTCTAAGTTGTCAAACTTACTGGCATAAATTTGTTCATAATATTCCCATATTATTCTTTTAATATCTGCAGAATATTTAGTTATGTCACCTCTCTCATTCCAGATGTTGGGAATTTGCATGTCTTTTTTTTCTTCGTAAGTTTGGCTAGAATTTTTCAATTTTAATGACCTTCACAAAAGAAATGGGTTAGGTTGCAGTGATTTCAATATTGATTTTTTCTGTATTCTATGATTTTTGCTTTTATTTTTATCATTTCCTTTTCCTGCTTTCATTGTATTAAATTAGATCTTTTTATAGTTCTTTAAGTGGATGTTGAAGTCATTGATATGAAACTTTTCTTTTGTTCTATTATGCTATAATCTCTCCTCTAAGCACTACTTAAACTGCAACTGAAAAATTTTGATGTGCTGTGTTTTTTGTTTTCATTCCATTTAAAATACTAATTTCCTTTTTGACTTCTTCTACAACACAGATTATTTAAAAGTCTGCTGGTCAGCTTTCAAATATTTGGGTAATCTCCAGATATTTTCTAGTTTTGATTTCTAATTTAGTTCCATTATTATCTGAGGGCATACTTGCATGATCTTAATTGTTTCAAAATACCAAGACTTGTTTTATGGCTCATAATATGGCCTATATTGGTAAATTTTTTAAACACTTAAATAGGATATATTTTCTGCTGCTGTTGTGTGAAGTGTTCTAAAACTGTTAATGAGGTCAATTTGGTTGGTAGTGTTTTTCTAATCTTCTAAACCTTTACTGATTTTGTCTACTTATTCTATCAACTATTGTGAAAGGAGTGTTGAAAGGTGTATTATGTTGTGAAAAAGTGTTGAAATCTTGAACTGTAATTATGGATTTATCTATTTCTCTTTACAGTTCTATCAGTTTCTGTTTTATGTATTTTGAAGTTGTATATTTATTTAAATAATTATTTTGGATTGTCAGATAACTTTATGAAATGCTGTTCTTTATCCCTAGTAATATTCTTTGATCAGAAATCTGTGTTGTCTGATATTAGTATAGTCACTCCTACTTTCTTTGGATTATATATATATATACATATATATATATACACAACACAAAACACACACACATATAAAATCTTCCATCCTTTTACTTTTCACATATCTGTATCTTTATATTCGAAGTAGGTTTTCATGTAGATAGCATACACTTGGATGTTGCTTTTTAAATACCATCTCTATCTTTTAATTGAGGTATATAGACCATTTATTTTTAATGTGATTACTGAAAAGAATGGGCTTGTATCTATGGTTTTGTTTTTAATTTGCCCCACCTGTTGTTTGTTACTTTTTCCCTCTTTTTCTATTCTTTTTAGGATGGGGAACTTTTATAATTCATGTTATCTCCTTTGTTTTCTTATTAGCTGTAACTTTTCTTTTGATTGAGTGTATTGAATGCCAGTCCTATCTCAAACAGTAACAAGACTCTTGTGAGTAAAACAAAGACATATAGTCTTCCAAAAGCATACAGCCTAGCTGGAGAGAGAAGACTCAAATGGCTAGGCTGAACTTAGATACCCTTACAAGAGATAATCATCAGAATCTGACAACAATTTAAGAGCTTACACTTATTCTCACTTTGCAGATGAGTGGCCTGGTCAATAAGCAGTATGAGTTCAGTGGCTGTAACATTAAAGGAAAGTGGGAGGAAAAAAAAAGTAATTCAATGCTTTTTGTTCCAATAAGGGTGAGTTTGCAGGTTTGATTCTTCTGAGAAGAAGAGCAGTTTGTTCCTGCAGCTCACCACTTCCCAGGGAGTCCATGCTTTGCCAGCCTGTGGTTTCAAGGGTGCCTCCTCTGGAGATGGGGATCAGGCCAACTGGAGCAGCCTGCAGAAATCAGGCAAGCTGGTAATGCTTTTAAAGATGTTTTCTGCTTGTCCTTTCCCCCTGTCTTCCCAAATACACAGCACTTGCCCAGGTCAATGTCAGAGGAGTTTATATTCCTTTTAAGCAATAAGACTCAGCAGGATTAGGAGAACTCAGAGTGGATTTGCCTGTCAAAGACGTGGGCCTCTTCTTCCATGCCAGTATCCAGTACAAGGTTGTTTGAAAGCCTTGCTTAAAAGATCTCAAGTTAGGGCCAATTTGGAGCTCTGGGCTCTGATGATGATCTCTCTGATGAAGAGATCAGATGAAGTTCCTTAGAGATAAAAGCTAAGAAGTAGGGTGGAAGGGGAAGGAATTTGAGAGTCCTGATAGTACTTTTTCCCAGGGTGTTCTTGGATGAGACAAACTCCCTTTGGGAGCTTGGTTTCACTGTGTGCTTAACAGATGTTTAATATCTAGGCTGAAAAATCCAAATTGCTAGTGAACTCACCAGCAAAGATAAACTAGGATTCATCCTCCAGTGGTTTCTGGACTGGGAGTAGATACAGCTGGGTTCTGATTCAAGTTTTGCCTCTAAATAGATGGCTTCCTTTGGACAAGTCCCTTAGAATTGTAGAACCTTTGTGATTGAATGAAATTAGGGGTCATCTAGTCCAACCTTCTTTTGACAAAGACACTCCATCTACAATATCCCTGACTGATGAGTATCTAGTCTTTCTATTTTCTGGGCCACAGTTTGTCCAACTACATGATGAAGAGAGTTGATCTTCAATTTGAATCAGGGCCCATGGTGGGAGTGGGAGGGTTGAGAAAGTAGAAGCCAGGCATCTGAAGTTTAAATGTAATGACATCATAGTCTAGCAGAAGCCAAGCTCTAGATATAGGGTGTAAATAGGAACCCTTAGGGAATTAAACTTTATAAATTCTTTCCCTCTTCTGGTTAATAATGAGAAAAAGTTATAATTTTTATTTTAATAATATGTATAATAAAACATATAATTATTTTATTTTAATTATTAGTGGTTGCTTTAGGGTTTGTTCATTTTAGTACTTAAAAAAATATTTTTCTACTGCCTACTGTCCAGAAGTTTTCTCCTGCATTGTTTGCTGTTATTCTTTTTCTTTTTCCTCTTACATAACGGTTTCCCAACACTCCAGCTAAACGTAAGCAGTATGAGTATGGTATGCCTTGGTGTAGTTTTCTTCATGTGCTTTTTTGAGTTCATTGAACTTAGCTATCCTCTCTTATTCTTCTTCAGAGACTCCAATTACACTTACATTAGGCTGCCTGAAGTCATCTCATAGCTCACTGATGCTATTTTCACTTTTTTTTCCCCAGTCTGTTTTGTGTCTATATTTCATTTTGGATAGGTTCTATTCTCCTGTTTTAAAGTTCACTAATTGTTTTTTTTTCTGAAATGTCTAATGAAGTGTTAATTATATTAATTTGATTTTTTAACTTCAGACATTATAATTTTCTTCCTTAGAATTTTCATTTGGTCTGTTTTAGTATTTACCATCCTGTGTCTTCCATCTACCTTCCTGAATATGGAGATTATAGTTACATTAACTGTTTTAATATCCATGCCAATTTATTCTCCTATTTATTTCATTCTTAATTATGGGTTGTATTTTTCTGCTTATTTTCATGCCTGGTAAATTTTTATTGTAAATTTTACCTAGTTAAGTGAATATACTCATAAACAAGTATTTCTTGTAAATATTCTTTAGCTTTTTTTTGAGATGAAGTTGAGTTCCTTGGAAGCAATTTGACACTTTTGAGGCCTTTTTCTTGGAAAGATTTTTTTGGGAGTGGGATCATAACAGTCATTAGCCTAAGGCTAATTTTGTCCTGCTACCAAGGCAATATCTTTTTGAGTACTGTACCTGGCGTCTTATGAATTTTGAATATTTTCTACTCTGGCTGATGGAAGACAAACAATTTTCAGTCCTGTGAGAGTTTCAACAATCATTCTTTCCAGTTCTTTCACATAATTCTTTCCCCAGACTCATATATTTTCCTCACACACATGTGCTTATCATTATTCAGTTGACGTCTCTGAAGATACCTGGGGCTCTATCTTTTTGCAACTCTCCCCTCTAATGTATGCTGCCTAGGGAACTGTAGCTACCTTGGTCTCCTTGGACTCTCAACTCTGTCTTTTCAACTCAGGAAGATTGCCAGTCTCTGCCTGGATTTCCCTTCCTTGTCTTGTAACCTGGAATTCTTTTCAGATAGTAGGCTGAGATAGCTGTAGGGCTCACTATTTTGTTTTCTGTCTTTTAGGAATTACTGTTCTTTGCTGTGTGATATCTAAAACCTGGGTTTTTTCACATATGGTGCCTGGCTTTAAATTGTTTCCTGCAAGAGGATAAATCCAATCCTTGTTACTCCATCTTGGCCAGAAGTGCAAGGCCTTCAAGTCATTTAAAAGATTACTTTTAGAGGACGTGCTCTCACTCCCTCTTGTGAGAGCATCAGGATCACAACTGCTGAACAATTACCAACAGGAAGACACTGGAACTCACCAAAAAGATACCCCACATGCAAAGACAAAGGAGAAGCCTCAATGAGATGGTAGGAGGGGTGCAATCAAAATAAAATCAAATCCCATAACTGCTGGGTGGGTGACTCACAAATTGGAGAACACTTATACCACAGAAGTCGATCCACTGGAGTGAAGGTTCTGAGCCCCATGTCAGGCTTCCCAACCCAGCGGTCCAGCAACGGGAGGGAGAATTCCTAGAGAATCAGACTTTGAAGGCTAGAGTGATTTGATTGCAGGACTTCAACAGGACTGGGGGAAACAGTTTTAAAACCCCAGAAAAACAACTAAATGAAGTGGAGATAGGCAACCTTCCAGAAAAAGAATTCAGAATAATGATAGTGAAGAGATCCAGGACCTCAGAAAAAGAATGGAGGCAGAGATCAAGAAGATGCAAGAAATGTTTAACAAAGAACTAGAAGAGTTAAAGAACAAACAAACAGATATGAACAATACAATAACTGAAATGAAAATACACTAGAAGGAATCAGTAGCAGAATAACTGAGGCAGAAGAACGGATAAGTGAGCTGGAAGACAGAATGGTGGAATTTGCTGCTGTGGAATAGAATAAAGAAAAAAGAATGAAAAGAAATTAAGACAGCCTAAGAGACCTCTGGGACAACATTAAACGTAACAACATTTGCATTATGGGGTCCCAGAAGAAGAACAGAGAGAGAAAGGACCTGAGAAAATATCTGAAGAGATTATAGTCGAAAACTTCCCTAACATGGGAAAGGAAATAGCCACCCAAGTCCAGGAAGCTCAGAGAGTCCCATACAGGATAAACCCAAGGAGAAACATGCCGAGACACATAGTAATAAAATTGGCAAAAATTAAAGACAAAGAAAAATTATTGAAAGCAGCAAGGGAAAAATGACAATATACAAGGGAACTCCCATAAGGTTAACAGTTGATTTCTCAGCAGAAACGCTACAAGCCAGAAGGGAATGGCATGACATAGTTAAAGTGATGAAAGGGAAGAATCTACAACCAAGATTACTCTACCCAACAAGGATCTCATTCAGATTCGATGGAGAAAACAAAAGCTTTACAGACAAGCAAATGCTAAGAGAATTCAGCACCACCAAACCAGCTCTACAACAAATGCTAAAGGAACTTCTCTAAGTGGGAAACACAAGAGAAGAAAAGGACCTACAAAAACAAACCCCAAACAATTAAGAAAATGGTAACAGGAACATACATACTGATAATTACCTTAAACGTGAATGGATTAAATGCTCCAACCAAAAGACACAAGCTCGCTGAATGAATACAAAAAAAGGCCCATATATATGCTGTCTACAAGAGATCCACTTCAGACCTAGGGACACATACAAACTGAAAGTGAGGGGATGGAAAAAGGTATTCCAAGCAAAAGGAAATCAAAAGAAAGCTGGAGTAGCAATACTCATATCAGATAAAGTAGACTTTAAAATAAAGAATGTTACAAGAGACAAGGAAGGACACTACATAATGATCAAGGGATCAATCTAAGAAGAAGATATAACAATTATAAATTATATGCTCCCAACATAGGAGCACCTCAATATATAAGGCAACTGCTAACAGCGATAAAAGAGGAAATTGACAGCAACAAAATAATAATGGGGGACTTTAACACCTCACTTACACCAATAGGCAGATCATCCAAACAGAAGATTACTAAAGAAACACAAGCTTGGAATGACACAATAGATTAGATAGATTTAATTGATATTTATGAGACATTCCATCCCAAAACAGCAGATTACACTTTCTTCTCAAGTGCACACAGAACATTCTCCAGGATGGATCACATTTTGGGTCACAAATCAAGCCTCGCTAAATTTAAGAAAATTGAAATCATATCAAGCATCTTTTCTGACCACAATGCTATGAGATTAGAAATCAATAACAGGGAAAAAATGTAAAAAACACAAACACATGGAGGCTAAACAAGATGATACTAAATAACCAAGAGATCACTGAAGAAATCAAAGAGGAAATCAGAAAATACCTAGAGACAAATGACAATGTAAACATGACGATCCAAAGCCATGTGATGCAGCAAAAGCAGTTCTAAGAGGGAAATTTATAGCAATACAAGCCTACCTCAAGAAACAAGAAAAATCTCAAATAAACAACCTAACCTTACACCTAAAGGAACTAGAGAAAGAACAAACAAAACCCAAAGTTAGCAGAAGGAAAGAAATCATAAAGATCAGAGCAGAAACAAGTGAAATAGAAACAAAGAAAACAATAGCAAAGATCAATAAAACTAAAAGCTGATTCTTTGAGAGGATAAACAAAATTGATAAACCATTAGCCAGATTCATCAAGCGAAAGAGGGAGAGGACTCAAATCAATAAAATTAGAAATGAAAAAGGAGAAGTAACCACAGACAATGCAGAAATATAAAACATCCTAAGAGACTACTACAAGCAACTCTATGCCAATAAAATGGACAACCTGGAAGAAATGGACAAATTCTTAGAAAGGTATAAGCTTCCAAGACTGAACCAGGAAGAAATAGAAAATAAAAACAGACCAATCACAAGTAATGAAGTTGAAATTGTGATTAAAAATCTTCCAACAAACAAAAGTCCAGGACCAGATGGCTTCACAGGTGAATTCTATCAAACACTTAGTGAAAAGCTAACACCCATCCTTCTCAAACTCTTCCAAATAATTGCAGAGGAAGGAACACTCCCAAACTCATTTTATTAGGCCATCATCACCCTGATACCAAGACAAGACAAAGATACTACAAAAAAAGAAAATTACAGACCAATATCACTGATGAATATAGATGCCAAAATCCTCAACAAAATACTAGCAAACAGAATCCAACAATACATTAAAAGGGTCATACACCATGATCAGGTGGGACTTATCCCAGGGATGCAAGGATTCTTCAATATAGGCAAATCAATATTAACAAAATGAAGAATAAAAACCAATTGATCATCTCAATAGATGCAGAAAAAGGTTTTGACAAAATTCAACACCCGTTTATGAGAAAAACTCTCCAGAAAGTGGGCATAGAGGGAACCTACCTCAACCTAATAAAGGCCATATACGACACCCCATAGCAAACATCATTCTCAATGGTGAAAAACTGAAAGCATTTCCTCTAAGATCAGGAATGTGACAAGGATGGACACTCTCACCACTATTATTCAACATAGTTTTGGAAGTCATAGCCACGACAATCAGCGAAGAAAAAGAAATAAAAGGAATACAAATTGGAAAAGAAGAAGTAAAACTGTCACTGTTTGTAGATGACATGATACTATACATAGAGTATGCTAAAGATGTCACCAGAAAACTACTAGAGCTAATCAATGAATTTGATAAAGTTACAGGATACAAAATTAATGCACAGAAATCTCTTGCATTCCTATACTCTAATGATGAAAAATCTGAAAGAGATTAAGGAAACACTTCCAGTTACCATTGCAACAAAAAGAATAAAATACCTAGGAATAAACCTACCCCGGGAGACAAAAGACCTGTATGCAGAAACTATATATAAGACACTGATGAAAGAAATTAAAGATGATACAAAGAGATGGAGAGATATACCATGTTCTTGGATTGGAAGAATCAATATTCTGAAAATGACTATACTACTCAAAGCAATCTACAGATTCAATGCAATCCCTATCAAATTACCACTGTCATTTTTTACAGAACTAGAAGAAAAAAATCTTAAAATTTGTATGGAGACACAAATGACCCTGAATAGCCAAAGCAGTCTTGAGGGAAAAAAAAAAAACGGAGCTGGAGGAATCAGACTCCCTGACTTCAGACTATATAACAAAACTACAGCAATCAAGACAATATGGTATGGACACAAAAACAGAGATATAGTTCAATGGAACAGGACAGAAAGCCCAGAGATAAACCCAGGCACCGATGGTCAACTAACCTATGACAAAGGAGGCAAGGATATATAATGGAGAAAAGACAGTCTCTTCAATAAGTGGTGCTGGGAAAACTGGACAGCTACATGTAAAAGAATGAAATTAGAACACTCCCTAACACAATACACAAAAATAGATTCAAAATGGATTAGAGACCAAAATGTAAGACCGGACACTATAAAACTCTTAGAGGAAAACACAGGAAGAACATTCTT
This sequence comes from Globicephala melas, assembly GCF_963455315.2. Classification (NCBI taxonomy): domain Eukaryota; kingdom Metazoa; phylum Chordata; class Mammalia; order Artiodactyla; family Delphinidae; genus Globicephala; species Globicephala melas. Next base: position 41,951,394 of record NC_083317.1, read on the forward strand.
TGACATAAATCACAGCAAGATCTTTTTTGATCCACCTCCTAGAGTAATGGAAATAAAAATAAAAGTAAACAAATGGGATCTACTGAAACTTAATAGCTTTTGCAAAGTAAAGGAAACTACAAAGAAGAAGAAAAGACAACCCTCAGAATGGGAGAAAATATTTGCAAACGAATCAATGGACAAAGGATTAATATCCAAAATATATAAACAGCTCATGCAGCTTAATATTAAAAAAACAAACAACCCAATCCAAAAATCGGCAGAAGACCTAAATAGACACTTCTCCAAAGAAGACATACAGATGGCCAAGAAGCACATGAAAAGCTGCTCAACATCACAAATTATTAGAGAAATGCAAATCAAAACTATAATGAGGTATCACCTCATACCAGTTGGAATGGGCATCATCATAAAATCTACAAACAACAAATGCTGGAGAGGGTGTGGAGAAAAGGGAACCCTCTTGCACTGTTGGTGGGAATGTAAACTGATACAGCCACTATGGAGAACAGTATGGTCCCTTAAAAAACTAAAAATAGAACTATCATATGATCCAGCAATCCCACTGCTGGGCACATACCTAGAGAAAACTATAATTCAAAAAGACATATGCACCCCAATGCTCATTGCAGCACTATTTACAATAGCCAGGTCAAAGAAGCAACCTAAATGCTCATCAACAGATGAATGGATAAAGAAGATGTGGTACATATATAAAATAGAATATTACCCAGCCATAAAAAGGAATGAAATTGGTTCATTTGTAGAGATGTGGATGAACCTAGAGACTGTCAAACAGAGTGAAGTAAGTCAGAAAGAGAAAAACAAATATTGTATATTAACTCATATATGTGGAACCTAGAAAAATGGTACAGATGAACCAGTTTGCAGGGCAGAAATGGAGACACAGATGTAGAGAACAAACGTATGGACACCAAGGAGGGAAAGCGGCGGGGCGGGGGGTGTGCTGTGATGAACTGGGAGATTGGGATTGACATATATACACTAATATGTGTAAAATTGATAACTAATAAGAACTTACTGTATAAAAATAAATTAAATTAAATTTAAAAATAAAAGATTACTTTTAATGGTTAAATGCATTTAATATAAATAAACCTTTTAGATGTGCCTTGATTTAATCATTCTTCATTTTTGTACTTTCAATCTCATAAATATTCTTTTTGGTTATATAACATTATAACCAATATTTTTGTATATAAATGTTATTATTTTTCTTATTCTGCCAGTTAATTATTAAAAGTAACTACTACTGGTCAAAATATATAAACATTTTAAGTTGCTTGATAGCTTTTACTTCTATTTTGAATAATGTTTTAAAATACTGATTTTCCAGATAGCAAGGGAAATATATTTCTAGATTGGCATCGAAATGGAATATTAACACCATAAAACTTCTAAAACATAAATAATTGCTATTTCATATTTTAAAACACCTGGAAAAAATTTTAAAGACTTCTAAATGGGAAGAAGAAACCACCTTTTTTACTTAAGGAACTATTTCAGGTAAAAACATTTTGTCTTGCATGTGTACATGAGCAGGGAAAATAGAAAATAAACAAGAAAATTTAGAACATATGATATTTGTAATAACAAATATTGTTTTGAAAATATTGAGAAAATTGATTTATGAAGCCTATATATTCCAGAACACTATTCAGAGAGAATTCTTGCTGTGTGAAAAAATAAGCCTCTATTTCTTGAAACTACTGAAGCTTCAGTTTTTTTATTTCTTTCAGTAAACACTTCCAACAGTCCAGAAATTGATTTCTGACACGCGAATGAATATTGGAGAGGCAAATAACAGTATCTGTTATAATTATATTCCAAACTGCTTTCAGTAATGTAAAATTAAAATCTGTTGTAATTGCTATCAGCAAAGGAAAAAATTACCTGAAGCAAAGAACGAACTAATTTGTTTCAACATTTTTAAGTGAAAAATTGCAGTTCATATAATGTCACTAATTAAGGTAGAGAATGAATATAACTATTGGAAATGATACTGTAATTAGTGGTAACAGTGGAAGAGTAAAATGAATGTCTTCCTTCTTGGAAGAAGTACAGCTACCATAGCTTTTTTTTAACAGGTAGGTAATCAGATGATTTTTGAGAGCAGTAGGAAACTGTATTTTTGAACTTTAAAGCTGTAAAAAGTAGAGAATTTATTACTGGAAGAAAATAATATTTTATTCCTTCAGCTCAGAGAACTACCTTGTTTGTTTACAAGAGATATTAACTAATAATCAATCATTTATTTAATCAGTCACCCCTTCATTTTTTCAATCAGTTAACAAATTTTGTGTTCACAGCCTTCCCTCTGTTTTCCAGGAGCCATGTCTCCATGCTGCTGTTGAGAAGACACCATCTCTAATCTCCCCACTCTGTGCCCTGGCCCAGCATACGATTACTCTTCCAGAAAAAGAGAGGCACTAACTGAGCCTCAGCCTCCAGGTCACCTAAGGAAGAAGGTCTCTGAGGAAGTTTCAGCACCTTTGCTCATCAAAAAATAAGAGCTGCAGTAATGAAAATAGGTGGCAACCCTGTGTTTTCCAGCTTGAACTGTTTACCCACATTCTCTCAAGAAGCTATCAGGGTTAATCCCATCATTCCTCACTTTCTGCTTCTCCTTAGTCACTCAGAGAGGCCCAAGACACCTCTGCCATCCGTCATCAAGTGAACTCGCATTCCCACGCTCCGCTGTATGCCCATTAATCTCCATTAATCTCTTAACTCCCAAACCCTTCAAGTGTGCCCTTTGCAAAGCACCCCATGTCAACAGCAAAGCACTGAGTTGCTCTAACTTGGCTCTAAATGTTCTCTTCAGCCTCTCCCTCTAACTGAAACCTGGCTATTCTGTGAACTACATCACTTCCCTACAGATCTTTCAAGACTCTTTTGTCCTCTCAAGGGGTTGACTACTAGTAATTCCCCTCCATTTCCTTCATCTAGCTTCTCAATTATTATGAATCATTTCCATCTGCCTTTCTAAAAACAAAAATAAAATTTGACCACCACCTCCCACCTCCATCCCATCCTACCCTAGCTACAGTCCCATATCTCTGCTCCCTCTGTGGAAAAACGTATTGAAAAATCTTCGGTAGATAATAATGCTGCTTTCTTTTTTTGTTTGTTTTTTTTGTTTTTGTTTTTATTTCTTGCGGTACGCGGGCCTCTCACTGCTGTGTCCTACTCCCGTTGCGGAGCACAGGCTCCGGACGCGCAGGCTCAGCGGCCATGGCTCACGGGCCCAGCCGCTCCGCGGCACGTGGGATCCTCCCGGACCGGGGCACGAACCCACGTCCCCTGCATCGACAGGCGGACTCTCAACCGCTGCGCCACCAGGGAAGCCCAATGCTGTTTTCTTGCCTATAGTTCTTCTTCACACCACTCAGATGGAGCTTCCAGCCCTACCAGTCTACCGAGTCTATTCTTTGCAAGGTTGCCAATGACCTACATGTTGTCAAAATCCATAATTATCTCATTGAAACACTTTCTTCCTTTGAATCCCTAGTTTTCCTCTCACCTCACCTCTGTCTCCTTTGATAGCCCCCCTTCACTCTTCAATCACAAATGTCGACATGTTCCAGGACTTGGTCCTGAAGCCCCTGTTTTCTCCATCTAGACTTTAGTCACTATCCTATGTTGATCTCATCTAATCCTGTGACTTTATATACTATAACTATGTGAGCCATCCTCCAAAAGACCAAATTAATTTTTCTTCATTACTACATGTTTCCACTTGGATTTCCAACAGACATCTTGTACAATTTGGCTAAAACTTTGCTTTTTATCCCCAAACATGCTCCTGTTGACTTTGTTTTCAGTTTTAGTAAACATCTGTTGAGTTCCTCAAGTCAGAAATTCAGATATTACCTTTGATTCATATCCTTTTCTCAATCTTATAACCAATCAAATAGCAATACTTTCATTCTATTTTCAAAATATATTCTGAATCCATTCACTTCACAACTTTTCAACTATTACCCATGTCCACAGAGTGTGGTTATGTGGATTGTTCAGTTGACAATGGCATCAAGCCAAGGGGTAAGTCTGTGTGAAAATTTAGCCCATACTCTACCTGTTTTCTTGGTGTTGGGTTATATCTTTTTGGCAGAAGGGATTTTTGTTGTTGTTGGTACAAGAGTCTTGGCAAGACTTGCACCAAAAAGATCACCCTTTTCAAATTTCACAAAGAAGACTGGCTAGCTAACCCCTAATATCACTTTAGTAAAGTCACCATCATTCTTTCCCAAACAACTGTAATAGCCCTCTAATTGTCTTCTTTCTCTCTATTCTTTTCTCTGCACAGTTGCCCCAGTATCACAATACATTTAGCAGCCAAAATGAAATGATAAACCAGAACATGTTGTTCCCTGGCTTAAAAATCCTTGCCTGACTTACCAACTCCTACACAGTCCATGCCCTGTTTACTTATCCAAGCTTATCTGGTATCAATTTAGAGATAATTGGTGAATCACTCTACAAAGGAAATTTTGAGCTTTCAGAGTATTTTGGGGGTGGGGTGGGGGACATGTTTTCATCTGATTCTCTTGTGGTTGGATGCTTGTCACCATTTAGAGCTTATCATGTCTTTAAGAATTTCTCTGAGTATCAAAACTAAGTTGCTCATATTTTAATATTTTGATAGTCTTTATTATTCATTCTTCACTTATTACATTCATTTATTGTTTACTCTACATCTAACTTCTCTAAAATATAAGTTCCTTATTTGTCATGTTCACTGCCATTTCCCAGCCTTTTAGATTGTGCATGGCACATAGTAGGTCTTTGATAAATACTTGTTCAATGACTTTCTGACTATTTTAAGTGCCTGCTCAGCAAGTTACACAATGAGTGATTGTGGGATATCATTGTGTGTTTACTGGAAGAATGAAAAAAGCAAAAACAAACAAATACTTATCCTTTAAGGCATAGCTAAAAAGCAATTTCAATAAAGTCATCTTTCACCCAAAACCCATTTCAGTATACACACAAGAATTAGAAACTTGTTAGAGGAGCATTAATTTTTAAGGGAATAACATGATCAGTTAGTGTTTGGTTCTGTTTAAGATTAAGGCCTAGCTGGGAGATACAGATTTGAGACTTACACAACTCAATAATCTTTGAAACACAGATAATATAGAATAAAGTTCTAAAGAAAGGAGAGGAACTAACATAGAATACAAACTAGTGACATTAAAAAGGAAGCCTGAAAGTCAGAATAGTGTAGACCCTCATAGTGGAGGAAATGATAAATTAATTTTGCAATTTCTATGTGAATGGCCATGGCATTTATAAGATTTTTTTTTTTTAAATAACTGCTGAGACTTAAGACAAAGTGAGGTATTGATTTGTTGACACCCTTATTCCGGTTTTTTTAAAACCTTGAAAATTTTTTTTTGTTAAGTGATATATTAGTAAAATGATGAAACTTGAACACAACACATCAAGGAAAATTTACCTATTCAGCAACTGTTTTCATGTCTGTCACACTTGATATAATCCCAGTTCACATTTTGCAGTTCTTTTTTTATTAAAGTAAAATTTTAATAGTATTCTCCTCCTAGGTTTTAGAGGCACACAAAAGATATTGTAATTTCATGACTGTATATCTTACACTATATAAATAAATAAAAGGGGTTTAGAGAAACTGGGTTCAAAATCCTGACTGTATTGTGTATTAACTGAGTGACACTGGAAAGGTTATAAAACCTTCTTAAGTCCAAACTTTCTCACTTATAAATGGATCTATGATATTTTACATTCTTGTACAAATAAATGATGTAATATGTCTAAAGCTGTTGAAACATTGCCTAGCATCACATAGCCATGCTCCATATATAAAAGCTTTATTTATTTGAAAGGTAAATTATTTCCAGGTGAAAAGACATTATTTTACCCACTTAAAAAATATGCTCAACACTGTTTTTAAAACGTCTGTCTGTGATATAGGCTTTCTACTTCATATACCATGTTAGTATTTTCTTCCATGATTAAAAACAATAATTATACGGAAAAATATATATTCCTTTAAATTCATAAGAATTATCAACATAAGTAAATGCACAAAGTGAGAAAAGTTTGGTAATAGATTCAAGTTTACACATGGAGGTAGAATCTATTATTTTGTCCTACATTATTTTGGACAAGTGTCCCTCTCCTTCCACCATCCCCATCACTCCTTCAACCTTATGGTTTTAGTAAAAGCTAACAAGTCCCACCCTGGCCATCATTAATCAGAAAGAGTTGTGTATGTACTCAAAGATGTGCCACTCAGACATTTTCTCCAGGAATTTTAAAATTGGAATTTAAGAAAAAGAGCTAATTCTTCTCAGTTGGTGAGGGGAGGATGATGACCATGGAAGCAGCTGGTAGACATGACATCTACAAGGTGGATAAAGTGCATCTGCACAAAGAAGGACTACATTTGACTATGTGAGAGGGACAGCCCGGGAAATATTCCTTTTCTTGTTTACAGTTGTCCATAAAGGCAGCTGTGCGTGTGACTTTTGGTGGTATGTTTCTGTGAAAAAATGTATTTCCCTTTTGGCCTAAGTTTGTTCAAGCTGGGTTTCCTTTAGTTCAAAACAAAAGTGTCCTGAGAAATGTTTATTGTCAAATGTTACTGTGTATAATTAGCTCATTTGGAGTGCAAAGCACAACATGGCAAAACAAAACTGTCTTCATATATTATTTATATTTGAGAAAATTTGGATGGAAAGTCAAATTTTGGGAAATTGTGAATATTTTTAGACAGCAAGACATTGATCTTCAGAGATATTTGCATCTGCCCTTCCTGTATTGATAATTTCCCCTTTTAGGAGGAAGTATCAATGAGGTTTCTGTTTTCCTCAAAGAGTATAGAACAGTTTGGCTGGATTGGAATTCATCCTCTTAGCCCCAAAGTGCTCTGTTCTAGCAGCTGCATAAACAAAGGATTTACTGCTCTATATTGAGGATGCAATTCTTATTGGTGTTTGTATTATCCTTGGGTTCATCTCGTTGGTTGTTTAATTTTCTAGGAAATGTAAGAAGCCTGCAATAGGACTCTGGTTTTAAAAATTGGCAGATATCTTAACCTCTTAAAATAGGAAAATACTTTTCCCATTAAATATTTAGTAGTTACATATAATCATGTGTAGAGATTTTCAGAATATAATTTCCCAATAATTTTACAACACAGTGTTATTATTGAGAAAATTTTTAACTTGCTACTACTAAACATGAAATACTGTCACCAAATGAAATCAAAAGTGAAAAAAAAAATACTACCACTCAGGATTTAAGCAGTAATGTACTAGTATTTGCTAGCTATTCTGTTACTAAAGAGATGGGAGAGTAGTGGTTTCTAAAAGAAACATCAGGAAAATTGCATAATTTTATTATTGATTCTAATGTGGCATTAGCAGATTTACTCAGAAAAGACAATGTAGCCATTCCTCTTTAGGGGGCTGTGTAGAATATTTTAAAAAAAGTATTTCCCCCACCCCCTCTTTATTTTTTAAGCACGAAGCTACAAAAGCAGGGCTTTTCCTTCTGGAAAAGACTGAGAAGCTTCCATCAACAACTATAAAAACTGGACTGCATATACACATTGAACACACTGAACAAGAGAACACATGCTCTTTGATGGCCCTGAGGTCATCTTTTGCACAGTTCCTGTTTACAGTCCTTAACGCTCCAGCACCTTCCACCCTCCCCAACTCTTCTGAACATTCAAACTGTTTCTCCACTTAGCCTTTAGTTTTGTGCTGCCTCATGGTACCTTCTTTACCACATGCAGTTTCTGAAGGAGTTATTTCTGTCTTAGGCTCCCAAGACTGGCTTGAGCCTGAGATAGTAAAGTGTTTGACTGAATGGAACAAATACTAAAAATACCAGAATAATTAAAATATCTAGAAAATATCTCCTAATACAGTTCAGTACAAGGTGCCATTTCTCTAGTTTTATCAAGTCAGGCATCAGAATACCACTGTCAGACAGGATTTACTCAGCCCAGATACCTACCCATGACCACATCACAAAGGACCCTTGACTATGCATTTATAAAGAGAAAAAAACAAACAAAAATTACATATATAAGTTTACTTAAAATGACTAAACTCACACTCTGCAATGAAGATAATATACATTTTGCTATAAATGTCACAGAGACCATTTAATAGATAAACAATAAGTGAGACAATAGATTTGGATATAATTTTACAGCTTCTATAGAACGAGCTTCTTAGTATATAACATTGTACAATTGTTCTGTATATATGAGTCTATACATAATGCTCTAGACAAAGAATCTAGCTGAAAACAAAAAGAAATCATCATTCATGTTTGACTAAGAGAATTGCCTTTGTATTTGTCTACCTTGCATTTTCTAAATTCTATCGACACTGCTGCTGCTGTTGTTCTGGTTTATCGACCACAGGCAACCATTTTCATCTAATTAACCTCATACCACTCTTTGCAGGATATAACTTGATTTGTTAAGAAGGCATTACTCCATATACTTGGTCTAATATCTGTGTTTTCTTTGTATTAGTTCAAGAATGGCTTCTCTCCCTCTGTTTCACAACCTTGAGTTTCTCTGCCTCTTGTGTACCACCTATTGATATAAGACAATCTATACAAACTCATGGAATAAATGTATGAAGAGTTGTTATGATAGAAATAGCAACTTTCAGATGAAGATCCAATCTGAAAAAAAGGCAAATCTGCTCCTTAATTAGAAGGAAATAGAGATATTGTGAAACTTCCAGTGTGCCCTTCATAAGAGAGCTCCCAGGAAGCATAGTTCAGTGGTCTAGACATTATACAATATTATGGTGGCTACATCAGAAATAAAAGCATCTGCACTTTGAAATGCTTTTAAAAATTTACTGCACATGATGTAAAATTAAATTAGAGTATATAAAATACTATATAAACAGTAAATTACCAATAAATAGTAAAAGCATCATTAGTCATCATTAGATGGAACCTATTCCTCTATTATTTGGGCTTGAGAGATGATTCCTAGTTCTGGCTGCTGAAATAGAGTTTTGCAATCCTCTCCTTTCCCTCTCCACCTCCAATATATCTGAAATAAATTACCTAGTAAATGAGAGTATGCCTATGATTATCTTAAGGATAAGAGCAGAAGTCTTCAGAATACTTACAGGCTGTTTAATGATATCCTACTACTCTTAAACTGTTTTGTTGGTGGGATTTGCATCTAATTACTTTACATGATATACAGTAGAGCACTTCTTAATGCAATATTACACAAAGAGATTTATTTGGATGGTGACATACATGGTCCCGTCTGCAATCATTTATTTTCAGCCTACACAGTTTTCAGTGTTTGTAGAAATATCCCCCAAATATAATCATACAATTTCATGATTGATTTTTTGATAACTTCTCTCTAAAATCCTGAAAAATAATATGAGGTATGACTGACTTCTTTTCAGTTTCCTATCCAAATATATTTTTGTATATTTTGGGGGGGAAAAAACACAATAGTATTTTTTGGAATTGTTTTGCTGTACTCTGGGTGGGATGTGGTTTATAATGACAGAAATTGAATTCCAAGGCACCCATTGAAATAATGAAAATATTCTTCTTACTATAAAATTTCTGGGTTTGGTTCTTTCTCATTTCTTTGACTAGCTAATTTAGAAACTGGAAACTGCATCTGGTGGGCAGTGTGGGAGAAGGGGGTTACAATCAACAGAGTAAATATAGTGCAATGTTTTTAAAAAGTGACCTGATACTGAGTTTGGAAACATTAGCATATTGTGACACTGTACAGTGATAGGAGTGAAACATCTGGTCCAGTTGTAAGTGGATTACTTGGGGTAACAGCCTCACCTGGGTAGGAAGCATGCAAATGAAAAGAAGCCTCGTGAGAAGTCAGTTGGTGGGAAGAAACAGCAGAGCAAGGCTACTTAAAAGAACAGACAAAATAATACCAAAAGGCTGAATGCACATTTAAGGTTTCATAGGCAAAGTGGGGGTAGGTCACAAGGAGAGAAAAAAATGATGAGAAACATATAAGCGAAGCTTTCTGAATAGAAATGCCATATGCAGGAGTTTCCCAGCCATCAGCACTGTCCCTGAAGACCATTTATACTTCACAGCATTAATATTCATTAGGTGTAACGCCATATGTTGCACAGCAGGATGCATTGCCAGCAGACTGTTTGTCATAAAGCCAGATTTAATAAAGCATTGTAAAACAAACATTATGATGATAAATACAAAATGACAAGCTAATTAAGAGAATCTTAATTGCCATTTTTCCATAATAACATTTGTTTAGCTGTGTCTGTCTTTGTGCTAGCATCCTTCTTATTCAGCTTGCATTCCATGCACCTTCCTCAACACTCCCCACCAAGGGAAAATTATGCCACATATCATTTAAAGTACTTAATGCCTCCTTTTCCCCTCCCACAAATCGACTATAAGGTAATGAATAGCTGCATGCCATTGATGGTCACAAACATTAACCTTTAATCCTAAAAGCATGGAAAGCAACTCTAATGGAAGTTGTGTATTCACATGCCAGGTGAAATAATAAGTTGCAGAAATCAATACAAACTCTAAATCCAAATATCACCTAAAATCTTTTGTGAAATATTAGAAGTTAACTTTTTTCAGCCTGAAGAAATCCAATTTGGATTTCAGCAGTCTCTATTACTGTTTTAAAAGAACTCCTGAAACCCATCAAATTTCATTGAGCAGTTCTCTAGCGAAGCAAAGAGAGGTGATTTACATACCTTACATCATATTAGTGAATAGAAGGTCTCTAATCTTCACTCAAAATTTCTGTATCATATTTCACAAGCTCCCCAACTGGCCCAGTCCATAAAATATCTTATATTTTTCTCCCCTTCCTTTATAAGATACCATTTAAAATGTATACATTCTTCTTTTTTTTTTTTTTTTCGGTACACGCGCCTCCCACCGCTGTGGCCTCTCCCGTTGCGGAGCGCAGGCTCAGCGGCCATGGCTCACGGACCCAGCCGCTCCGCGGCATGTGGGATCTTCCCGGACCGGAGCACGAACCCGTGTCTGCTGCATCAGCAGGCGGACTCTCAACCACTGCGCCACCAGGGAAGCCCCTAAAACGTGTACATTCTTGCTGCAGTTTAGAAATAGGGGCTTACTAAGAAGTCCGAATATTGCCTAGGAAAAGGATGAATAACCATCTCCCAAGAGTCTCTACCGTATTTCCTTGGTACTTTCACTAAAGCGCAAGTTCTAGTCCTCAGCTTTGCTGTATCATGGGATGACTAGACTGAAGCAGATTCAAAATCAGAGGTGCGCTGGTAAATATTTAATAGCTGGCTCTAAGATTGGGAGAAAAAAAGCTCTGATCTGTGGGATTTGTGGATCTCAAGTTAACAATGAGAAGTCACTTAAGAAGTTGGAAAGAGATGCACATGATTGGCTATCAGGAGTGTTGATGTAACGTATAAATGTACAATGAATTAATTATCAGTAGAGAGTCAACCCAATTAGGTTTTCTATTTTGAGAGAGAAAATTTTCTGAATTTTTTTGTATCCATGGTTCAGAGAAAAATCTTGGAGCTCGGAAACTGGAAACATCAGATAGGTATCTACGTAGTTTGAATAATAATAAATCTATTGACAAATTTTTGGCTAACAAATAACAATTTCATAGGCAGTTAATTGGTACAAATATCTACTCCAACTAGAAGTGTAATAATGTTAAATAAGGTAGAAAAAAATCACAATGGCCTCTGAAATACAATGTTAAAATTTTCCTAGATATGTCTAAGAAGATGTCAATACAAATACTTGAAGTGATTCTGCCTAAAAAAATTTTTTCAGAAAAATTGATGACATTTTCAGTATTATTTTATATCTTGTAAAAAACATCTTTCTGATTTAAGGTATGGTTTGTTCAATTATTAAGTTCAATTTTGATGGGATGGAGGACGGAGGGAGGCTGAACACATCTCCTGTTAAGATGTGTGGAAAGTCAAATGATAACTATTAGTTTTAACAAAATAATCTGAAAACTTCTCAACACTCTTCAAAACTACCTACTAATTCTGCAGTCCATTATATAGTAGACTGAAAAGTAAGCTTGAACATGGATAGTTCTGCTTCAGTTTATTAGATGTTTCTCTGGTCAATTATTTTGTGAAACACCACAATTATATAACTTTATTCACCACTTGCTAATTCTTTGACTTTTGAAAAAATCTTAACTTTTCTGAGCATAGCTTCATTATTGGTAAAATAATGGTACTTGGTATATATTGAGTAGGTGAAGTGTTCAAAAATGTAACTGGTTTCAAAAATATATTATTATTATTTACACTATTTAAATTGCTGCAAGTACTTTGGCCAGTGAAAAGTAAGAATACAACATTTCTCTTTTTTTCCTAGGCTTTATTTGATAGAATCATCTTTCTATTTTCACTAACATACTTTCAGGTTGAATTGTATCCATCACAATGTGGCATTTATATCTTTACAGTTCTATTTATTGCCATAAGACCAGTTAAGTAAAGACACGATATGGGTGTTATTCAGGTTAGATCTTGGATAGAGTGTATTTCTGATAAAACTGTGCATAAAGATGTAATCTAATGCCAATTTCTTTGTTGTAACTCACTGCTATATACCATATTCCTTATATGGGCCAATCAACATAAAAATAATAATTGGAAGATTAAGGAAATATTTTGAACTTGTAAAAATCTATGATTTCTGCTAACTACTCAATGAGTGTAACCGTCTCACAAATTAATCCACATTTTAAAAATGAATATTATTTTTTAGACTCAATAATTATCAAAGTGTAGACATTTACAAGACTATAACAGAGATTCTAACAATTATATCTTAATTATTTGTATGTCTTATATAGTTTTGTTTTCCTAATGCCTCTGCCCATGTTATAAAGCTCCCTTAAGTTTTTAATAATCCTTTTCTTCTTATAAGTATTGAGAATGTTTGAAAAAATAATACTCACTTTCATCATTTTAATCTTCATTATTAGAATGATTTTTAAGCATTCAAAAATATATTTGAACATGTGTAGTAAAGTGCCAAAAAATAAAAAGACATAAATTCTTAGAATTAATCAGTACTAAATCTTGTTATTGCTTTTTATTAATATAATAGTGCTCATAAATGCCAAAAAAGTAAAAGAGTATGTGAGAGCATTACACAAAAAACAAAAATTTGAGGGGAGAATCCACATGGATTATATGCCAACTGCCCTAAACTTCAGATTACTATCTTTTTAAACATACTCATGAAACTAAAAAAGTGCACAGGTAATTCACAGTAAAATCAGCATGTTCAGGTGTCTCTTTTATTTTTGAAATAGTGGAAAAAATAATGAAAAAATAAAAAGAATTTTATTTATTAGGACAAAAGAATCATGTCCCACCCCCAGCAAAAAAAAGGTTTTTAATTGCAATTGTTCTATCAAAGTTAGAACCTTCTTTTATTGAATAAGTTTCATAAACGTTGGTCCTTTCTCAGTACTATACTTTTGTGATTTAGGTCAGAAATTTATTTTTATTTTTAATTTAAACTCAATATTTAGCATACATTTATGAAACTATAGGCTTAAGTGATTTAAATGCAATAATATCTTGGTTATGAAAATAATTTCATTAAACAGTTATATCACTAGGCTAAACATCTTGACTCATAGTTAAAACAAAAAGACAAGTATCTAAACTTCATTATAAGGGGGGAAAGAATCATTAAGCAAAGTGGTCATACAAATTAAGAAATAATCTTATTTGCAGAAAATTCCTATCCTGGAATTGTATTGTCCTAATCTAATTATCATCTTAATGAAAACTCTAAAGTTTACTCACAGGTAGTAGAGGATATATCTATTAATTCAATCATTTTGGCAAAATTTTTTTAATCAGTTAAATTCAGAGGGAAGTATCCACTTACCCTGCCTGTATGTGATTCAGCATTACTTTACATTTTTTTAGGGTTTGCCAGATGTTTGGTTATAAAGATGAATTGCTTTTGGTATAGAAACTGTGAATCCATTTTCTAGGTATTAGGTTTAGTCAGAGAATAAACATAGTATTTCTATTTTTTAAAAGCTTATATCATCAGTCTAATCTCAGAAACACCCACCTGAAATTGATTTCAAAAGAATGGACCTACACACTGAGGCAGAGTATAGACGTTTAGTTTGGTATAAGACAAGCCAGACCCCTTACTTTTTGGCAGCTTTTACTGCTAGACGTGCTGTGAGCTCATTTTTAACAATGAAAGCAGGGCAGTCTCTAGGCTTGGCTTTGACTCCATGTGGCGCATCAGGTTTCCACTCTGCCTCATCCTCTGTCTGGGTACTTCTGCTCTTGGAATCAAGTAAACTGGGTGACTCAGTGAACCAAGTACTGCATAGACTTAAGTGATTCCTTGGCAACAAGCAAAAGAGTAGCTAACTCTGTGGGTTCACTAAAATTTAGTATCCCAGAACCACAGATTATTAAATGGCACTTGGTTGAACACCAAAAAAGAAAAAAGAAAAATTACAAGTTTCTATATGTTCCCTACAGATGGGCAAGAGATTTTGCACTTTTACATTTTATATCCATTCTATCCATTGTTTTTGCTGTTGCTGCTGATATAATGTGATTGCAGTTATGTTTTAGATCATTAATATTTGGAAGAGCCTAAATAATATCAGTTTATATTAAATATATACAGAATAATATATAAAGGACAACTAAAATTGATGTTGAGAAAATCTACAGTAATATTTAAGAATTATGAAAGAGAAGCAGATATTAAAATGTATTAGAGCAATAATAAGGTAAATAGCATGGGATTTGTGCAAATAAAAATGATCAGTAAAAAAGAATAGGTCATAAACCAATGTGAAGTGAATGTATGTCCAATAAATTATGCTGAAAAAGTTGGTTGAGGGAAAAAAAATTACGTAACTTTTTCACGACTAGCACTGTTACTGCTCATACTTCATAAGTTTCACAGAAGTAAAGTAACATATATCATTTTACTGTAATATTTGTTATTTCACAGTAGAGAATACATATATATTAATAATGACTAAGAAAACAAGTATATTTCTTGTGGGTAAGTCCCATGTGTTATACAGTTGATAATTCCAAGGTTTCTTGTGTAGTGCTGAACCCATAAGTTAGTGCCATCCAGTATTTGTCTAACTGATTATCAGGCATTGAGATTATCTATCCAAAGTTTCCAAGTACTACTGCAAAACAGAAGGTTTCTTGCAACCTACATGAGAGTTTGGGCAGATTATAAAAACAATGAATGAAAACTTAAGACTACTTGAAAAAATATAAAAGGAATCTAGTATTCCTCAGACCACCATTAAACAGTCTTTGCAAAAAGACAGTTAGAAAATGATAACTGTCAGCCTTTTTCTACATTTGTTTGGTTTGGTTTGGTTTCATGTTCTATTGCCTTTTCTTTTCTTGTCTTTTTTTTTTTTTTTGGCTTCCAGTAAGTATCTATTTATAATACATGTAGCATATAGTTTTCCATAAGAAGTCTTCCTTGTGTTAATTTCTCTAATTTGGTTCAAATCCCATATCTAAATTTTGTTTTTGAATTTGCACTTTTATCATTATCACATTATGCTGACTTATCTTAGTGCATATGTCTTTCAAATTGTCATGAATTTACATATGTATCCCTAGAATGAACAAACTGGCCAGAGTAGTTATATATGTAGGAAGAGAGAGACAAGAACTACAGTCCATAAAAGCAGCAAACGATAAATATTTACCTCAGGGGTAACATGCTTAAATTCAGGTGTACAGAAATATAACTTTATTTTGCTATAACTAATTCCACATACTTTGAGCCCTAATCCTGTTGAACTGCTAGGAAACTTTTACCTTCGTCTCCTCAGTAAAATTTCTGGTGGACATGCATAAGACAAAAGGGCAAAGAGGAGCTGAGGAAAGAAGGTTATGGAATGCTCGGGCTTCCTGAGGCAGGAGAGCATCTTTCTCAGTCAGTCATCCACACAGCTCTTCCCCAAGATGTCTTTTTCTTCCTGTGCCCTATCTGTGACAACTTTAGGGATCCTGGAATCCAGTCAGTATTTCACAATGTGCCAGAGGACCCAGAAGATTATGAGAGGCTCTCTGTCATCACACTTAAGAAGCACAAAACCATTCCTTCTCTGGAGTGTTTCCACCTTCTCAGTGCATATGGCCCCTTTTGGGGAGATCCACTTACTTGTTAATTTTCGCTGCCTCCTATCTGTTTCTCTTCACACAAAATCCCAGACTCTTCTAACTAGACAAAGTGGATTTGATAAAATAGGAAAATACTTCTCCTGATAATATCTTCCAAAGTTATCTCATCCCTAATCTCTGTTTCTCCAAAACCAAAAATAATGTGGCAAATTCACAACAATGGGAAAAAAGTCAACCCCAAATATCTTCACTGTTTGACATGTGAAGTATTTTCTTACACAGATTTACTAAAACAAATACATTTAAATTAGTTGCCAAAACTTTAAAATCTGGATTTCTAGCTTCTCCTAGAAATTTTAAAAGTTGGGATTCAGGAGACCCCCATTCCTGAATCACAAAAAAATTAGTGCTGAGTTACAGCTGCTCACCTAAGAAGAAACTCACGTTCTCTATTTCACGTTCTCTAGTTGCCAGCACTCCTGAAAACTGAGGCGAGTTTTAGTTGCCCTTCATCAGGGAGCTTTCACTGCTGTTTCTCTTACACCTGATCATTTCACTCTTTCATAGGACCTGTCTTGGCCCTTGTATGCATTTGCTTTTGCATATAAGACAAAGGACTTAAGTTTGGGGAGAAAAAACAGTAATTCTGGAAGGTTTTTTTCTGTCTTGTCATGTCCCTCCCTGGGAGCAATGAGTACAGAACAATTAGTTGTTTCTGAAACACCAGGGAAAAGATGGCATACTGGAGAAATAAAGGACATAGACTGATATCTCAAAAATATTATTCCATTACTGACTTGTCAAATTATTTTAATTATATCATAAACTTTAAAACCATTAATTCTGAATAAACCCCCCAAATGTAACACCAGCTTATCAAATCCATCAATATGTACATATGTATATAAGGTGTTAGATTTATGGATGGTGTTAAAGAGCCATCCATGAAATTCAACACCTTTAGAGATTTTATTTTAATGAAACTCAAATATAATTAACTCAAAAGAAAACCAAATGACTTAAAATATGCATGTAAAATTTGAAATGGACAGTTTACCAGAAAGATTTTTGCAAGAGATGGCTTACAGAGAGTTTCAGCTATTATATCATGCTAGTTAAAGCAGTATTAAAACAAAACCAGAAGCATTTGTCTTTCAAAGAACCAGATCTAGTAGGTAAAAAATTGATTTCCTTGCAGGTGGATACCATAAACATTCTGAGGTTGCACTAATGCCTCTCAGCGTGCTATATGCATAGTAGGGCCTTGATATAGTTGGGGAAAAAAATGACTGCATGATAAATAAAAAAAAAACACATTAAAAGTATTTCATTTTCTACAGTAAATATAATATGTCACATATATTGAATAAAAAATATGACTTACACAGATTATCTGTGGAAACAGAATTCATATTATTCAGACATAAAACAGAAGTTCTTCTACTTATAAAGACATTCATATATATTTAATATTAGGAGATGGATTTCTAAACATGTTTCTAGACTGATACATGCTTCCTGAGTTGTCTTTGCACACGATAGTCTGCTTAGTGGAGAACTGGCTTACATCATATTCTTATTTCATTTTTTCCTCCTAGATGTTAATATTCCAATTGTACATATGAAGAAATTGGGTCTGAGTGGTTGAGAACATGACCCCAAACTCAGACTGAGTAAGTAACAGAGGTAGAAACTGAATTAGCATTTGTGCTTGAGACTGTACTCTGTGTTGGATAATCACACAGTTTGAATCTGGAGTACCATTATTTCTGATGTATGCATTTTTTTGTGGCTCACCCGTTCTTTATATACATGTGGAAGAAATAGAAATGTTTTCTATTTCATATCCTTATTCCTTTCTTTCCTCAATCTTAGAGAAAAAGCAGTTTCTGTTCAGATAATATAAAGACAGAGACCTTTTTTAAAACTAAATGATCTATCAAAATTATGCTAAGAAATAGGTGGGCAGACAGTGATCTCTACCCTTCAGTTTATAAATGAGTCCCAGAGAGAGTATGTGCTAATTCATTTGAATTTATTATTGTTTGTTTATAGCTCTTTCAAAAACAAATTAGACAGTTCATTGAAAGGGTAAATGTGGCAATATAGACAAAACACAAGGAAAAAGGGAGAACTTGAATAAGATAAAATAAATAAAACAACATCACTAAACCATTGTTTTTAACATTACATTGTATAAGAAGAAATGCAAGTAGATGGACAATTACAGTGGTATGTGATAAATCCAACAAAAATATTTATGGTGTAATGTGGTAGACATCAAGAAATGTTTAATTCCATATGGGGGAATAAGTAGGTCTCCACAAGGAACATCTACATGAACAGGAATTAGAATGTCATAGTATAGGCTGTTACACATAGAGAATAAATATGTGTCAAAGACTTTACTCGCATTATTTATTGATGAGGAAAGCAGTAAAATGGTCAACCTATTTCCAAGGACACTCAAGAAACAGGGTTTCCTACAGGCTATCAGAAATGACATTTTTATTTTTTAAAAGTGTCAAAATAAGATTATGAGCAGAGATGCAAAGTCAGAGATTCATTTCCACGATGGTGGTATGAGGAGTTCTGTGGACCTACTTGTTTTCCAGTCAAACAACCACAGCTTGCAAAATTTGTTTAAAAAAATAAACAAAGTAAAAAATCCATTTAAAGTCTCTGAAATTGTTCTACGGGCATTTATGAAGAAAATTTATTCAAGAAAATTATTTATTCAAGAAAATCTACTAAATCTTATTAAGAACAGTGAGAATCTATGGCACTTGGGTCATGACTCCCTCCCTCTTCCACTCCACACACACAGCTCAATGTGATGGAAACTCCATTCTGGGCAGTTAACACCAAAACAATGGGATTCTTCTACCACCAGCCCTCAGTCAAGGGCTACAATATCGCCCTGGAGGGGCAAGCTTCCAGTATTTCTCATACCTCCCCATACACAGCTCCATGTTGCAGAAGTTAAATTTCAGGTAAGTATAGCTGAGAGACTGGGGTCTCCATTTACTTATCCAGCCCTCACTGGTAGATGGACGCTTGAGGCTAGGAATAGCAGGCAGAGAATATTGGTCCTCCAATCACCTTCACTCCAGAAAACTCACGGTGCAGAGGTTCCATGCCAGATGAGGCAAGCCAAGAAGACCAGAGGCTACTGTCCCTGTCTAGCACCCTACTCATAAACCAGGGATGTTACTCCAAAAGAAGTAAGCCTCTGTCTTTGCCCCCAACTCCAGAACCATGGCTTAAAGATTTTACACAAGAAGAAAGGCAAGCCATAAGAACAAGAGATCCAAAGCTCTTCCCAAAGGAAATGACTTTATTTAGAACAGAGCATAGGGAAATTTACAACTAAAACTTGAAGACAATGGAGAGTCTGGCAGTATGCAATTAAAAGAAGGCTTGTAGCTCCCTTAAAACAACAAGCTAAACCATAGGTCAGCTAGTTATAAGTGAGAACTAAGCAAATAGCTGAAAAGAATCCTCATGAAGTCAGAACAAGCCTAAAAATCTGGCCTCAAGATGTTTTCCTACAAAGGGCCTTGTATTTAATTGAATCAGACTGTGGAACAATTTCTGCTCTGGGTCATTGTCAAAGACAATAGAGCAATCAGCTAACAGTTTGTGGAGCCTAACATCTGGGTGTGATACCAATAGAGGCAGACAGCTGAACAGAGAAACCAGGAAAGAGATAGTTAAAGAAAGCCCTGCTAAAACCACTTTCAAACCAGGGTGACTATGTACATGCCCTCTTAGGAGTAATATCAGACTTTACATGGAGAGAGAAATAGACTTCACTAAATTAGTCTAGCCAAGTCACTAAACAATTAAGCAAACAGCAATAAGTCTTGGAAAGGAGAGGGAATCAGTATTCAGAGTTGCTACAACTCATGATCTAAAATATTCCGTTTTTAACAACAAAAAAATGAGATATACAAAGAAACAGCAGTGTGACCTACACACAGGGAAAAATAGCACTGAGAAGGCCCAAATGGTGGACTTAGTCAAAAACGTGAAAACACTTATTGCAAATGTGTTCAAGGAATGAAAGGAAACCATGTTTTAAAAATAATAGGAAGTTAGGATGAAAATATCTCATTAAATAAAAAATATCAATAAACACAATGTTAATGTTCTTCATGGCAATAAAGTATATCATTTTGGGTTATCTTTTCTAGGAGATAAAGATCATTTGCATATTTACCAGGTACAATATGCAGGTTAACATGGAACTTCAGAGAGTCTGAGCAATTGATTGTTAGGGAATAGCACAAACAATGGTCTTCTAGGAAAAAACCTCAAGAATCCTTGGGTGGCTCTAATAACTGATTCTTTGATACGATAATGAAAGGACTTGCAGGCACCCTCTTTGCCTTATTTAAAAGTTTTGGATAATATATCTTAACAAGAAATATGTCCCCATGTGACTAGGAAGAGAAAGATATTCAAGGCAGAAGAAACAACATGTACAAAAACAAGAAGCAGAAAATAGCAGAATATGTCTGGAGAACAAGTAATTCACTAATGACTATACGTAAGTTATTAGATAAAGAAGAGGAGGTTGGAGAGTTAATACCAAGAAGCCACTTGTGTGCCTGGCTAAGTAAGAAATTTTTACTTTATGAGAATATTAACCTGTATCTTTTACAGATTTTAAATAAGGTTGAAGATAGTTTTAAAGAAAATAGTAGTGAGAAAGGTAGAATTAAAGGGAATTGACTGCAAAAAATAATCTTACATAGTTGTCTAGGTCCATGCTTCACTACATTTAATGTGCATACACATCACTTGCGGAACTTCTGAAAATTCAGATTTGTTTTAGGAAACCTAGGATGGAGCCTGAGATTCTGCATTTCTGAAAAGCTCCTACATAATGCCAGTGCTTCTGGTCTGTGTATTACAAACTAAGTAGCAAGCATCAAGATCAGCACTATCTCATAGTGAGGCAGGAGATAGATAGGCTTCTGGCCGGACACTTACAACTGGCCCCCTGTTTGCATTTCCTGAGACAAGAGATAGGTGGCTCCAGGTTAGGCATGTACAATCAGCCTCTTGTTTGCCTTCTGAAATGGAAGTAACAACAGAAACAGGATAAATAGCCAGGTTTTGTCTCTCGTGAACACCTTAAGATAACAGTCATGGCAAGAAAAAAGAGGGGCAAAACTTGTTTGAGTAAAGGATCAAGAGAACATCGCTCCCCCCCCCCACCTTTCTTTGGGCAAGGGAGACACTACATATGTACAGAAAGGCTCCTTGGGGGTCAAAAGTCAGGGGACAATGCCAGGCCATAATGAATCTTGCTTCTCCCAGACGCCTTTGCATCGAGATCCATCTTGGCTGAGAGGTGTGTGCGCACCTAGGAGGAGGGTCCTGAAACAAATTAGCCAGGGGGAACAAAACAAGACAATTGGCCAGAAGGAAGACAAAGACCTGGAAGAACTGCCCTCTATAAATGGCTTAACTGCCTCTTTACTGCGCTCCTCCTCCTTAGTGAGTAAGTCCACACCCTTTCTCTCTGGGTGTGCATCTCTGCCTTTCTTCTGCCTTTCTCTGTGTGCTCTCCCACTTGTTGTGCTGTCTCTAATAATAAACTTTGTACCTGTTTTCACAGTTTTTGCCTCCATGAGAAATGCATTTTTCACTGGGGATAAGAGCCAGGGAAAAATAGCTTGCTGGTCTGGTGGCTAGGATTCCTGGTTTTCATCCAGGCTATCCAGGTTCAATTCCCGGGCAGGGAATTAAGATTTTGCTTCACGTCACCGCTCACTGCTGCCTCTCTGAGATCAATAGAAATATAATGCAACTGAAATATTTAATTTTATTTTTTAGTAGCCACATTAGATAAAAGTAAAAAGAAACCATTGAAATTAATATTAAAAATAGATTTTATGCAACCCAATAGATCCAAAATTATCAATAACATTATCAATGTTATTGATTTAAAATATTGATAATCAATATTTTACATTCTTTTGTTCATACTCAGTGTTAGATATTCAGTTTGTCTTTTACACTTACAACACATTTCAATTCAGACTCTAAGTTTTCACTGGAAATACCTGATCTGCATTTAGATTTCATGAAACTTACAATTGAAAAAGATTTACACACCCAAGTTGTTCCAAACATACTCAAAAATTTTACAATAACAGTTAAATTTAATTTTCATAATTGAAATTAAAATTAATTAAAAATAAACAAAATTAAATATTCAGTTGCACTAGTCATATTTCAAGTGCTACCATATTGGAGAGTTCAGGTCTAGATGAGGGTCAGATCAAAGGAGAACAATCAGTACTAGGCTGTGGCATGTAAGTAATATATTAAGGTAAAGAAGTGTACGAAGAGGTAAAAAAAATACCCAAAGAGGTACTGAAAAAACCAGGAGACAGAATCATTCATCCCTTCAGCTCAAGAGGACAGCCAATTGCGCATATCTCTTCCCAATTCTGCATTGAGTGATGTCACATCAGTAGCATGGTTTTGGCCATCCTGGGCATATTAACACCATAGATAGTAGCAAATGCCCTCCTTCTTTGCCAAGAACTAGTTGTTAAATATTTACCAGAACATCACATCAGAGTTAAACATCAGAGTTAAAAAATTTTAGGAATCACATCAGTTGATTTTAATTTTCTAAAACTTTTAATATCTTTTCATCCAAACGAAATCTAAAATCCTGTATGACCCTACATACTCTGACTTTAGTTGACCTCTCCAAAATCATTTACATTCCATTAGATTACTCTGTTCTTCCTTCAACATGTCAACCTTGTTCCAACTTAGAATCTTCTTTGCTTGTTGAACATTTTCCCCACAGATCTGTGAATTTCATCCTTTTGCATATTTGCTCAAAGCTTTATTTCTCAGAAAAGCTTTCAGGAACCAGTTTCTCCCTAACCCGTGGAGCTATCTATCTGCATCCTTGCTTTATTTTTCTTCCTAGAATTAAACACAACTTAAAATTATATACTTTTTGCTTGTTTATTTAGTTCTTGCCTGTCTCTGGAAATTAAATGTAAGTTCCTTGAGGACTGTGTTGGTTTTTTTCCAGTGCCTCAAACTGCTAGAGCACTACATGATAGTGACATTCAGTAATAATTTGATGCATGTGGGAATAATTGAATGAATGAGCAAATGAATTTAAATGGAATCTCTAATACATGGATTTGGTCAATAATTGCATATAGGGGATGAAAGAGTCTAGAGAGCTAAGAGGTCACTCAGATGATCAGGAAGACATTCACTAGATAAGATAATAAACACAAGAGGAAGAACTAATGTGAGGATAAATATTACAAGTTCCATTTTGACCATGCCGAGTGTAAGTGACTGTGGAAACTATGAATCAAGAAGTCCAACAGGATATTAGATATACAAGTCTGGATTTAGGGAAAGAAAAGGGCTCTAGTTAAAGACTGGATTACTATTGCTTACAGGTAACAGTTCAAGTCATGGAAGTGAATTTGGTCACTTAGGAAGATGTTGATAAAGGAGAAGACAAAAAAGTTCAGTATGGAATCCTGGAGAATGCCAAAATTTAAGTGGTAATTAGAGACAAAAATGTGTAGGAAGAAGTAAAAGAAAAAAAAGACAGAGAGATACTAAAGAAACCAGGAGTCAGTCTTCATTTATTGTCACAACAAAAAATGCCAAGTATTCTGCTAAAATATTTGGTAATCAAGCAGGAATAAGATATGATTCCTATTAGATTTCAGGAAGATGAACACATGGCAGGAAACATCCTAAATGAGTCTGAAAGGCTTAATTGTTGAGTGATGGTTTAGAGTACACAGTAAAGCTGTGCATGACTCTTTTGACTCAATTGTCTCTTTCCCACAATCATTCACAGTGCTTCTCAGTTCCACCCACCTGTGAGTCCTGATTCTGAGAAGGAGAAGCCAGTGGTAAAGTAAGAGAACTAGGGTCCCCAAATATCTGCTGCAGAATCTTCCCCTGAAAGGCTGGATACTAGAAAACAACAGTGTTGAAACAGTATAGGCCTTGAGAAACAACAGCGACTGCAATAGGAAGCAAGGTGACTCCCCAGGGAGTCCCAATGTCCAGTCATGGCCAGCACTTCTGATTAGGCACCCTGAGGCCCACTGAAGCAGGATGTGAAGGGCCTCAGGAGACCTCGGGGAAGTGTATCAGAGCCATGCAACAAGCAGGTTATATGAAATATGGTCCACAGAGCAGTTCTCATGCAGGGAGCTGTGTTGGGGCCCTGCCACTTGACAAGTGGATTCTCAGTTCTACTCATCTCTGCAGCTCAGGACCAGCTCAAGTGTTAAAATAATTTCCCAGTTACATATATTTCATGGGAATTAAAGTGGATATTTAGGTTACTATTTGGAAACATTTTTAAAAAGTAAAAATCTTCTCATATTTGTAAGAAATATGGAGTCATATCTTTGTTTGCAGACACCCTAATCAGTCTTATTTGTATTACGTTGTCTATTTGTTGGTAATATAAGGTCACGACTTACTCTATTTTATCACATGCGTTATTCTTACATACTTTGCTTTATTTGTTTTTATAACTTTCAGTACCTGAAAATAGTAGATGCTTACTGTATAGTCTCTAAATTATTTAAAAACTTTTGCTCTGTTCCTATTTGTGGGAAATAGCCAAGAGTATCCAAAATGGCATTCCACTTAGTGATTGACTGGAAACACACTGAGAAACATTCCACTAAGATGCTGGGGAGAGAGCTGATATAAATTCAAACCTGAAATGGTATTATTCAACTGAAAATCAGAGCAGAATGAAATGAAAAATAATTCAGAATAACTGAATTGCTGACTTTAATCACTAAGCTAATTTTTACTTTTTAATGTCTACAGGTACACATTCACTAGGGAGTATTCTGGTTATTCTCAAAAAGTCTGTCAGCGAGAGATCAATATACAAATTGTAACACATAGGAACATTATGTGAATTTGTGTCACTCCCTGGAGAACTTTAGGTTTATAAAAAGCAATGAATGAATTACACAGATACATAAATATGCTCCTGCATTTTCATCTGCGACAGATATACTCTTACTGCAATGTAGTCTTAAAACTAAACCACCTTGGGTTATGAGCTCATTAGAGCTCTCAAGCTCAGCAGGGTCAAATCTGGCTAATGTTTGGGAGGATGACCTCCAAGGAAAATCCAGGTGCAAGAGGATATAATGTTAGTAATTCAATAGATGATATGGTTCCCTTTAAGTCACTAATGAGCAATTTCCCCTCAAGGCCGTTATCAGACACCATGCTACCGGATGTTTCTTCTTAAAGATTTAATATATGTGGACATTTAAGATCTCATGCATTTTTTCCTATCTTCTTTATTATCATGATAATTATTCTGTGTTAAACACTTTTTCAATATTTTTATTGAGATAAAATACACATAACATACAATTTACTATCTTAACCTTTTAAAGTATTATAGTGATATTAAATGCATTTATATTGTTATGCAACCATCAACACCAACCACCTTCAGAACTTTTCATCTTGCAAAACTGAAACTCTATGCCCATTAAGCAATAACTCCCCATTCTCCCTCCTCCCAGCCCCTGGCAACCAACATTCGACAATGATGGTTGCCAGTCTCTATGATTTTGATTACTCTAGGTATCTCATATTAGTTGAATTACACAGTATTTACCTTTTTATGATTAGCTTACTTCACATAGCATACTGTCCTCAAGTTTCATCCATGTTGTAGCATATGTCAGAATTTTGGATTATTTTCTTGATCTTTCAAAAAAACCTAACAGAGTGGGATTGAGTGAAGAAGGCTGATTAGTCATCATCGTTAATTTTATGTGTCAACTTGACTGGACCATGTGAAGTCAAGATATTTGGTTAAACACTATCCTGAGTGTGTCTGTGTGAGGGTGTTTCTGGATGAGATTAACATTTGAATCAGTAGACTGAGTAAATCAGATGGCCCTTCCCAATGTGGGTGGGAGGGCCTCATCCAATCCTGTGAAGGCCTGAATAGAACTAAAAGGCTGAGTAAGGGATAATTCGCTTTCTCTGCTTGATTGTTTGTTAGCTGAGACATTGGTCATTTCCTGCCTTTGGACTCAGAGTTGGAATGGAATTTATACCATCAGCTCTGCTGGTTCTCAGGTCTTCGTACTCAGACTAAAACCTACCACTGACTCTCCTGGGTCTCTGGGTCTCCAGCCTGATGACTGTAGATCTTGGGACTTCTCAGTCTCCATAGTTGTGTGAGCCAATTCATTCATTATATGAAATATTGGTTACAATATTGGTTCTGTTTCTCTGGAGTACCCTGACTAGTACACATAGTATATCTACCTTTGCATGCCCAATTCTATGAGTTCTTTTATTCCTTTTTATACTATCTGCCTCATAATTTTGACATTTCTACTTGATTTGCTGTGGGCCATTACTTTCTACAAGTTTCTGAAAGCCATCTTAGCAGCATGTTAGCAGTGTCTCCCACAATAATTACCAGGGAGCTTACTATTTCTTAGGAGAAAATACCTTAAGATAAATATTCCCTTATTAAACCATATGTTCTACCCCATCAATCCTGCAACCTTAGAATCCAGTCCCATGAATATTTCCCTAATTTTGCTTATGCATATTGGCTAGGTCTGACAGTTTTTTGGGGTTTAGCCCCTTTTTCTCTTAGTAGGTTCACATTTCCTTGGTCTGTTTATGCTATGATTTGATCTACTTATTGATATGGTATCAGGAAGGTAAGGCAGGTATAGGTCTTGAAGAGGAAACATGGTGCATATTTTCCTTAAGCGAGAGGCATACTAGTCTTTAACAAGGAGGACTGGGCCCTGTTTGCAGAGTTTTGAGGGATATGGAATATAAAACACACAGTTTTTGTTTTTGGCCTCCTTTGAATTGGATGTTCCCTGAGTATCCTTAGGATGTCAACTCTTCCCAATCAAAGCCTTGACCGTGGCAAAACAGACTTGAGAAGTTGTGAATTCAAATCTCTCTGTGTGCATCTCTATTACTTTTATTATTAATTCTTAAGCCTGGATCTCAGTTTTTTCTGCCCTCTAGGTGCATGCAAGAGATAAAGGACTTTTTAAAAATGCTGCTAAGGAAGCCCGCTCAGATTCGCACTTCACCTTCATTTGGTGATCAGGCACCCTCAGCTTTTCATTCACTGTATTTTTCCAATACAGCAATGGTATTCAGCAAAGCCCATCTGATTCCACTGTTGTTATAATTAACACTTTCCCCCAAACCCTCACTTTCCTGAAATACTGTGCCTACCATTGAATTCTTTTATAGTGGTAGTCCATCCTTATGGACTATCAGTAAAACTTTAACAATTGCTTTGGTACAAACTACAGAGGATATTAGTGTTTCATCTACTACCAGTGAAAAGGTGCTCATTACCAACTTACCAGTGAGTGGCCCAAATCCAGAGTCTCATTTTTGAGTTTGCTTCTGTAGACCAATCTAGCACTGATTGCCTTGGGTCAGGTTTCCTGGGAAATAGATTCTGAAACAAACATATGCAAGCAAAGCCTTTAATGGGAGTATCATTGGTATCAACAATTCAGGAGGAGCGAAGAAAGGAACTGGTATATGGTCACAAAAAAAGGCCTCAGTCAATCTTGTGGATGTCCCTTCAGAGTTGTACCCCTACAGACAAATAAGTCAGGGCTTTAAATCCCTACATCAACTAGTTCAGGGGTCAGCAAACTTCTTCTTTAAAGACCAGGTAATAAATATTTTTGGCTTTCTGGGTAACATTCATTCTCTGTCACATCTTCTATTTCTCCTCCTCCTTCTCCTTATCTTCTTCTTCCTCTTGCTCCTTTATTAAGACCCATTAAAAATATAAAAACCACTTTTATCTTCTGCACCCTATAAAAATGGACTGCAGGCCAGATTTGGTCTGCAGGCCATACTTTGCTGACCCCTAAAGAGTTAACAAATGTGTGCTTCCTTTATGAAGGGGATGTGAGCTTAGGCTAGGTGGTTCTCTTGGACCTGAAGGAATTCCTAGAGAAAGATCCATCTTCGTGTGTCAACATGCAACACGTGTAGAAACTAAGGGTAATAAGTGACTCATTCCCAAGAGGGGAATCTTGGTGGCACACCACTACATATACTATTATTTTAGTATGCTATTATTTTAGTTATATTTTAGCAGGTGACTCAGCCAGTAAACATAAACATAATAAATAAGCAAGTAAATCAATAAATAGTATATTATAAAGTTATAAGTGCTCTGGAAAAAAAGTAGAGTAAGATAAGGAGGATCAGAGAGGGGAGATGCATTTCACTTAAAGTAGTTGGGTAAGCCTCATTAGGATGTTTAAATATGCCTTTTTATGGAGATACAATAAAATCAACACTTCACATCCATAGGTTGATGTGTTTTGACAAATATATGCAGTTGTATAAATGTCGTCACAATTAAGATATAGAGCACATCCATTACTCACCCCCAAATCCCCTTATGTTTCTTTGTAGTCCGTCCCCTTTGCTATCTAAACTCTTGGCAAACACTGTTCTGTTTTCTATCCCTACAGTTTTCTTTTCCAGAATGTCATATAAATGGAATCATGCAGTACTTATGTTTTCTCTTCTTCCACTTAATATATGCTTTTGAGATTCATCCATGCTGTTGCATGTATTAAAGATCCATTCTTTTTTTTTTTTTTTGTCTGCACTGAGTCTTCGTTGCTGCAGGCGGGCTTTCTCTAGTTGCAGCGAGTGGGGGTTACTCTTCATTGTGGTGCATGGGCTTCTCATTGCGGTGGCTTCTCTTGTTGTGGAGCACGGGCTCTAGGCATGCGGGCTTCAGCAGTTGCAGCACGCGGGCTCAGTAGTGTGGTGTGCAGGCTCAGTAGTTGTGGCGCACGGGCTTAGTTGCTCTGCGGCATGTGAGATCTTCCCAGACCAGGGCTCGAACCCATGTCCCCTGAATTGGCAGGCAGATTCTCAACCACTGTGCCACCAGGGAAGCCCAAGATCCATTCTTTTTTAATAGCTGAAGAATATCTCATTAAATGGATATAGCACAATTTGTTTATCCATTCACCAGTTGATGGATATTTGGGTTGTATCCAGTTTTTTCTTTCTCCTTATTTTTTTTTTCTATAAAGAATAAAGCTGATATGACTATTTACATGCAGGTCTTTATGTGAACACATGTTTCCATTTCTTTGGGCAAATTAATTAGGGATGGCATGAAAGAGTTATAAGACAAATGTTTACAGTTACAGAAAACTGCCAAAATATTTTCCAGAGTGACTATCCAATTTTGCATTCCCAGCAACGACATATTAGATTTCCAGTTGCTCCAAATTCTGAGCATCTTTAGGTATTGTCAATTTTATCTTAGCCATTTGAGTACTTGCATAGAGATATCTCAGTTATTGCTTTGTTTGCATTTTTCTGATGACTAAAGAGGTTGAGCATATTCTTATATGTTTTTTAACCACTTGCATATCTTCCTTGGTAAAGTATTCAAATACTTTGCCCATTTAATAATTGTCTTCCTGTCTTTTTATTATCGGGCTGTAAAAGTATTTTATATATTCAAGGTGCAAATCTGGCATCAGATATGTGTTCTGCAAATATTTTTCCAGTCTGTGACTTGTATTTTTCCTCTACCTGACAGTGACTTTTGAAAGAGAGAAGTTTTAACATTGATAAAGACCAATTTATATATGTTTTTCTTTTATGGTTCATGCTTCTTTTTTGTCTTATCTAGGAAATTTTTGCTTAATGCAAATTCACAAAGATTTTCATCTATTTTTTTTTCCTTTAGAAGTTTTACAGGTATAGCTCTTCCATTTCTGTCCTCAGTTAATATCAAGTTAGTTTTACATGTGAACATCTAATTTTTCCAGTGCCATTTATTGAAGAGACTAGCCTATTTTAGAGCCTTTATAAGATAAAACTTTGGTTCTATGACTACTTTTCTCTTTAATTGATCTATACACCCTTATGTCTTGATTACTGTTTCTAACCATGTGAGTTTAGAGCATTTGAATGTGTGGGATTGGGAGGATAGTATGGATACTAATAAGAAGATACAGTATTTTATTTTAAAGCAACATGATAGGATTTACTTCTTGTGAGATATCATCTGCTAAATATAAAGCAATGAAATATAGTTAATAAAGGTTCCAGGTAACATCAAGGATTTTAAACATGTACCTGACTATTATTAGCAAACTATCTTTGCCTCAATCAAAAATGAAAGCACATTATTTCTAAGTAATAGAAAATCTAAACCCAAGTAAACTTGGCGTGATGAATAAAAAAAAAAAAAGAAAGAAAGCATTGCATATTGATGCTTTCTTACATCCATGCCTCAATTGCTTACTAAAATCCAGACATTCACTTTATCATGTTTGAAGAGAGAACTCTAAAGATCACCTTTGTCCTCAAGGTTTTCAAGATGGTGAAGAAATATATATATATATACATAATCACAGAATTCTGTGGTGAGTACTATGAGCGTGTAATCTTTGCATTAATTCAGGAGGGTTTTCCAGAGAAAAAATGCTAGCACTAAATTTTGGAGATTGAGTAGAATTTTTCCGATAAATTATTAGATTGAATTCTATTTGGTGAGAATGAAGAATTTATGTGAATTGGGTTTTTTTTTCTTTTCTGATGCCTTGAAAAGTCTTCTTTTAATTCCTGTCACTCCCAAAATACATACTGAAGACAAATCAAATGTTTTTCTCAATAATTTCTTAAAAATATAATGTTCTTTTCCCTTTAAATGTATGAACCACTTGCCAAGCAATTATTTATCTTCATTTTAGAGATAAGAAATAGAAGAATGATACCTACTCACCCTGGTGTCTAATAAATATTCAAACCAGGTTCTATCTGGTTAATTATTTTATCAGAGGGTATTTCAGAAGCTCAAAAATGTGAATGCATTCTCCAGTGTGGGTAACCACCTCTTGAGCCGTAATTTATACTTTGGTAGGTTCTGAATGCCTTTGGATGACAATGATGATGATATAGTGCAAGGGAGCTATGATTTATCACAAATGATACACACAACAAACTACTGAAGAAGCACAGAGTAAGTAGTAAAAGATCTCTGGATCCCTCGCTCATTACATTGAGTCTTAAATATTGTTTCTGTTTTCCCTCCTAGTCTATCACTGCCACTTGATAAATTATTTAAATGGAAGGGATTTGATATAATATTAAAAATCTAGTTCTTTAAGTTATTAAATTAAATGAACTATAAGTTAATTTTAACTATTAAGTCTTTTTTGCAAAATAACCATTGCTTTAACTATAGGATTAAAGCACTATAGTCTTTATAAAAGAAAGAACTTTTTCTTTCTGCAAAAGTTTAAATATGAGATTTAGAAAAAAACTCATTTGTTGTTATCACTGTGTCCAAAAATTAATATGGGTAATAGAAAAGTATTTTTAATATTTAATAAACATTTTAAAAGCTAGCATTTATTTGTACTAAAGCTGCAGGTGATGTGAATTATCTAATTTCCATATATTTAATGAATTGTTTCCATTTACATCAACAACTGATGTTCCAATTCAGAAGTTTTGGTTTGAAATTATAATTACTTAAAATGGTGAGACATTCTTAGGAAGACAAATGACAAAAGAATACCCTGGGAATAACAGTTTGTAGATCACTGACACAAGGCACTGCAACACCTTAACTGGGGCTGAAACATCTATAATATTGGATAGTATCTAGTTCCTTATATTTTGAATCACATGTATGTGCAAGAATATTTATTTGTCTTGCCTAAACAAGTATTGAAATTTCCACATCTACTTTCCAAAAGAAAACTGAAATTCCCATGAGAATTTAAAGGTTTAATAAGCTATAT
This sequence comes from Globicephala melas, assembly GCF_963455315.2. Taxonomy (NCBI): domain Eukaryota; kingdom Metazoa; phylum Chordata; class Mammalia; order Artiodactyla; family Delphinidae; genus Globicephala; species Globicephala melas. The sequence continues at coordinate 41,983,465 of NC_083317.1, forward strand.
GATACAGTTATTTTTCAACTTAGAGTTAGTTATTTTTCAACTTTTTAATTTCAAAGCCCAAGCATATTCTTAGTGGTACAAGACTCTAGAAGTGATGTAAGAAGAAAATCCTAGAAGACTTTGAAGCTGGTATCTGGCCAATAGCTACATTACATCAACATTTATACTAGAGTTTATTTTCTTCTCTCAAAAAGCTTCCATATACAGTCCTCTGAACAATACATGTTGGTAATATAGGGTATGTAGACTAAAAGAGCTCCAGAATAAGAGCAGAAAGAATTAATTTTGAGTACCCACTATATGCCCACAACTTTACACATAAACCTCACAATAACCCTAGGGATGGGCGTTATTTTATACTACAGACATAAAAAGCACACGGAGATTAAATCACTTGTCTAGTTTCATATAGCTGGTATACGGCAGAATCAAGACTCACACCTAGATACATATAAACCAAAATCTTATGTTCTTTTCTCTATAATGTAAACACTCAAAAGAACCTAAAAATATAGTAAACTCCATTTCTTTTTAGGATACAGGCATACCTCATTTTATTGCACTTTGCTTTATTATGCTTCAAGATATTGTGATGCAGGTTTAGCAACCCTGCACTGAGCAAGTCTATTGGTGTCATTTTTCCAACAGCATTTGCTCACTTCATGTCTCTGTGTCACGTTTTGGTAATTCTTGCAATATTCAAATTTTTTCATTATTATATTTGTTATGGTGACCTGTGATTAGTGATCTTTGACGCTAGTACTGTAATTGTGTTGGGGTGCCACATACCATACTCCTATAAGATAGTGAGCTTAAGCAGTAAATGTGCATGTTCTGACTGCTCCACCAAGACCGTTTCCCATCTCTCTCCCTCTCTTCAGGCCTCCCTATTCCCCAAGACACAAAAATATTGACATTAGGCCAATTAATAACCCAACAATAACTCCTAAATGTTCAAGTGAAAGGAAGAGTCAATCAATATGGTAAACTTCCTTGTTGTCTTATTTTAAGAAATTTCCACAGCCATCCCAACCTTCAACAACCACCACTCTGAACAGTCAGCAGCATCAACATGGAGGCAAGACCCTCCACCTGCAAAAAGATTACTACTCACTGAAGGCTCAGATGATGGTCAACATTGCTTAGTGATAAAGTATCTTTTAATTAAGGTATGCACACTGTTTTTTAAGACATAATGCTATTGCACATTTAATAAACTACAGGATAGTGTAAACATAACTCTTATATGCACTGGGAACCAAAACAATTGTGTGACTCGCTTTATTGTGATATTCACTTTACTATGGTGGTCTGGAACCAAACCCACAATATCTCCAAGGTACCCCCTGTATATAAGAGCATAGAAGCCCTAAGAGGGAAGTAACTTTTAAAAATATGATCCTAAACAAAGATGGAGTAAATGCACTTCTTCCTATTTCTCCCCCTAAGTGCAGCTAAAATGCTGTACATGATACATTAACTACACTAGACATAAGAAGTCTCTGAAAGGTAGAGAGAAGAAAGCAGACCATCAAGGGAAGTTAGGGCCCAAGGAAAGACATGGCAGTGAGTTCCCTGGGTTTTCCTTTTGCTTTATATATCACAAACTGAGCACTGAAGAAGTTGGCGATTTGAAAACACCAACGAGCATAGGGGGGAAAAAAAGCCAGAGTGAAAGCCTGTTCTCTATAGCCAAAGGACCAGGAAAAGGGCAGGAAGGCAAGACAGAATATGTTCGGATTGTAACTGCTCTACTTTAGGCAACCATGGCTCCAGGCACAGTGGCTCCACCCCTACCCTCATCAGCAAAGGCTGAGTGGGGAGCCTAAACTTCCAACCTTATCTAACCATAGAAAGGTATTTTGTTTTTCCCACAGAGAGGTGGTGTCAGAAGACGCTAGTGAGAGTTCAGGATTCCCATCACTACTCAGCAGTATTGTGCGCCCCTGCCCCTCTCAGTAAAAATATCACAGAAGCAGTAGTGGGAAGCTGCAAATTTCATCACATTCCAGCAGTAACAAAACTTTCTTGTCAAGTGAGGGAAAGTAACAAGGTGCTCCTCACCCTCACAGCCAGGGTGGATGCCTAGTAAAGATCCTGAACTCCCACCCATGTCTAGCAGTAATGAGGCATCCTTCCCCTCTATTCTAGGGTATCAACAAAACTTGAGTGGGGAACCTAGACTTCTACCACTACCTGGCAGTAACAAGGCAGCTTTTCTTCTCCCACAACCATCTTGGAGGAGACTTGATAAAAGAGAGGATTTAAAATAGATCCAGAGTGTCCTAATATGACATATAAAATGCACCAGATAATAGGGAAAATCACCCATTGTACCAAGAATCAGAAAAATCTCAAGTTGAATCAGAAAAGACAATCAACAGACACCAAAACTGAAGTGATACTAATGTTGGAATTATCTAACAAAGTTTTCAAAGCATCTTTATAAAAACACTTCAGCCAGAAATTACAAACATGCTTGAAACAAATTTTTTTTAAGTCTTAACAAAGAAATAAAGATACAAAGAAGAACTGCATGGAAATTTTAGAACTGAACATAAAATAACAGAAATAAAAATTCAATGTATATGCTCAACAATAGAATGGAAAGAACAGAATAAAGAATCAGTGAAGTTAAAGATTAAACAATAGAAATTACCAAGTCTGAACAAAAGAGAAAAAAATGAAAGGATCCTCAGGGGGACTATTATAGTCCTATGGGACTATAATAAAAGATTTAAAATACATGTCATCAGAATCTCAGGAAAAAAGAAAGAAGGTGGTGCTGAAAAAGTATTTAAAGAAATAATGGGGGCTTCGCTGGTGGTGCAGTGGTTAAGAATCTGCCTGCCAATGCAGGAGACATGGGTTCAAGCCCTGGTCTGGGAAGATCCCACATGCCGCAGAGCAACTAAGTCCGTGCACCACAACTACTGAGCCTGCACTCTGGAGCCCACGAGCCACAACTACTGAGTCCATGTGTCACAACTACTGAAGCCCACATGCCTAGAGCCCATGCTCTGCAACAAGAGAAGCCACTGCAATGAGAAGCCCGTGCACTGCAATGAAGAGTAGCCCCCGCTCACCACAACTAGAGAAAGCCCACGCACAGCAATGAAGACTCAATGCGGCCAAAAATAAATAAATTAAACTTTAAAAAAGAAATAATGGCTAAAAATCTCCCAAATTTGGCAAACAAATCATAAACCTATAGATTTAAAAAGCTAAGCAAACCTGAAATAAGATAAACCCAAATATATCTATGCCAAGACCCATAAGAATCAAACTTGTGAAAATGAAAGAACAGGAAAACAAAGCCTTGAAAGGAACAAGAGAGCAATTAAACCTCACTATGAAGAAAAGTGATCCAAATAACAGTGGATTTCTGATCAAAACCCAAAAAGAAGTGGCGTATCATTTTTCAGGTGATGAAAGCAAAAAACAGTCATCCCAGAATCGTATACCTTGCAAAATTATCCATTAGGAATGAAGTAGAAATTAAAACATTCAGACAAAGGAAAACTAAAAGGAGTTTGTCACTGGAAGACCTATCCTAAGAGAATGGCTTAAGGAAATTCCTAAAACAGAAAGAAAATGATAAAAGAAGGAACCTTGGAATATTAGGAATGAAAAAATAACAATAAAAAGAGTAAAAATATGGGTAAATACAATGGACTTTCATCTCTTGAATTTCTTAAATTATGTTTGATAAATTGAAGGAAAAGTTATAACATTTTTCTGATGTGCTTCTCAAGGTATAGAAAGGAAGTATTTAAGAAAATTTATATTATAAATGGGCAAAGAAAAAGATTTTTAAAGGAAGTAAGTTTTATATAGCTCACTCTAATTGGTAAAATGTCTACATCAAAATATCTACCCTATGATAAATTATATATGTAAATGTAATACCTAGAATAACCACTAAAAATCAATACAAAGAAATATGCTCAGAAACACTAAAGATCAATCAAAGGGAATTCTAAAAAATGTTCAAGGCACTAATTATACACACATCTCCTTGGGTTGATTTCAAGGATGTAGAATGAAAAAAGTCAGTCTCAAAGGTCACATGCTATTTGATTTGACTTGATTTGATTTATACAGCATTTCTGAAATGACAAAATTATACAACTGGATAACAAATTAGTATTTTCTAGGAGCTAGGAATGGTGGGGGAGAAAGTGTGGGTACTCCTATGTAACATGAAAGGAATCTTCCTCATCATGCAATAATTCTGTATCTCGATTGTAGTGGCAGTTATATGATTCTACACATGATAAAATGACACAGAACTATAAGTACACATTTTTTCAATATCACTTTCATTGTTTTGATACTACATTATAGCTGCGTAAGATAAAACCTTTGGAGAAAACTGGGTGAAAGATACATGATATCCATCCATAATATCTTGGCAATTTCTTGGAATTTATATTTCAATAAACATTAAAAAATACATAGATAATGGCTGAACTTGTTTGAGTGTAGGTTAAAAAAATTCCTTGATAGTAACAATAAAATGCAGAGGTTAAGAGTCAGAATACTGGGAACCAGGGTAGCCATATTTTCTTGGAGATTCCTCATCCATTCGATTAATGTATGTCTAATAGATAATATAGATAACAAGGAAACTTAATTAGGCCATCAGGATATGAACTCTATATTGAGATACTAGCCAGTCTAGGACGAAGAACACATTTATTACATGGCAAATATTTTTGAGAAAGTTGTAGACTTTGTTTTCATTCTTGAAAAGTAAACATCAATTCTTATTTTATGAACTTTTCAACAGAAATACTTGGTAAAGTGACACTTATAAAATTTATGGGGCTTCCCTGGTGGCACAGTGGCTGAGAGTCCACCTGCCAGTGCAGGGGACAAAGGATCATGCCCCAGTCCGGGAAGATCCCACATGCCGCGGAGCAGCTGGGCCCGTGAGCCATGGCCGCTGAGCCTGTGCGTCCGAAGCCTGTGCTCCACAATGGGAGAGGCCACAGCAGTGAGAGGCGCATGTACCACAAAAAAAAAAAAAAAAAAAAAAATTATGACTTTCACTACATTGTCTCCTCAGTAGTGTGACCAATCTCAAAAGGAATACACTGGACAATTTTTAGGCTCTTCTGACTTGCTATTACATCTAATGATGATTCACATGAATCATCAGAGTGTCTACGTTTGGGAGGTGAACATTTCAGACACCTTTTTAATAATACAAGACAAAAAATAGTAAAAAAAAAAAAAAGAAAGAAAGAAAGAAAGAAAGATAGTATTCTGTAAAAAGGCAGCTAAGGCTATGGAATGCACTTGAAATTCTTTAAAAATATTTTTGTCTTCTGGGAACCCTCCTACACTGTTGATGGGAATGTAAATTGGTACAGCCATGATGGAGTATGGAGGTTCCTTAAAAAACTAAAAATAGAGCTACCATATGATCTAGCAATCCCACTCCCAGGCATATATCCAGAGAAAACCATAATTTGAAAAGATATATGTACCCCAATGTTCACTGCAGCACAACATACAATAGACAGGACATGGAAGCAACCTTAATGTCCATAGATGGAGGAACGGATAAAGAAGATGTGGTACAATGGAATATTACTCAGCCATAAAAAGAACAAAGAGGGGGGACCTTCAACATGGAGGAGGAGTAAGACGTGGAGATCACCTTCCTCCCCACAAATACATCAAAAATATATCTACATGTGGAACAGCTCCTACAAAACACCTACTGAACGCTGGCAGAAGACCTCAGACTTCCCAAAAGGCAAGAAACTCCTCACATACCTGGGTGGGGCAAAAGAAAAAGGAAAAACAGAGACAAAGAATAGGGATGGGACCTGTACCTCTGAGAGGGAGCTGTGAAGGAGGAAAAGTTTCCACACACTAGGAAGCCCCTTCACTGGTGGAGACGGGGGATGGGGGGGGGAAGCTTCGGAGCCACAGAGGAGAGTGCAGCCACAGAGGTGCAGAGGGCAAAGCAGAGAGATTCCTGCAAGAGGATCAGTGTCAACAGCACTCACCAGCCTGAGAGGCGTGTCTACTAACCCGCTGGGGCGGGTGGGGGCTGGGAGCTGAGGCTCTGGCTTCAGAGGTCAGATCCCAGGGAGAGGACTGGGGTTGGCTCTGTGAACACACCCTGAAGGAAGCTAGTGTGCCACAGCTAGCCAGGAGGGAGTCCAAGAAAAAGTCTGGAACTGCCTAAGAGGGAAGAGACCATTGTTTTGGGGTGCACAAGGAGAGGGGATTCAGAGCACTGCCTAAATGAGCTCCAGAGAGAGATGCGAGCTGTGGCTATCAGCATGGACACTAGAGATGGGCATGAAATGCTAATGCTGTTGCTGCAGCCATCAAGAAGCCTGTGCGCAAGCACAGGTCACTATCCACACCTCCCCTCCCAGGGCCTGTGCAGCCTGCCACTGCCAGGGTCCCGTGATCCAGGGACAACTTCCCCGAGAGAACATATGGTGCACCTCAGGCTGTTGCAACATCACGCCGGCCTCTGCCACCATAGGCTGGCCGCACATTCTGTACCCCTCCCTCCCCCAGGCCTGAGTGAGCCAGAGTCCCCTAATCAGCTGCTACTTTAACCCCATCCTCTCTGGCTGGGGAACAGATGCCCTCAGGTGACCTACATGCAGAGGCAGGGCCAAATCCAAAGCTGAACCCCAGGAGCTGTGCTAACAAAGAAGAGAAAGGGAGATTTCTACCAGCGGCCTCAGGAGCAGTGGATTAAATCCCCACAATCAACTTCATGTACCCTGCAACTGTGGAATACCTGAAAAGACAACAAGTCACCCCAAAATTGAGGCGGTGGACTTTGGGAGCAACTGTAGAGTTGGGGTGTGCTTTCTGCATCTAATTTGTTTCTGGTTTTATGTTTATCTTAGTTTAGTATTTAGAGCTTATTATCATTGGTAGATTTGTTCATTGATTTGGTAGCTCTCTTAGTTTTTTTTTTATATATACATAATTTTTTTCCCTTTTTTTCTTTTTTGAGTGTATATGTGTATGCTACTTTAAGTGATTTTGTCTGTATAGCTTTGCTTTTACTATCTGTCCTAGGGTTCTGTCTGTCGGTTTTTTGCTTTTGTTTTTTTTATATAGTTTTTAGGGCTTGTTATAATTGGTGGATTTGTTTTTTGGTTTGGTTGGTCTCTTCCTTTTTCTTCGTTTTTAAAATTTTTTTTATTTTTAATAATTTTATTTTTCATTTTAATACATTATTTTATTTTATTCTGTCTTTCTTTTTTTTCTCCCTTTTCTTCTGAGCCATGTGGCTGACAGGGTCTTGGTGCTCTGGCTGGGTGTCAGGCCTGAGGCTCTGATGTGGGACAGCCGAGTTCAGGACACTGCTCTACCAGGGACCCCTGGCCCCATGTAATATCAAATGGTAAAAGCTCTCACAGAGATCTCCACCTCAAAGCAAAGACCCAGCACCACTCAACAACCAGCAAGCTACAGTGCTGGAAACCCTATGCCAAACAAAGAGCAAGAGAGGAACACAACCCCACCAATTAGCAGAGTGGCTGCCTAAAATCATAATAGGTTCACAGACACTCCAAAACATGCCACCAGACACAGCCCTGCCCACCGGAAAGACAAGATCCAGCCTCATCCACCAGGAGTACACAGGCACCAATCCCCTCCACCAGAAAGCCTAAACAACCCACTGAACCAACCTTATCCATGGGGGGCAGACACCGAAAACAACAGGAACTATGAACCTGCAGCCTGCGAAAAGGACACCCCAAACACAGTAAGTTAAGCAAAATGAAAAGACAGAGAAATACATAGCAGATAAGGAGCAAGGTAAAAACCCACCAGGCCAAACAAATGAAGAGGAAATAGGAAGTCTACCTGAAAAAGAATTCGGAGTATGAGAGTAAAGATGATCCAAAATCTTGGAAATAGAATGGAGAAAATACGAGAAATGTTTAACAAGGACCTAGAAGAACTAAAGAGCAAACAAAGAATGATGAACAACACAATAAATGAAATTTAAAATTCTCTAAAGGAATCAATAGCAGAATAACTGAGGCAGAAGAACGTATAAGTGACCTGGAAGATAAAATAGTGGAAATAACTACCAGAGAGCAGAACAAAGAAACAAGAATACAAAGAATTGAGGACAGTCTCAGAGACCTCTGGAACAACATTAAATGTACCAACATTCGAATTATTGGGGTCCCAGAAGAAGAGGAGAAAAAAAAAGGGACTGAGAAAATATTTGAAGAAATTATAGTTGAAAATTTCCCTAATATGGGAAAGGAAATAGTTAATCAAGTCCAGGAAGCACAGAGATTCCCATACAGGATAAATCCAAGGAGAAACACACCAAGACACATATTAATCAAACTATCAAAAACTAAATTCAAAGAAAAAATATTAAAAGCAACAAGGGAAAAACAACAAATAACATACAAGGGAATCCCCATAAGGTAAACAGCTTATCTTTCAGCAGAAACTCTGCAATCCAGAAGGGAGTGGCAGGACATATTTAAAGTGATGAAAGGGAAAAACCTACAACCAAGATTACTCTACCCAGCAAGGATCTCATTCAGATTCAATGGAGAAATCAAAACCTTTACAGACAAGCAAAAGCTAAGAGAACTCAGTACCACCAAACCAGGTTTACAACAAATGCTAAAGGAACTTCTCTAGGCACGACACACAAGAGAAGGAAAAGACCAACAATAAGAAACCCCAAACAATTAAGAAAATGGTAATAGGAACATACATATCAATAACTACCTTAAATGTAAATGGATTGATTGCTCCAACCAAAAGACATAGACTAGCTGAATGGATACAAAAACAAGACCCATATATATGCTGTCTACAAGAGACCTACTTCAGACGTAGGGACACAAACAGACTGAAAGGGAGGGGATGGAAAAAGATGGATGAAGCAAAAGCAGTTCTATGAGGGAAGTTCATAGTAATATAATCCTACCTCAAGAAACAAGAAGGATCTCAAATAAACAACGTACCCTTACACCTAAAGCAATTAGAGAAAGAAGAACAACAAATACCCAAAGTTAGCAGAAAGAAAGAAATCATAAAAATCAGATCAGAAATAAATGAAAAAGAAATGAAGGAAACAATAGCAGAGATCAATAAAACTAAAAGCTGGTTCTTTGAGAAGATAAACAAAATTGATAAACCATTAGCCAGACTCATCAAAAAAAAAAGGGAGAAGACTCAAATCAATAGAATTAGAAATGAAAAAGGAGAGGTAACAACTGACACCACAGAAATACAAAGGATCATGAGAGATTACTACAAGTAACTATATGCCAATGAAATGGACAACCTGGAAGAAATGGACAAATTCTTACAAAAGCACAACCTTCCAAGACTGAACCAGGAAGAAACAGAAAATTTAAACAGACCAATCACATGCACTGAAATCGCAACTGTGATTAAAAATCTTCCAACAAACAAAAGCCCAGGACCAGATCGCTTCACAGGCGAATTCTATCAAACATTCAGAGAAGAGCTAACACCTATTCTTCTCAAACTCTTCCAAAATATAGCAGGGGGGTGAACACTCTCAAACTCATTCTATGAGGCTATCATCACCCTGATACCAAAACCAGACAAACATGTCACAAAAAAAGAAGACTACAGGCCAATATCACTGATGAACACAGTTGCAAAAATCCTCAACAAAATACTAGCAAACAGAATCCAACAGCACATTGAAAGGATCATATACCACGATCAAGTGGGGTTTATCCCACGAATGCAAGGATTCTTCAATATACACAAATCAATCGATGTGATAAACCATATTAACAAACTGAAGGAGAAAAACCATATGATTTTCTCAACAGATGTAGAAAAAGCTTTTGACAAAATTGAACAGCCATTTATGATAAAACCCTCCAGAAAGTAGTCACTGAGGGAACTTACCTCAACATAATAAAGGCCATATATGACAAACCCACAACCAACATCATTCTCAATGGTGAAAAACTGAAACCATTTCCACTAAGATCAGGAATAAGACAAGGTTGCCCACTCTCACCACTATTATTCAACATAGTTTTGGAAGTTTTAGCCACAGCAATCAGAGAAGAAAAAGAAATAAAAGGAATCCAAATTGGAAAAGAAGAAGTAAAACTGTCACTGTTGTAGATGACATGATACTAGACGTAGAGGATCCTAAAGATACTACCAGAAAATTACTAGAGCAAATCAATGAATTTGGTAAAGTAGCAGGATACAAAATTTATGCAGAGAAATCTCTTGCATTCCTACACACTAATGATGAAAAACATGAAAGAGAAATTTAGGAAACACTCCCATTTACCATTGCAACAAAAAGAATAAAATACCTAGGAATAAACCTACCTAAGGAGAAAAAGCACTGTATGTAGAAAACTATAAGACACTGATGAAAGAAAGTAAAGATGATATAAACAGATGGCGAGATATACCATGTTCTTGGATTGGAAGAATCAACGTTGTGAAAATGACTATTCTCCCCAAAGCAATCTACAGATTCAGTGCAATCCCTATCAAACTATCACTGGCATTTTTCACAGAACTAGAACAAAAAATTTCACAGTTTGTATGGAAACAAAAAAGACCCTGAATAGTCAAAACAATCAAAACAGTCAAAACAATAGTCAAAACAAAGAAAGAAAAATGGAGCTGGAGGAATCAGGCTCCCTGACTTTAGACTATACTACAAAGTTACAGTAGTCAAGATAGTATGGTACTGGCACAAAAACAGAAATATAGATCAATGGAACAGGATAGAAAGCCCAGAGATAAACCCACACACATATGGTCACCTTATCTTTGATAAAGGAGGCAAGAATATACAATGGAGAAAAGACAGCCTCTTCAATAAGTGGTGCTGGGAAAACTGGGCAGCTACACGTAAAAGAATGAAATTAGAACACTCCCTAGCACCATACACAAAAATAAACTCAAAATGGATTAAAGACCTAAATGTAAGGCCAGACACTATAAAACTCTTAGAGGAAAACATAGGCAGAACACTCTATGACATAAATCACAGCAAGATCCTTTTTGACCCACCTCCTAGAAAAATGGAAATAAAAACAAAAATAAACAAATGGGACCTAACGAAACTTAAAAACTTTCACACAGTGAAGGAAACCATAAATAAGATGAAAAGACAACCCTCAGAATGGGAGAAAATATTTGCAAATGAAGCAACTGACAAAGGATTAGTCTCCAAAATATACAAGCAGCTCACGTAGCTCAGTATCAAAAAACAAACAACACAGTCCAAAAATGGGCAGAAGACCTAAATATACATTTCTCCAAAGAAGATATACAGATTGCCAACAAACACATGAAAGGATGCTCAACATTACTAATGATTAGAGAAATGCAAATCAAAACTACAATGTGGTATAAGCTCACACCAGTCAGAATGGTCATCATCAAAATATCTACAAACAATAAATGCTGGAGAGGGTGTGGAGAAAAGGGAACCGTCCTGCACTGTTGGTGGGAATGTAAATTGATATGGCCACTATGGAGAACAGTATGGAGGTTCCTTAAAAAACTAAAAATAGATATTGGGATACATGTATATGATTCACTTTGTTATATAGCAGAAACTAACACACCATTGTAAAGCGATTATACTCCAATAAAGATGTTTAAAGAAAAAAGGAAAGGATGAAATAATACCATTTGCAGCAACATGGATGGAACTAGAGATTGTCATACTGAGTGAAGTAAGTCAGACAATATTATATGATACCCCTTATATGTGGAATCTAAGAAATTGTACAAATGAACTTGTTTGCAAAATAAACTGGAAGATTGGGATTGACATATACACACTACTATATATAAAATAGATAACTAATAAGGACCTATTACTGTATAGCACAGGGAAGTCTACTCAATACTCTGTTAATGGCCTATATGGGAATGGAGTCTAAAAAAGAATCGATATATATATATATATATATATATATATATGTATAACTGATTCACTATGCTGTACAGCAGAAACTAACAACATTGTAAATCAACTATAGTGCAATAAAAATTAATTTTAAAAAGTAAAAAATAATAAAGTTATAGTATCAAAGAAAAAAATACTTTTGTCTTTTCATGTGAGATTAAGTAAGTGGTTGTAGTGGTCTCAAACATGAAAAGAGGAAATAAAAAACATGAGTTAATATAATGATTATTTTTTAGTATTTATAAGGCCACCTAGTTGTCTAACTGATTTTATATGATCAAATGTGAAAATCTTCCTGCTAAGTTTTCCAAGTCAACTGATTCTTTTACAAGAAAGTCTTCATTTTCCATAAATGTTAATATTTTAAATTTTTGTTTGATGTAAACTTTATAATGTTTTATATCAAATGAACACAGAATACTTTTGTATTTTGCTTTAGTTTAGATTAATTAGTGTGTACCCCAGAGTGATGATTCTTTAGTACTCAATAATAATACAAGTAGTAAATTTTAGGATGGACATATTCACCTATTACTAAAATTTTATCAATGTTTAGTTTTATATATGCTGAGTACCAATAGTCATTGTTACTTAATAATTTTATAGCTTAGTTCCCCTCTTCATAAAATTATTCTTTCATATTATTTTTGTGTGATAGATACATTTATATTACTTACATATTAATTTAAGACATGTTTGAATGAATAATATAAAACAGAATTTAATATTTTGATCGACTACTCAGTCATATTTTCTAAGAAATACATTAATAGATAACTTTAGTTTTATTGGGACCATGCAATTCTACAAAACTAAAAAAATTGACCCAAGCTATCTTAATCTTAGCATAGCACATAGCTAAAATATAGTAGATACTTAATAGCACTCATATTAATAAATAAATGTCTTCATGAGAAAAATAAACAAGAGTAAATACCTTCAAAAATGAAATAACTGTTTATAGCCATGTAGCCATGCTCTGATTTTAAGGTGAATATACATTGCCTATATGTATGCATAGGCATGTGTGTGTCTGAAAAATCTACCAAGGTTTTATTATTTAGTGAGACACTACCAGGTGTATTATCATAAAATTAGCTTCTGGAAGGAAATAAAAAGCAGAGTGTGTCCATAATCTTTCTAAAACTCAAAGGAAAATAGCTCTTATAGAAAATATTCAATAAATTGAAAACAGACTTAATACACAATATCTCCTTTTTGTGTGTGAAATTATTGAACAGATTTCACTACTTCTTTATGTTAGTAATGTAAGAGATAATGAGTGTATCAACATGTAGAAGAAAATAAATAATATTTCTCACTAAAATTTCTATTGTTAAAGCATAATAGGGGCTTCCCTGGTGGCAGAGTGGTTGAGAGTCTGCCTGCCTATGCAGGGGACACGGGTTCATGCCCCGGTCCGGGAGGATCCCACATGCCGTGGAGCAGCTGGGCCCGTGAGCCATGGCTGCTGAGCCTGCGCGTCCAGAGCCTGTGCTCCGCAACGGGAGAGGCCATAACAGTGAGAGACCCACGTACCGAAAAAAAAAAAAGAAAAAAAGATAAATTGAATTAAAGAATAATCCAACTTTGTGCAGCTTACAAGAGTTATATCTAGGACTTCCCTGGTTGTGCAGTGGTAAAGAATCCACATGCCAACGCAGGGAACATGGGTTCAGGCCCTGGTCCAGGAAGATCCCACATGCCGTGGAGCAAAATATAGTGAATAGGATAATGGGTAGTTTATGTTGATAAAATGTGTTATTACAGATTATGCTATAATAGTTTGAGTCATTATATTTCATATATTATTATAAAATGATATAAAGAAAAATATTAAAAATAAACTAAGAAATTTTATTTTATTTTATTCTTTTTTAAATTTTTATTGGAGTACAGTTGATTTACAATGTTGTGTTAGTTTCTGCTGTACAGCAAAGTGAATCTGTTATACATATAAATATATCCATTCTTTTTTAGATTCTTTTCCCATATAGGTCATTACAGAGTATTGAGCAGAGTTCCCTCTGCTATACAGTAGGTCCTTATTAGTTATTTTATATATAGTAGTATGTATACGTCAATCCCAATCTTCCAGTTTATCCCTTCCCCCCCTTACCCCTGATAACCATAAGTTTGGTTGCTACATCTGTAACTCTATTTCTGTTTTGTAGATAAGTTCATTTGTACTTTTTTAGATTCCACATATAAGCGATATCATATATTTGTCTTTCTCTGTCTGATTCACTTCACTCAGTATGACAATCTCTAGTTCCATCCATGTTGCTGCAAATGTTATTATTTCATTCTTTTTTATGGCTAATTAATTTGCCATTTTTTTAAGGTAAAGTTCTAAAGACATCCTCTAACATCGAAGCGCTATTAGTGCATCTGAAATGATTATAGTGAATCTGACATCATCATAACATCTAATAATGCAATTTGTGTCTAAATGTAAAGTAAGTTCTCTAGATTTTTGCCTAGCAACACTGACTTTTTTCTTTTTTTTTTTTCTTTTGGCCACACAACATGTCATGTGGGATCTTAGTTCCCTGACCAGGGATCAAACCCGTGCCCCCTGCAGTGGAAGTGAAGAGTCTTAACCACTGTACCTTCAGGGAAGTCCCTTTTTATTGGCTTTTTTTTTTTTTTTTTTTGGCAACATTGAAATAGAAGACATGCATCCCAAATGACACAGCAATTCCATCTCTAATTATTCCACTCTGGAGAACCTCTCACAGGAGTGTACGAGAAGACATGCGTATATATATATATACATATATATATATATATGACTATTTATGGTAATATTTATTAATAACAAAAATAGAACCTAAGTATTAATAAGAGAATAAATTGTAGTATGTTCAGAAAATGGAATATAGCAGTAAAAATTAATAAACTAGAACGTCCTATATTAATTCTTTTTTCATTCAACAAATATTCTTTCAGCATTTTCCTCACTCATTCCACCCTGAGTCAGATGCCTTCCACAGCCTTTTTCCATCGAGCTAGCATATTTGCATTATTTTTTTCTTGCTACTGTGCTTACAATTCTAACAGTTGTTACTAGGTGAAAAGTGACAGTCATTAAGGAAAGCAATTTCTCTTGCAAAATTAATAAGTTGATAAGCATTTTATCTGTCAATATGTTTTCTTTTTTGCTTATGAGAAAATATAACAAAAACAAATACTTTACTTAAAATCAAGTAAGGAACAACTCACTTCATGCACTCCTTATCCACTATTTTTCTCAGCATGAAAAACACATTTGCCATTTTCTTTCTCCATAATGGAAATCCAAAACCAAATCCCATGTAATCTTCTCATATGTAATGAGTCAAACTTTAAAAAATCTAAACAAATATCTTTTTAAAATTTCATAATATCTTAAAATGTGCTTAGTAGAAACAAAATTTCCCTTTAGAAGTATTAGCTATTATTAGGTTATCTGCTGAGATAATATGAACAAAAGAGGGGGAAATAGTTATTATTTCTAGAGGCGATTTTTACTTCATTTGTTGAATCCAGAAATGAAACCTCTAACACCACCCTTTCTTTTGCTTCTTCCCTCATTTTTTCATGATAATCCATCATAGTCATATATAGAAGAAAGTCATAATATTGTCATCAATGCCATTTTGAATGACAGCTTATCCTAAAAGCATGTATCTACTGCTTCCTGATTTCCTGTTAGACTTTCGGTTCTAACTTAAACCTGTGTTTCTTAGACCTGTGCTTGCATTCAATGTATCAACTGACATTATTTGAAGTGTAATGTTCTTCAATTCCGTCTATAGGTTTTTCACATTTAATGGATAGTACATGCCTGAGAGTAGAGGTTTTGCTTTATTTAATTCTGTAACTTGCCATAGAAATTGGCATTGTATCTGACAACTAGAAAGTAGCTCCTAATGATTTTTCAAAGAAATAAATAGAAAATGTTCAAACTTTTTGATCTCATTTGACTGCCTTTGCTTAATGAAATTACATTTCTATTGTAGTTTTGCAGATTTTATTCATTAGGCTAAGATAGATAGACGTCTGTTCTGGTGGCATTCTTTTATTTTTAATTAGTCATAACACACTTATATTGATATTTTAATTTCTCTGAACTTTTTAAACCAACAGAAATCAAAACATGTTGATAGTTATGTTTATAAAGAGCAGCATAGATTATATTTTGAGTTACATAAATAACTTGGAACTATATTCCAATAATTTAAATATGACTTTCATCTATTTATATACTCTTTATATCATTAGCTGCCGGTTTTACTTAGTTCGTGACATTTTCCATTTTTAATATTTGATTCATATGCACGATAATACTTTACTTATGGAGGGCTTCTTCTTACCGATTTATCCTTTAAAATATATTTCTTATGGACTCCAAGCAGCAACATCTGCATAATAGACCACATAATCAATTCTCTAAATGTATCAGGTTTAAAATTGTTTTTCAATTTTAAACCTAACTTCAGATGTGTTCAAACATTTCTCAAGATGAAATACTTTATCTTTTCTCCAGTTTTATTGAGATATAATTGCCATATAACATTGTGTAAGTTTATTTTGTACAATGTGATGATTTGATACACTTGTATATTACAAAATAATTACCACAATAGGGTTAGTTAACACCTCAATCACCTCACATAATTAAAATTTCTTTTTTGTGGCGAGTAAACTTAAGATCTACTCTCTTAGCAACTTTCAAGTATATATATAATTACAATTATATATATTATAATGTAATACTGTATAAAATGCAGTATTATTAACTATAGTCACTATGTTGTACATTAGATACCCACAACTTATTCATCTTATAACTGAAAGTTTGTATCCTTTGACCAACATCTCCCCATTTCCCCCATTCCCTAGCCCCCGACAACCACCAATCTACTCTCTGTTTCTATGAATTCATCATTTTAGTGATACCATTTGTAAGTGATATCAGAATATTTGTCTTTCTCTGTATAACTTCACTTAACATAATGCTCTCACAGTCCCTCCATGTTGTCACAAATGGCAAGATTTCTATACTTCTCATGTTTGAATAATATTCCATTCAAACTTAAGATCTACTCTCTTAGCAACTTTCAAGTATATAATAATAATATACATAATTACAATTATATATATTATAATACTGTATAAAATGCAGTATTATGAACTAATAATACTGATGTTACCGCATCTTCTGTATCCATTCATATGTAGATAGACATTTAGGTTGTTTCTATAACTTGGCTATTGTGAATAATGTTGCAATGAATGTGGGAGTGAAGGTAACTCTTAGAGGACCTAATTTTATTTTCCTTGGATATATACCCAGAAGTGGATTGCCAAATCTTATGGTATATCTGTTTTTAATTTTTTGAAGAACCTCCATACTGTTTACATAGCAGCTGTACCAATTTACATTCCCACGAACAGTGCACAGGGGTTTCTTTTCTCCACATCTTGGCTGAATTATCTCTGTATTTTTGATAACAGCATTCTCACAGGTGTGAGGTGATATCTCAATGTGATTTTGATTTGTATTTCCCAGGTGGTCAGTGATGTTGAGCATCTTTTCCTGTACTTGTTGGCCATTTGAATGTCTTCTTTGGAGAAATTTCTATTCAGCTCCCCTGCCATAGTTAAATTAGTTTTGCTTTTTGCTTTTGATTTTTGCTATTGAATTGTGTGAGTTCCTTACGTATTTTGGGTATTAACCCTTTATCAGTTGGTTTGCAATTATTTTTCTTCATTCCATAGGATGCCTTTTCATTTTGCTAAGTTTGTTTGTTAGTTTTTGGTTTTCGTTTTTGGGTTTTTGTTTATTCTAGGCAGAATCTTTTTAATTTGATGTAGTCCTATTTATTAATTTTCACTTTTGTTGCTGTGCTTTTTGGTGTCATACCCCAAAAATCTTTGTTAGGACCAATGTCAAGGAGATTTTTTTCTACCTTTTTTTCTAGGAGTTTCATGGTTTAATGTTTTATGCTTAAATCTTAATCCATTTCTAGTTAATTTTTGTGTGTGTGGTGTAAATCAGGGGTTCATTCTTATGCATGTGATTATCCATTTGCCCCAACCTAAGTTATTAAAGAGACTACCATTTCCCCACTGAGTCTTCTTGACTCTCTTGTCAAAGGGTAGTTTATAGTATGAGCAAGGGTTTATTTCTGGGCTCTTAATTCTGTTCCATTTGTCTATGGTTCTATTTGTATGCCAATAGCATGCTGCTTCTATTACTATTGTTTTGACATTTACTTTGAAATCAGGAAGTGTGATGTCTCCAGCTTTGTTCCTCTTTCTCTGAATTTCTTTGGTTATTTGGGGGTCTTTTGTGGTTCCATACAAATTCTAGGGTTGTTTCTTCTATATCTATGAAAAATGCCACTGGAATTTTGATAGGGATTTTATTAAATCTATAGATGGGTTTGGGTTGTATGGACATTTTAACAGTATTACTTCTTCTGATCCATAAACAAGGGTATCTTTCCATTTATTTGTGCCTTCTTCCATTATTTTCATCAAAGTCTTATACTTTTCAGCATACAGATCCTTCACCTCTTTGTTTAAATTTATTCCCAAGTATTTTATTATTTTTGATGCTATTGTGACTAAGAATGTTTTATTTCCTTTTCAGATATGTCAATGTTAGTGTATAAAAACCCAAATGATTTCTATATGTTGATTTTTTATCCTGCAAACTTAATGAATTTGTTCATTACTTCTAATAGTTTTTTGGTGGTGTCTTTAAGATTTTCTCTATATAAGATCATATCATCAGCAGAGATAATTTTACATTTCCTTGATTTGGATGACTTTTGTTTCTTTTGTTTTGCCTGATTTCTCTGGCTAGAACATCCAGTAATATGTTAAATACAAGTGGTGAAAGCAGGCACATTTGTCATGTTCCTGATCTTAGAGAGTACAGCTTCAACTTTTCATATTAAGTATGATGTTAGCTGTGGGTTTGTCATTTATGACCTTTATTATGTTGAGTTACGTTCCTTCTATACCCAATTTGTTGAGAGTTTTTAATCATGAAAGAATGTTGTATCTTGTCAAATGCTTTTTCTCCAGCCATTGAGATTATCATATATTTTTAACTTTTTATTCTGTTACTGTGGTGTATCACATTTACTGAATTGTGTATGCTGAACCACCTACATATCACAGGGATAAATCTCACCTGATCATGCTGTATGATCCTTTTAATATGCTGTTGAATTGGGCTTCCTAATATTTTGTTGAGAACTTTTGCATCTATATTCATCAGGGATATTGGCTTATAGTTTTCTTTTCTTGTATTGTCCTGATCTGGCTTTGGTATCGGCATAATGCTGGTCTCATAAATGAGTTGAGAATACCCCTCCTCTTCAAGTTTTTGGCAGAGTTTGAGAAAGATTGACATTCATTCTTCTTTAAATGTTTGGTAGAATTCAGCAGGGAAATCACCTGGTCCTGAGCTTTTCTTTGTTGGGAATTTTTTAAATTACTAATTCAATCTCCCTACTCATCATTGATCTGTTCAGATTCTCCATTTCTTCAGTCTTGTAGGTTGTATGTTTCTAGGAATTTATCCATTTCTTCTAGGTTATTCAATGTGTTTGCATATAATTCTTTATAGTTGTCTCTTATGACTGGGACTTCTTTGCTAGACACCTGAACTTCCACAAAGTCTTTCACATCCTGATTTTCTAAGACAGTGCTGTCCAGGGACTCCCAGATTGTGGCTGAGAGGGGCTGCAGATGGTTCACAGGTCACTGTGGGGTCCACAGCTGGGAGTAAAGTCTGTAGACCTATTACTCCACACACAGTGGGCGGGACTCCTCCCATGTCCCTTGACATTTAGTTCTGGATCCCACAGCTCCCACAAAGGCACTTTTGTCTGTGGATGGATGCCAAATTGTTGTTGTTGAGGAGGGGATGGATACATGCAAGGGACGTTTTAGTTGGCCTTCTTGCTAATGTCACCCCTCCAAAATAACATTTTAAAACAATGCATTCTTTAATTTGAAAAAAGATTGGCATGTTTTCACTGAAAAAGATTGATAACCCCCAAATTTTTCTAAAGTTACTTTAAGCCAGTATTATGTAAGTGCTTTTCTATATGATATTTAAGATGATTTTTATAATAATTATGTGAGGTAGATGATAATATCCAATTGTACAAAAAAAAAACTGACTTTCAGAGATGTTAACTACTTGTCTAAAAGCACCTCTTTGTAAATGGAAAAGTCAAGAAATAAAAACACAAGGACAAGGAAATCAAGACCTATTTTCTTACAAACAAGGAAGAAATATGCATACATTTAAAAAATATCCCAAATAATGCATTCACTCCATTTGTTATATCATATGGCCTTGATGATAATTTACTAAAAATTTTTTTTTGCTGAATAGATAAAACATATCAAAGTGGTGAAACAAACTCTAGAAAGCAAAAGTCAGCTCAATTTATTCAAAAAATAATTAAAAGATTAACAGAACATTCATTTCCCTCAGGTTGGCATGATTTCATCTCTGCTTTTTTTTTTTCCTATTCTCATCCCAATGATCAATCATGTTATGCACAGCAACCTGTCAAAACGTGCTATATTAGCAAATCTGGGATGCTTTGCTCATCTTTCCCCTCAAAGTCCATGCATTTTAATAGGACAAGTGAACTCAAGTCGGTACTTGGAAGGGAGTAAAGGCAGAGAGTAAATCAATATCATCTTGCTTTAATATTCTCTATGATTTTTTTTTCTATTGGTTAAAAAATTGGTGATCCTGCTTTGTTCAATCAGAAATTTTTAGCATTCTGCATGGAAACATATGTTACAGTTTTAACCAAAATAGGAGAAAACATACATTTTTATTATATAAATCCTGTAATGACTCGCAGCATTCTGTAATAAACAACTGATGCAAACTGCTTTTTAGTTAGGAAGAAATAGTTTTGCTCATTTGACATTCCTGCTGTCTATAGTTAAACTCTTTCAAGTTAATTCCTTTCATACTCACAATTTATTTTGCTTCTTTAAGGATTAGTAACTTTTGTCAATGAAAGAATGACATATACTAATTCCCCAAATGGCAATAATTTATCAGACATCCAAAGGGAATAACACCAAAATATTTTCTGATCACTTAGAGTATACACTAAGATTGAGTACCTGTTAAGCAATTTTTTCTCTTTAAGAAAAAAGTTTTTTTTTATTGAGGTATAATTGACATACAACATTACAGTAGTTTCAAGTGTACGATGTAATGATTTGATATTTGTATATATTGCAAAATGAGCACCACAATAAGTCTAGTTAACAACTGTCACCATATAGTTAAACAGAACTTATTTTTCTTGTGGTGAAGTCTTTTAAGATCTACTCCCTGGGCAACTGTCAAATATGCAATATAGTATTACTAACTATAGTCATCATGCTGTACATTACATCCTCATGACAATTATTTTATAACTGAAAATTTGTACCTTATGACCCCTTTCACCCATTTCACTCACCCTCCCCCCAACCCCTACCTCTGGTAACCACCAATATGTTCTCTGTATCTTTGAGCTTGTTTTTTTTAAAAAAATTGTTGCTGTTGTTGTTTTTAATTCCACACGTAAGTGAGATCATATGGTATTTATATTTGTTAAGCTATTTATAGCAGTTAGACTGCATTCTGCTACAAGTAACAAAAGATCCAACCAAAAACAGCTTAAATAATAAGATTTATTCTTTCATATAATAAGATTTATTAGTTCATATTACAGGAATTCTGTGGAAAGAATGACTTCAAATTGGCTAATTTAGAAACTCAGTGGGTTTCCCTTCAAAGTCATACGATGGCTGCAGAAATTCTAGGCATCATCATTTTACTCAGCAACATAAAAAGGCACAAAAACTGGGAGAATCCCTAATTTCTATTCTGTTTTAAGATTGAGAAAACTTTCTGGGAATGCCTCGGCAGATGTTTCCTTACTTTGTATTCATTAGGTTTGCATCACGTGCTAACACCTGAAGCAATCAATGTCAAGGGGAATAGATCTTTCATGAGTGGCTTAGATTTTATTTATTCACTGGTCAAATCAATGCCAATAAATGAATAAAATCTGGTTTCTGTTATCAAAAAATAAGGAAGATGGCTATAGGGACAGCTTTGGATAAGCAAACAATAATGACTGCCAATACCTTTTATGATGCTAAAATCTCTAAAGCATTTTCTTATGTTTTGTGTAATATTTATTATCAAACTCCAAATAAGAATTTATTAGTTCTACAAATTTCACAAAGACAATTAGTTTGCACCCTCTGAGTGTTATTCTGGTATGTGATATCATGGAGATATATATAATGCATGTATAAAATGTATAAGCATATACAGAAAACAATCAGAAACATGGCAATGAGGTAGAGAATGGAGTGTTAAATTGTAAGGTTCATTTTAGTTTTTAGGTGAATAAAATACAGGCAGCATAAAACAAGGGAAAATAATGTAGCAATGGCATATCACAAAAGAGAGAGTAATCCAGGGCTCAGACTACAGTAGAATGTTCTGTTGATCAAGACATTTACCCCACTAGTGAAGCTTAGGTAGATTTCAAATAGAGGAACTGCAGAAGTGAAGTTTTGGTGTTCATGGAAACAGAATGAACAGGGATAAGCTAAGTAGATGGAATATGGTTTGAGGATAGTGGAGAGTTGGGGGAATATAGATCTTGGGTATAGACAACACTGAGTTGAAGATCAGTTTTTTAAACCTCACTCTTTCATACTGCTATTTCTGCAAATCAAACGTTCCTATGGAGAGGTGACTATGGGGAAAAAAAAGAGCTCTCAATTTCATTTCAATGACAGATTCATTATTTAACTTACTCATGTTGACTTTGGGTAAGCTACTTAACTTCTCTATGTCATCACCTGTAAAATGGAAATAATTTTGGCCTCTCACCTTCTGAGATGGCCCATACTCTGTGGAGTGTGTTTCTCTCAAAATAAATCCACTTCTTACCTATCACTTTGTCTCTCACTGAATTCTTTCTGTGACAAAATATCAAGAACTTGAGCTTCATTAATTCCTGAGACCAGGTGTGTGGTCTCAGTTAAAAGATGTGGGTTCAAGTCTTAATCTGGGTTTTGGCCAGATTCAAGTCCGGACATACGGGTTCAAGTCCAATTTGAGTTGCATGGTTTCAGCTGACAAGCTACGAAGGGATAGTGATAAGGTAAGAAAATGTTGAGAGTTAGGCCTTGGTCCTAGGCAGGCTTGTGGGACGAGGCCAGGTGTACCAGGGAGGATGCTATGCTGAGGTCTGCCCATTTTTGTCAGGCTGGTCAACCCTGAATGCTTTGGGACTGTGACTGGGAACCTAGGTCTGGACCAGAGGAATGATGGCAATCAGCATCGTTTGTTATAGAAAGATGGTATGGAATGGTTATGCTTAGGCACATCCAATAGCAGGTCTAGGACAGAATTGTTGCTGTAGGATTTGATAATCTATACTCTTCTCCTTGACTCTGAGGTTTTTTTTCCTACATTCTATGTTCATTCTTATTCCACTTCTCCCTTTTCCTCCCTCCCTCACTCCCTCCTTCCTTCCTTCCTTCCTTCCTTCCTTTTCTTAACCCCAGAAGACCTGTGTGGCTGCCAAGATGTACTTTCTATTGACAAGTGCTGACCCTTTGTTTCCAACTTATAGCTAGACCAACTCCTGCTCACCAGCGACACGGTGGGGGACACCTTCTGTACCATTCTTCTGCAAGAACTTTTTGGACACTAACACCTGGTTGGGGGACTACCTTGGAAGGGATAACACCTACTCGTAAGTGCAAATCTTGACCAAATTGTGGGGTGGATTTTGACATGAGAGTGAAATTTTGGATAGCATGGGAGTTACAGACATCACCTCAGGCTTGAGTCTGAAATGGGTCAGGCCACCCCAATCCTGGCTGATACCCCTCTGGGCCATATATTCAGGGACTGTGAAAAGGAGAAAAAAAAAAAACTTATTAGGTTATGTAATCAGGTTTGGCCACAATATGAGTTAGGAAATTTAAAATGGAGTAAGGTACTGAATGCTCAAATTTTCATGGCCTTGGAAAATCCAGGCAATGGAACACAAAAGGAATTTAATGCATGTGCAGCTTGGAGGGATAACTCTAGGAAAGACACAGAGGACATTTTAACTGACCCACCCTATGGGGCCATGCAGTACACTGGGTGAGGAACGATGCTATGCCTGAGGCAGAACCACAAAGGAATTACCAGGTGAATTCTATTGATAGAGATAGACGGGACCATATGATTACCTGTTTAACAGAGGGTATGAAGAAATTTATAGTAAAACCTGTTAATTATAGAAAGGCGAAAGAGGGCCAACAGGGACAGGACAGAAATCCTGCAGTCTTCCAAGGGAGACTAGTGGAAGCTTTTAGAAAGTATACAAGCGTGGATCCTTCCTCCCCACAAGGGACAGGCCCTTTTGGCTATGCATTTCATAGTCCAGGTAGCCCCAGACATGAGGCGCAAAATTCAGGAATGAACAACTCAGACTTCAATGAACGATTTGCTCCAATTGGCTTATTTGGTTTTCGATAATAGGGATATGCCCAAAAAGGCTGAACGCACTGAGAGAAATATGCAAAAGGCCCAGATGATGGCAGTGACTTTGACTGCTCAGAGACCACCAAAGTGAAGTTGGCTTTTCCAAGCCAGTCTGACTTTGGTGGACCACTAGGCCCACAGGTCCAGCATACCCTATGTGGACGAAAGAGACACTGGAGGGAAGATTGCGATCACTGTGCCCTTTGCAAACAGCGAAGGCACTGGAAGAGAGAATGTCCCAGATGCCAGAGAGCAAAGGAGGGGGGTCCCTCAGCCATTGATGGTTTTACAATCGGAAGACAGAAGGGGCCCGAGGCCGAAAGTGGCTCTGCCTAGAGATACCATCTACATAACTAATGTTGAGCCTCAGGTGGTCGTTGATATGGCACTTGATAGAATTTCTTACAGACACTGGTGCAACCTTCTCAGTCTTAACCCAAAGGACTGGAAACCTTAGCAATCACAAGGAGTATGTAATGGGGTTGTCAGGGAAGAGGTAGGGGCACACTTTCCTGGAACCCCTTT
Source organism: Globicephala melas (assembly GCF_963455315.2). Taxonomy (NCBI): domain Eukaryota; kingdom Metazoa; phylum Chordata; class Mammalia; order Artiodactyla; family Delphinidae; genus Globicephala; species Globicephala melas. The sequence continues at coordinate 42,008,544 of NC_083317.1, forward strand.
TGTGCAACATCAATAGCCAGCTGTTTTTACATTCCTTTCTGATTGTGCTTGACTGTACCATCCCTTTAATGGGAAGAGACTTACTATATTAGGGGCCACTCTGTTTCTTGAGGTGCAAGGGAACCACCCTCATCACCAAATGGTTCTAACAGAAAACAAAGAGGAACAGTTTGAATCTGGAGCTGAAACAGAAGCCTTAGTAGACCCTAGAGTGTGGAATATCAAGGTTCCAGGCTTGGCCAGAGATATCCAGCTGGTGATTATTAAATTAAGACCTGGACGGGGATATCCCTGTAAAAAAACAGTAACCAAAATGGGAGGCCACTAGTCTGACTAAGCTAACCATAGATGATATTTGGAGCCTGATAAGAATTTGGAGGGAAGCCTTCTCCTCTAAACTAAATGAGGGAAAGTAAATCCTTACAATATAGGTGAATGGGTGTGCCGGTCTTTTGATGTCATTTGGTGGCTACCCAATTCTTTGAGAAAAAAAAAGAAAACAATGTTTTTCTGGACTTAAGGGAACAAAGTCATCTTAGGAGGAGCTTGCCTGTGACTTTGAGATGCAAATGTTCTACCTGGTCTTCTCAGGACCCCTTATCTCTGCCATCTTTTTAAAATGAAAATTTTGAAAAAGGGGGTAAAGTAATTTAGAATTTGACTTCTCAAGGATAAATAGAAATCTGAAGTGTCTTTTCTGTAAACATTAGTAAAAAGGGTTTAGCCATCTAGACAGGTGACCTTGATTTGTTCCATCTGCCAGAAGCCCAATTTGAATCCAACCCCTTGTAACTGATGGGTTTTATGTTGTTGTACCTGACTCATGGCTGAAATTTTGAAACGGGAACTATGAGGTCTCTGTGTTTGTGTGTTCGTATATATCTATATGTGTATTGTAGATCTATAGTATTGCCAAAATCAGTTCATAAAAGAGCTCTATTTAATTGGCTTAAAGGAACTTAAGTGCTTATATAAATACTCATAAATATGAAAAAAAACCCAGCCAAAATGAATTTTGGGTTCACGTGATCTAGGAAATATTCAACATTAAATTAATATCTGGTATTAAAGCTGGCTTAAGCTTGTTGGTTTGATTAATATAGACATGTCTTTAAAGTCATCAATGTTAAGTATAATACTTCTGTAATACCTAGGTTTACTGAAGGTCAAGTTTATGTTATTCCTGTTTCAGAGTTTGTCAGCAGAAAGAAAAAAACTAAATTAACTAGGATTACTTGGTATGTTAAATGTAGTCATTCGTAATTCTGGTTATTGTAACCAAGTTTATCAATTACACTGTAATCAGATGTTTAACCGTGCCTTCTAAATCTTTTGTCATTTATAGATATTTTTGTACTCTGATGCTATTACAAAAAGTGCTTCATCAAGAAGATTCATAGAAAGGCTATGGAAACAGTTACAACAGTTCCACATCAAGATGACGGCTGTGTGAGGATTCCAGCCCATACCAACTTAAAACAAGGAGATGTCCTGCCCCTGGAGCCCCAAGATCAGGCATCCAGAGACTTTAACTCCCTGACAGGTAGGGTCGACGCCCCTACTCAGCCTTGAAGCAGTTACAGAAGACTGACCTTCGCCCCTCTGCTTCCCATTAAGAATATGGGAGTAAAATCTCTGAGAGAGAAATGAAACAAGAGGAAAGGGGGTCAGGGCACAACCTTTAAAGGAGTGGTATAGCCATAGGACATGACAAAAACTGGTTAGAACCAATTAGGTCCAAGATGGCAGAAGATTCGACTTCCAGTGGAATCTTGAGCGTCATTATATGCTCACTGTAATACATTAGCATGCTAAATGACACACCCACCAGCACCATGACAATTCTGAGGCCAACTATAAAAGGTCAAAAAGTGGGTAGTGGCCCAATCCCTGGAAATCTCCTCCCCTTCTCTGAAATAATTGGAATAACCCTCCCACTCATTAGCCTATGAAATTACCCAGCCCATAAAAACTAACCACCCCATATTTTGAGGACTCTCGCATTCTGAGATGGCCCACACTCTATCTGTGGAGAGTGTTTCTCTCTAAATAAATCCACTTCTTACCTATCAAAAAAAAAATAATAATTTTTACACCTATTGCCCAGAGTTGTCATGATGAAATAAGCAAAACATGTTAAAGAAGCTAGCATAAATCTTTAGCTATTAATAGGTGATTACTGTATACTAATATGTATTAGTAATACTACTACCAATTATTTCCTGTGACATGCAAGTTTAGATAGAGATATATAATCCTATTAATAGCTCTAGGTAAACACTTTGAATACTTCTTGGCACACGGAGTTAACAATGTATTCACAGTATTGAGATTCAAAATTCATAGTCTCAAATTGAAAATTAATGAGCAGAGGGACTTCCCTGGCGGTCCAGTGGTAAAGAATCCGCCTTCCAGTGCAGGGGAAGCATGTTCCATCCCTGGTCAGGTAACTAAGATCCTACATGCCGCAGGGCAAGGCAACTAAGCCCGCATGCCACAACTATTGAGCTTGTGAGCCTTAACGAGAGAGCCCGCATGCCGCAAACTACGGAGCCCACACACTCTGGAGCCTGCGTGCCACAACTCGAGAGAGAAAACCCACATGCCACAACTATAGAGAAGCCCAGAGCCACAACGAAGAGCCTGCGCATCGCAAGGAAAGATCCCGCATGCCTCAACAAAAGATGTAGCCAAAAAAAAAAAAGGAAAATAAATAATATATATTAAAAAAAAAATTAAGGAGCAGAGTTTTCCAATAAGAAATCCCTCTTTGTGTTAGTGTGATTTGTGAGTGACTATTCTGGGATAACTTTAGAGTTTACATCAAAACTCTATGTATTTTTTATGAAAATATGTGGACTAACACCATTTTAAAATTTGTAGTGTTAGTACAAAATCAATATTTTGTAAAGTCACAGTTGTACACGGGTGTTTGGAACTAAGAAGGTATTTATTATTGTAATGAATTTAATTCTGATGGGTTCTTTGAGCAGTACTCTCTGTTAAAATTGCACTTAAAGTATTAATTTAAGAATAATTGAAAATAGAGTCGATGAGTCATTTGAAAAGAATCCGCCAGATTATTGATATCAATGTGTGCCATAATACTTCAAAGTCTGAATCTAAAAGCACTGTGCAGTCTTTGAAATAGCTGAATCAAGAGCGAGTCTTTGCAGGGCTGCATGCTATTAAGTGATACCTGTTAATAAACAAGCAGCTCCATCTGTTCTGCGGTGATGTGTTCTCTCCAGACCTCACAGACTCATGTTTTACATGTCAGTGTTCAAGTGTAAATCAGAAAGGGCCACCCAAACACTTTGGAAACAGAAGAGCTGTTTACACCAAATAAAAGTGCATCCAACATGACAGTCTTGTGTGGATTACTTTTAAGTTTATTGCACTGTGTGGCATTACTTCACTAAATAAAACTGCACTGTTCTAATTTCAGGTTGCATATTTAAATTCAGAGGGTTTTTTTTTTCCCCCAGGGTACATGTATTTTAATTTCACTTACACATGTGTTAAGAGACTTAAAACCTCTACTTTATGTACACCTTATTATTTAAATTCCTCTTCGGGACAAAAAAGCCAACTGATTCTCGAATGGAGTTTGAGAACAACTACAATACCATTTTCTTTCTCAACGTCTCATTATTTTTCTATAATATAAGTAAATCAAAATGATTTTCTAGGTGGAAATATTTAGTATTTATTGTCTATAATAAAAACAAAAATCAACCCTTAACCTCACCAGAAAATGAGAAGAAATATCTAGATTTAAAAGGTCAAATTATCATGCTGTCTATTTACCTAAACAGATATCTGTTAGTCTATAGCGCATACCTTGTTATTTCCACTTAAGTACTTTTGTATCTCTGTTGTGGCATGTTTTAAATATGAACAGATTTAAAAATTTTTGTTCTATTCATTAAGTATATATTGAAGAGTTAAGTATCAGGGCACTGGGCTAAGCTCTAGACATGTAATAGGGTCCCAAATAATAATTGGTGCCGAAAGCTCAGCTTCTCTGTATACCTGGTGCCGAATCAAATCTCGAAGACAGAGTTTTGGGTGAAGTAGAAAAGAATAGCTTTATTGCTTTGCCAGGCAAAGGGGGACACATTGGCTCCTGCCCTCGAAAACTATGTGTCTCAACTGGGGAAGATTTCATGAGGAGTTTTATAACAATACTGCAAGGGTGGGATTGCTGACAAGATTAGGGTGTGTGCAGGGTCTCAGGTGGTTTCTTGGGTGCTCCTCCCTTGATTAGCAACTGTTCGATAATATGCCCTTTGGAACTGAGGGAAGGTCATGGAAGCTGGAGTCTTGCCTACAAGAAATGGGTGACAAAAAGAGGCCTCTGTGTCCAAGCCCCACTAGGTTTCATAATCACTCTTTTTACTCACAGAGGAAATATATTACCCATTTTGGAAACATAATTAATTAATTAATAATTAAGTATCGGGGCTTCCCTGGTGGCCAGTGGTTGACAATCTGCCTGCCAATGCAGGGGACATGGGTTCGAGCCCTGGTCCGGGAAGATCCCACATGCCGTGGAGCAACTAGGCCCGTGAGCCACAACTACTGAGCCTGCGCATCCGGAGCCTGTGCTCTGCAACAAGAGAGGCTGCGACAGTGAGAAGCCCGCACACCGCGATGAAGAGTGGCCCCCACTCGCCGCAACTAGAGAAAGCCTTCGCACAGAAACGAAGACCCAACACAGCCAAAAATAAATAAATAAATAATTTTTAAAAAAATTAAGTATCTATAGATTTGTGAAATGAAAAAAAGTACATTCAGGAAAACTGAAATGTATACACATATAAAATTGGGGGTTTTTTTTCCAGTATTTATCAGTGTTGGTAAAATGAGAACTACTTGGTGAAAGTTTTAGAGAACGTGTTGGTTTATGAAGGGCAAAGGGGAAAAAGTTGTAAGAAAAAATTCAAATACAGGGGATGGATGACTCCTAGGACAGACTTTTGGGTAGTTTGAAATAAAATTCATATTTTATGGCAAGACAAAAATTTAAACATAAAAAATTTTCTCTGCCCTTTGGCCCCCTTTCTCCCCACACTGTGCATTGAACCAAACCTCCCACATCAGCAGGAATACCTGCTCAACCATAAAGGGCAACATTGTCCTAGCACCAACAAGACAACTCCTTGAAAGATAACATTCCTTAATGTTGTTAAAGGGCTTAAATCTGGATTGTGTAACTTGTCAATAATACCTCATTCAATGTACAGCCCTCTGTCTCAAAAACTTACATAACTGTGCTTTGACCTCTCATGGGTAGAAGAGTTCTCAAGAGCTTTCTGAAAGCCTGTTCCCAGGTTATAATCCTCAATTCGGCTCGAATAAAATTTTCTTTCTTAGATCAACTAATTAATTTTTTCTTTGCCAGTAGAAAAATGCCTACATGTTGGTTCCACCTCCAAGATATCATTGCTCCCGAAATCAAGCAGAACCCTGTGGGGTCCTCCCAGGTACAAAAGCCTTTCCATATCCCCCATTTCTTGTTTATAGGAAAAAAGTTTCAGCCTCTTATACCTTCCCTGAGTTCCAAAGGGCAGATTCAGTCACTAGAGTAGTGAGGGAATGCAGAAACAAAGGAAAGGCATTCAAGAAACCATAGTGCAGTGATGCAGCAGGATCCTGGTTCCTCCCCAAGGGTTATACATAGCAATCTGATACACATCTCTGCGTTCTTCTACAGGAACTAAGGCCCCCAGCCAAGTAGAGGATGGCAACTTCAGGCTGAGCACAAGCACTTAGACCCTAGATTGGTTGGAACCAGGGGGCTGATGACTGAGATTCCTGGACCACCACCCTGTTACCTCACCACCAACCAATCAGGAGGTCACACACCCAGCAGACTTCCCCCCAAATTCTGCCTATAAAAACTCTTCCCTAAAAACCACCGAGGAGTTCAGGTTTTCTGAGCATAAACTGCCCCGCTCTCCTTGCTTAGCCCTACAATACACCTTTCTCTGCTCCAAACTCCAACTTTTCAGTTTGTTTGGCCTCACTGTGCAATGGGTACATGAACTTGGATTCAACAACACTCCGATATGTCTGGATTTTTTCCCTTTAATTTGTTAATCAGAAATTCCACCAAATACAGTAATTTGTATGAACACACATCTATTTTTAAATTATACATACTCCTCAGATAATTATTAATCCTATTAGTGTAAAAAGAATTAAACTACATTGCTTTCTTATTATAACCTGAGATCAGCAACATCAAAATGTGGAACATTGTGATGGGGAAGGAGAGGCAGATAATTCTGGAATAGTGTGAATTTTGCCAAGAATGGGTCAGATCAGAGTCGTAGTCCTTCAGGATGGTTTGGGCTTATGAGGTCTCTTGAGAAAGCATGGGAAAAGTAGGCTGGAAAGGGGCAAAGGCTGTGGGATCAAAACAAATGCCAGAAAAGGAAGAGGACATTTTCTCTTCAATCCTTCCTCCAGAGACACAGAAATAATAGGCAGATACTATCAGCCAAATAATGGGTTAAAGCAGCTATTTGTGGGTTTGCTTGGGAAACACTAACATTTATCCTAGTTTATATATAAAAATATGTTCTTAGTCCCAAACAAGTGGCTCACAAATGCACTTTTGGAATACAGTCCATTCATAAATTGTGGTGTCCTCCTATAATTACATTCAGACAAAAATCCTCTGACTCATAAACAAATTAAACAAATAATTTCCTTCCCAAACATCTGTTAGTATGAATTGCAATCTTGTAAACCAGCCACAAGATGCCTTATAATAACACATGTGGTACAACCTTAGCATATGAACAACATGAAGTCATGAGTTCCTGTGGACCTGGTTAGCCATGATTAACCATTTATTCATACCCTTTCCCCAAAGATTTTAGTCAGGACTTTTTTAGGGCAGTAGATGGTAACTTCATTTCTTTCTTGGGACAATCTAGAGGAAAAATTATTTTTGAAGATAATAAACTCTGGGACTACTACTAATGACCTTATCTTTTATAATATTCTCCCAAATTCAATTTACATTTTTATAGTTGAAATTGATTAAATCCATTTGACATCAATGTAAGTAGTGACTTTTCTGCAGAGAGAATAAACCCAATAACTGTCACAAGTTTAGGAGGTAGTTGATTCCAGATAACATAGGTATAAAGTAGATAAAGGATGTCCTTAGACAAAATGCTTAACTAAGTTGGTTAATAAGGAGCCAGCCCTCCTCTAAACTTATCTGCCAAACCTAATATTTTAAAGTGATAATGAGAAAAACAAGATATTACATCATATGATAATAATACTTGTTAATAGTTTACAGTGCTCACAATATTCTGGATCTTGTTTTATGGATATTTGGAAATATGACATCATTTAATCCCAACAAAGAGCTATAAGACAGGCACCAGATTTATAACAGTCTTAAAATGAAGAAAATGCAGTAGAAAAAGATTAAGCATCTTGTTCAAGGTTGCATGGCTAGGTGGTAGAGTATATGTATGCCATTCAGGTGAGTAAAAGAAATATTTTATACAACTGATTTTTTAAAACTTAGATGCTACATCAAGCATAAATCAGGCAGTTTAGAAGCTTTTTGAAGAATTTAGGATTTTATTTGTTAGTTTATGTCTAGGAGCTCCTAACTCCAAAGACTATACTGTACAGATTATTTTCCTATACTTGTATCTTTAAGATGGCCTTTATTATTTTAGATCAAAAATTATTTGGGTCTCTTCAATAAAATGTACTTTTGCAGATACTCTAAGAATTCTGTAGGAATTTAGGAAGAGAAAAAAAAAGGGAAGGAAGGAAGGAAGGAAAGAAGGTAGGAAGGAAGGAAAGAAGGTAGGAAGGAAGGGAGGGAGGGAGGAAGGAAGGAAGGAAAGAAGGGAGGAAGGAAGGAAAGTAGAACACGGGTAGGGAAACCAAGTGAAAGAAAATAACTCGAGTTGTTTCATAATAGACATGCTTCCTGCAGTGCCACACCCATTCAGGAAATTAAAACAACACAAATGTCTGTAATGCAGTGTAGTATACAACAACTGTCACAAGAAGAATCTAAATAAAGTGAGCAGCCAAAGGCAGTAAAAGTGCATGCAGATACCAGTCTGGGAAGAAAGGCCTTAAAAGATATGTTTAGCTAGTTGAGACATGGACATGATAAGTGCAAACTGCATTTAGTGCATGAACATTAGTTTATCTAACATAAACATTAAAACATATAGAGGAAAAGTGAAAGTAAGATTTTCAAAAAGGTGCTTACAGTCTCTACCAGTTATCAATTACTGTAAATAAGTTACCTCAAAAAATATTGACATACAATCAGTTATTCCTTATGTCTCATGAATGGTGGATTGCAGTTGGGCTTGGCTGGTCACTTCTGCTGCTGCTCAGGGCTGATGTCACTCATCCAGCTACAGTCGTCTGGATTTCTGACTAGGACTGGATTGTCCAATAGCCTCAAGCAAACATCTGATGGTTGGTGCCAACTATTTAATGAAGGGGGAGTGTTCTAAGAGGATGAAAGCAGAAGAAGCTGCAAGACTTCTTAAAGCCTAGCCTTAGAAGGCACCTTCTGCAATATCCTGTCACTTCTGCAGTATTCTGCTGGTCAGCATAAGTCACAGGGTCAGCCCAGATCCAAGAGTTGAGGAAAAAGACTCTACCTCTTGTTGGGAGCAAATTCATTGCCAAGAGGCCTAGAAACAGAGATGCATAATACATGAAGGGCCATTATTAAACCAATCCACTACAGGGCCATTAAGTGTTTTGGCTCATTACTGAATTTTTCCAACAACATACAAACGTGCTGCTGAATTCTTCCATCTTTCAAAAGAAAAAAACTTTATCTTGACCTCACTTCCCTCTCAGATAGCTCATCATTTCTTTTGTTTTTCTCTGTAACAAACCATCTTCAAAGAACAGTCTGTTCTCATAGTCTGATTTCTTTCCTCCCATCATTCACGGTTAAACCCAATCCAATCAGGCTTTAGTCCTCACCACTCCTCCAAAACTATTGTCAAATTAATCAACAAGCTCCACATTGTTAAACCCACTTGTCAGTCCTTAGCCCTCTTCTTCCACCTATCATTAGCATTTCACATAATTCAACACTCCTTCCTTCTTGGTCTTCACTTGCTTTCTAGGATACCATGGTGCCCATGAAAAAGCACCATTTGGACATCCTGCCGCAGGGAGTATAATTGACGATCTGAGAATGCCTGCCCCAGCATTCTTAGATGCACCCTGTGTTTAAGTGTTGAATCCATGCTTCCGATTGGCTGCTCCCAACCAATGGCTGAGCACAGCGTCAGCACTAACACAAGATCCTGAGAGATACAGAACTTAAATGGGGTCTTCGGCTTTAGGACTTGCCACCACCCGGCAGAAATGTTCTTAGAACTGCATTGCAGTCTAAGACTCATTCCCCTCAATCCTCCTTCCTCTTCCTCTTTTTTCGTGGTGCTCAGATCTCCATCAAGATCAGAAACTTCTCTTTACTCCCTTTGGCTCCCTCCTGTTTTTCCTTAAAAAAAAAATCCCCCCTAAAATCTCTTGTACATCTAACTTTTAGTTGGTATCTGCTTCTCTTTGGACTTGAATTAACGCACTCTCTGTTGGTTTTTCCCCTACCTCACTGGTTATTCCTTCTCAGCATATTTTGATGATTTCTCCTCTTTTGTACTACATTCTAAATGTAGAGTGACCCCAAAGCACAGTTTTTGATCCTGCACTCCTGCACTCTTCACAATCCATACTCACTCCCTAAGACTGATGACTTTAAATACCATCTCTCTACCAATGACTATCAAATATATATATATATCTATATATATACACATATATATATATACATATATCTAACCCATTACTAAATTCTGTTGGGTCTACCTTCAACACATTTTACATATACATGTGTATATATATAAAATTTTGTATATATATATAACTTTACATATATATATATGTAAAGTTATTCTGTTTTCTTTCCCTCTCACAGTCCATATCCAACCCATTACTAAATTCTATTGGGTCTACCTTCAAAACATTTTACTCTTGCAAAGTATCACCCCTCCATTGGTGCCATCCTGTACTGAGGCACTGTTATATCCTGTTTAGATTACTACAGTAGCATTCTAGCTTGTGTTCCCAATTGTAGAATTGCTTATCCACAGTCTATTCTCATTACAGTAGCCTAAGCAAGTATTTTAAAACTGAGGCGACTCCTCAAAACCCTGCTTTGGCTTCCCATTTCCCTCTGAGTAAAAGACAAAATCCTTAGAGCAGTCTTCCAGTCCCTACACAATCCAGGACCCTGTTATCTCTCTGAACTCTTCCACTCCTCTCACTCTCACTTTTAATACTCCAGCTTTACTGATGTTGCTGTTTCCAGAACATACCAAACCTACTCTATCTTAAGGTCTTTGTATCCACTGTTATCCTGCCTGAAATGATCTCCAATTATCCACGGAAATACCTAATTATCTGTGTGGCTAACTCTTTTCAAGACTTTGTTTTAATCCAACTTCTCACAAGTTTTAACCTGACCACCATATTTAATACTGAAATCTACACCTATGTGCAGTAACTATTCATCGACAGGACAGTCCTCATTCCCTTTAATCTGCTCAACTTTGAAATGTTTCTGCGCCCTAATCACCTTCATACCATATTGTATAAAAATAATTTATTAATATCTTGTGTCTTTTGTTTATTATGTCTCCATTCTCCAAGAATATAGGTTCTCTGCACAGGAATTTTATCAGTTTTGTTCACTGGTGTATCCCAAGCATATGAACATTGCCTAGCACATAGTTGTTTAATAAACATTGAATAATTAATGATTATTCATTATATGAATAATATACGGTTATATATGACAGCTTGTTATTATTAAAATGAAAGTTTTAAGGAGTCTTTGTCAAAGATAATTTTCTCAGCCCAACACTGTATCTTCTTCAAATAACGATCTTTAATTAAATACTAATGCTCTTATTACACAGCGTTGACTTATTAGAGTCTAATACAAATTATTACTTTAACAACTCCCTCAATAACACTAGAACTTTAGAACTCTTTAACTTTATTTGCATTTATCCTGCTTTTTAAATTATTTTTGTGATGTGTTTTAGCTCAACTATATTTTACATCCACGATATATTACTATTCAATATTTAGTCAATATTCAGTCAATCTTCACTTAAATATTTACCAAAATATTCATCCTTTTCAATACTCTTTATTCTTTCTTGGTATAGTCATATGATGGAATATAAAGTAACACTGAGAACGAACAGACCACAGGTACTCCCAACAACATGGACGAATCTCACAAACACAACGTTGACCATAAGAAACCTGACACAAAAGAGAACGTATTGGGCTTCCCTGGTGGCGCAGTGGTTGAGAGTCCACCTGCCGATGCAGGGGATATGGGTTCGGGCCCCGGTCCGGGAAGATTCCACATGCCGCGGAGTGGCTGGGCCCATGAGACACGGACGCTGAGCCTGGGCGTCCGGAGCCTGTGCTCCGCAACGCGAGAGACCACAACAGTGAGAGGCCCGCGTACCGCAAAAACAAACAAACAAACAAGCAAACTCCACCCCCCCCAAAAAAGAATGTATTGTGTTTCCATGTTCATAAAGTTAAAAAACAAGCTAAATTAAGCTAGTGTGTTAGAAGTTAGGATAGTGGTTGTTCTAGGCACAGGTAAGAAGGATTATGACTAGAATAGAACACGGGGATTTTGAGGTTGTAGGTACCTGGCTGGGTTCATTTTTTTAAATGTATGAAACTATACATTTATAATTTCACCACCTTTTTGTAAGTATACTTCAATAGAAAGTTCACATTTAAAGAAATTAAATGAAATTTGAAGTACAACATTTCTACTTGTGAAGTCTTGTCCTGATATGTAAAACATGGATGCTAATATTGTCCTTACAAAATTATTGTAAGGGGGTCTTCCCAGGTGGCGCAGGGGTTGAGGGTCCGCCTGCCGATGCAGGGGACACGGGTTCGTGCCCCAGTCCAGGAGGATCCCACGTGCCGTGGAGCGGCTGGGCCCGTGGGCCATGGTCGCTGGGCCTGTGCATCCGGAGCCTGTGCTCCGCGGCGGGAGGGGCCACAGCAGTGAGGGGACCGCGTACGGCAAAAAAAAAAAAATTATTGTAAGGAACTATTAAGATAGTGTATATGAGACACTTTAAAATGATAAACATTATGATTATAAAGTAGTTTTATATATAACAACAGGCTAATATCTAAAATGGATAAATTGGAAAATGGAAAAATGAATTATCGATTCATTCATATAAAATGGAAAAAATGAATTATCGATTCGCTTTAATGTGCTGCATTCTCTAAGAAAGCTTCAAATATTCAAATGTATTCTAGATTTTTGTAAGAGTCATAAATAAACAAAGGGAATAAATTAAACATTCTCTAACCCCAAATTACATTAAAAATACTGCATAATATACTAATGCTTACACAGTCAGAAAATGACTATTTCCTCAAAGCTTCTACTTACAAAGGAATAGAATGTTTACTCACAGCTAAATAAAACAAACCTAGTATAGATATAAAAAATTAAATAGTAGATAATTGTGTGTATGTTAAAATTTTCACATTGTGTTTTTATTAAAATATTGGCTTGAAATTATTTGAGAATTTTGTTTGTTTGCATAAAGCCATCTTAAAATGCCTCAGTAGGGACTTCCCTGGTGGTCCAGTGGCTGAGGCTCCACGCTCCCAATTTGGGGGGCCCGGGTCCGATCCCTGGTCAGGAAATTGGATCCCACATGCATGCTGCAACTAAGAAGTCTATGTGCCATGGCAAGGATCCTGTGTGCCGCAACTGAGACCCAGCACAGCCAAAATAAATAAATATTTTTTTAAAAAAGCCTTAATAATTACTTGGTAGCTATTTACTTAGGTTTATGATGGAAACTATCAGATATATTTGAATTAAAAAAGAAAGTGAATCAGTCAATAGATATTTCCTGAGTTCCAACTATGTTATGCTGTGAATAAGATTTTAGTGGTATGTTAAATGAGAAATTAGACTGAGACCCTACAGTGATAATTACAACATTCCAGTTACAACATTCCAAATACCAATAAAATTATTGAAAATTAAATATCTAAAACTAGTTTGGCGATATTTTCCACAGCTAGGAGATAAAGGCTGGAGATTTAAAGAATTTAGAAAGGTGCTATTTGTATTCTGAAGAGTTTTACCTCTTCTTCCACGGGGGTGGAGTAGGGGGTGCCTTTTCCTCCCCTCAGCCTCGAGACAGGAGTTTCAGCAGGGCCTTCCAGAGAGCTAGATATGGTCCCCTGCCACTGGAAGCATAGTGCACTGGTGTGTAACTCTCCCTGAAAAAATCTAAAGCAGCTTCACACTCACATTCTACAAGTTAGGGAGAAAGGATTCAAACATTGTATATGTACATGCACATTTGTATTTGTATGTTTTATTTATATGTGCCATTTTAAATAATCCAACTATTTTTGTCAGTGAGATACCTAAAAACTTGTGTTTTATTTAACTTCAGTGTAAGTATGTTATATAAAAGCAAAGAGCAAATGGGGGGAGGGTGTGGAGGGAGTTTTATTAGTGTTTTACTAACAGTGAATTTATTAATAAAGAGTGAATTTAAAGAAACAGTGAATTGGTCAGAGGATAAAGCAAATGAACTCTGCAGTCCTCGGAAAGACAAGAAATCACACTAAAGAGCCACTTTAGTCAAAGGAAATATTTTCCCCAGAATCCTTTGGAATTCTAATGCTGTTACTGAAATCAGCAGAAGGCAGCGGGGTCTGTATTAGCTATCAGCGGCTCAGGAAATCACCCACAATGATCAACCCCACAGAAGACAGAGGTACAAGGGTTAGTGGAATCTTAATTTTACTTAGTCCTATGCTCAGAAAAACCCAAAAGGGAAGAAATCAGGTATGCTCAGTTTTAAATACTACCTAGAAAAAAATATTCTCATACAACAGAAGGAGCTTGTGACAAGTGATGACTGCATTTCAAATATTTAGTGGGTTTTATTTCTTCCAATAAGAACAGAGTCTTCTGAGTTTCTCTGTGGTAGAAATATCATATTAGCAGTTTTTATTTTACATTATAGATACGTTTCCAATTCAATCCTGGTCTGCTGCAACTAAAACTGAGCAAAATAGCTGTCTTAAAATAAATAAATGCATACATACATATATGCATGTGTATGTACATACGTACCAATTATAAAAAGTGAACATATATTAAATAAGATTTTAAGATTCTTCAAAACATAGGGGCTAAAAAGAAACAACAGGAAGAATACTTAGGCTATTTCCATACACATTTATTTTAAGAAATTATCTAATTTGCATGCTGTGCCATGCTGAGGGACTTACACCCTCAGAATGTTTGAGCAAGAGGGAACCATGTCCAATCTCTAATTGTGCTCACATTACAGTGCAGGAAATGCAGCTGGTTGTGTTGGGTGTCTGATGTCACACAGTCAGTGGTAAGAAGAACTGTGTTATGTTGGCTCTGAGATAGTCCTTCTACTTCAAGTAAAGGGAAAAAAAAGGGACAACAATGGTACCAACCTAGGAGGAAATGAAGTTCCATTGGAGCAGCTGTAAGAGAATCTGCCTATTCCAGGACCTCAGCCTACCCTGTGTGAGAAGGCTAGCTTAAGAGATCCAGGGTACTCTGTATCTGCAAGAAGATAGATTTATGACAATAGTTCACAAGGGGCCTAAGATCAGCCCATGCAAGTAGGGTTGCCAGGTAAAATACAAGACACACAGTTACATTTTAATTTCAGATAAACAACATTTTCTTTTTAGTAGAAGTGTGCCTCATGAAATACTTGAAACATACTCTACTAAAAAAGTTATTATTATTTTTTTATCTGAAACCAAAATGTAACTGCATTTCCTATATTTTCATTTGTTAACTCTGGTGACCCTACATTCAGGGCATTTCCAGGAGAGCAGGAATGCAGGTGGGCCTAAACATACAAGCAGGCACCAAGGTCTCTATGAGATTTCTGAGAAAGGCTATGTCACCACTGATTAGGTGGGCCTGAAAGGATTTTTTTAAAGCCTGAAATGACTGAGGAATAATCTATGCCTATCTCTAGAAACTTCACAAAAATGTCTTAGTTCAACTCTGAAGGAAGAGTATCTTTATGCCTTTTTCCAGATATCTCTCAAGATTTCTGAGAAAAGAAGAATGTCAATAGAGCAATTTTCTATTAAAATAAATATCTGCAGAAAAAGAATTATGAGACAACAGTGTGGGAGTTACAAAAAAAAAGTCTTTCAATTTAAAATTAAGTAGTCTCGTCACTGTAATATGTGGCCATTTAGATTAATGTAACAAGTTTTAAATCAACAATCTGTAGGCTAACCTTCAATTCTTGCACTTTTTAAGCAGGGAAGGTTATATGCAAGAAATTACACGTTTTGTTTTGGGGGCTTTATTGCGTGCTTCACAGAGAAGGTGAAATAGATTAATTATTAGATTGAGGCAGTCCCAACACAATGATTTCTTGTCATATGGTCTATTCCAACCCACGTAGCTGCTTCATCATAACATAAACTTGCCTTAATTATTTGATTATTGATACAAAGTGATGACAAGACAAAATAGCAAACCAGTAATGTGTCACGTGTCATTACTCTTTTCCATTGACATTTTTGGTGCAGTTTAGTATCATGAGCTTTGTCTCCACAAGACAGTTCAGGTACTTTTGGAAGTTGTAGCAAAGGTGAGGAAGGGACAGTGTTGGGAATGTGCAGCATAAAAAGGACTTGCTCAGGCTCCAAGTTCAGACTGGATTAGTTCAAGTGGGTGGTAGTCTCAACTAACTTGACCTGCTACAATTAACCAACTCCCAGCAGTTTAGATTTTAAGTCACAGTTTTACATTCATCTTCACTTTGCACAATAACTCTGTAAGCTAGAATTAAAAGAAACAAACCATGGCTCAAAGTATTTAAGTAAATTTCCATGATTACCCAGTCAGGAATTGGCTTTGTAAGACTTGATTCCTGATCTTCCCATACCAGAAGCTAGGCTGTTTTAACCGTAATGTTCTCTAACCAGACTCTTAGGATGTGTGTGTGTGTGTGTGTGTGTGATCTTTACAACTGGCCTTTCATATATTCAATATGATATGTATTGCTATGGGTTGAATTGTGTCCCCAAAAATGATATGTTGATGTTCTAACTCCTTGTACCTCTGAATGTGGCATAATTTGGAAGTAGGGTCTTTGCAGATGTAATCAAGTTAAGATGAGGTAATATTTCATTAGAATGGGCCCTAATTAACATGATTGGTTTCCATATCAGAAGAGGTGAGAAGACACAAAGATATAGAGGAAGAAGACCTGTGAGGACGTAGACAGAAGTTGGAGTGATTCATCTACAAGCCAAGGAACACCAGAGATTGATGGGCTACCACGCAAAGCTAGGAAGAGGAAAGGAAGAATTATTCCCTAGGGCTATCATAGAAGCATGATTATGCCTATCCCTTAATTTTGAACTTGTAGCCTTCAGAACTGTGTGTCAATAAATTTCTGTTGTTTTAAGTCACTCAGTTCATGGTAGTTTGTATGGCAGCCCTAAGAAATGGATATATACCAAGGTAGATAACCTTTCCCCAAAGTAACATATTACTCGGTATAGAAAGAATATTCATTATAGAGGAAATAAAAAAAGGAATAATATTAGTGGATTCTTAACCTATAGTAAAGCAAATATTTTAAAATACAGTTGTAAGAAGAGATTAAGCATAATTAATATGTGCCTTTTTCATATAGGGAAAAAAATGTGAAGTAGAAGCTGTATCTTTCATAACACTGTATATTTCAGGATACCTTTTTTAGCTGGGTTTACATTTTTTCTAATATAATGCAAATAATTTTTAAAACCGGAAATCATTTGTTTAGTTATAAGATGCTAGTTTTTCAATCAGGACCTCTAACTGAATATTTTCTCCTTCCACAAAACAAAAAAAAAAGCATCTGTAACAATAAAATCACAGCAATTTGTTATATTATGAGAACATGTTTATTAATCAAAGAAAACATCAAGTTAATGTATTGTATTAATGTTTAGCTAGTGGACACATTTTTTATTGTGTGACCATCTGCTGTGAGGCTTTTGTTAAAGGACTTTTACCAAAACTTGCTGATTAAAATTGAAGCCACTAGATTTGCTAGATTCATGCAAATCTCTTAAAGGAAAAGATAAACTCACTAAAATCTAAATCCTTTCTTTGATTGGTTCAATAAAAGTAATGACTTTTTGACAAAGCTCTGAGTCATACACATTTTGATAGGTATGTTTAAGCGCACATAAAAACTAGTTTTTAAGAAATGGTTACAATAAACGGTTTGATTCGTTTCATAAATATTCAAGATAATGTTGGGCTTTGGATGGTAAGAAATACCTCCTGGGGCTTCCCTGGTGGCGCAGTGGTTGAGAGTCCGCCTGCCGAGGCAGGGGACACGGGTTCGTGCCCCGGTCCAGGAAGATCCCACATGCCGCGGAGCGGCTGGGCCCGTGAGCCATGGCTGCTGAGCCTGCGCGTCCGGAGCCTGTGCTCCGCAACGGGAGAGGCCACAACAGTGAGAGGCCCACGTACAGCAAAAAATAAATAAATAAATAAATAAATACCTCCTGATAATCCCTTATATGTGTATGAGGTTTAACAGATTACCAAATGCTTTTGTGTAAATTATCTCTATTATTGTTCTGAATATGGGAATCAGTGGATATTCTTTTCTGTGACAGATGAAACTGCAGTAGAGGAGTAAAGACTTTTTCAAGATAACTGAACCAATGAAAGACAGAACTTGCACTTCATTGCTAGTGCTCTTTTAATTTCTGTATGGTTGGCTGTCAACCCATGACCGCCTTACACTCTAATATGCTGCTATCTGAACAAAATGTCCTCTTTCTCACTGTCTTTCTCCAATTACACTTGCTTTCCAGGGATATTTAAACCACACCTTTTGATCATTGTTCTAGTGTTAGCTATTCCACTGACCAAATCCCCTGCCAAATTACCCACAAATTCTTTAATCTGGAAAAATTGTTATACTCTACTCTATGACTCTAAGTAATCCCTGAAGGATAAAATTATACAACTTGGAAATGAGAATCATTACAAATTATGAATTACTAACTTCAGCTGTATCTATCATGCCACTTGTCAATTCTTTTTATTTTGAGTTGGCCCTCTCTCACACTTCCCTTCAGTTTCTCCATCTTAAGACTTATCTGTACATATTGTGCTTTTTTTGTTTGTTGGTTGGTGAGGAGTGGGGAACAGGGCTAGTTTACATTTTTCCTTTTTTGAGTTATAATTTACACATAGTAAAAAGCATAGATCTTAAACATTCAGTTTAATGAGTTTTGACAATTGTATATATACAAGTAACACAAAACAAGAGATAGAGCCTTTCTATCCCTCTAGAAATGTACGTTATATTATTTTCTAGTAAACATTGGCCTTCTAGAATTTGATTGAAATGAGTTCAAGAAAGAATGGAAGAAATGTTGTTTGAGACAGCAAGTTTGCACAACTATTTCATTATGACTTTATGCTTTCAAGCAGGTGGTCAATGGAGAAGAATGGATATTCAAGAGAATTTATTTTAAGATGGACCAAATAACTGTGTATTTACCTGGCAATTATCACTAAAGAGGGAAATGTTGATACCAAATACAGTGGGAATAATTGAAAAGCTGGTATATTTTTGGAGGGCAAGAAGGATGGAATGTAGTGCACACATGGATAGACTAGCTTAGGCAGGAGTACACACATTAGCTTCATTGTGGCAAAATAGAAAACAGAGTATATGGATACAGATGGAATAAGTTGGTAGATCTGTTGGAAGAAGCATGTGGTAGTTTTTGGTTTTGCTTTTTCTGATTTTTAATAATGATTTTTAATAGTGAAATCAGAAGCATTGCCACCAGCTGAAAATGGGATGGAGAGGGAATTACTTGGCATTTGAGAACAAAAGAAAAGAGATGGAAGAGTCTTCTTATATAGGAGAGTAAATATAACAGAAACTTAACAGGTTACACTAAGGACCAGTTTTGTATAAGGAGTCATGAATTTAAAGGAAACAAATCAGCATGGATGTATGTTTCCTTCTAACATTGTTTATTCAGCTGGGCAAGATGATGGGGTAGTATATGCAGAGTTTTATGCAACTAGTATTGATATTTTCTAGGTGGGTATAATAAAGGGCAAAGAAGCCAGAGAGTGAAGACTCTGAGGCAAATGACTGATTACAATCGAAGACCATTGACCTAAATTAGATAAAAGGGAAGTGAGGTTACTACCTGAGTGAAGGAAAGTGAGATGATGATTAAATCAATATATGGTTACACCTTTTAAATCCTTTTAAATGATCACATTGTGTGTCTGTGTTTATTATAACTAAACACATCATTTTCCAAACATAAAAGGGTACCTGCTAAGTGACATAAATCCAGGAATTTAGGTAAATCCCATAAATTTTATTCTTTCTATGTCATATCTACAAATATGTTAGACTTTTTTGTCTTCATCTTTTTAGGCTAAGATAGTCTAATCTTAACCTACTGTAAACTGTCTTGATCATTTAGTTGTCTTTCTCCAAATTTTCGCTGCTTCAATTATATTTTTCATTAATAGAATAACAGCTGTGCTTTGATTTCTTAATGTTAAGATTTTGGTTTTGCTTTGTTTCTACCAACAACATAGGCAAAAGATAATTTCTTAAAATATACATCCTCAGGTAAACAGAAAGAAAAATAGTTCAACCCTATAATACAAAAATCTTAATCTTTTATCTGAACTAAAATAAGATTGTGTCAAGGTCAAAACTGACTTTCACTTTGCTAAATGCAATGGCCAATTCTCAGGTGAATATGTTGAATCATCCTGAGGATTTAATACAGCTGATGATTTGTCATTCCTGAAATGCTTTCTTTCCAAAGCTTATTAATTCTTCCCTTACTTTGCAGACCATCATTTTCTCAGAGTACAGCTCCTTTACTTGAGAGTTTATGCAGGACTTTTCTCATTATTTATTCTCACTTTATAGGTGATTCATCCATTCTCATGGTTTTAAATGCAATTCATATGATGATGATTCTCAAATTTACTTCTCTGGGCAGACCACTTCCCATGAACTCCTGATTCATATATCTAACATCTTGTTCAACAATCTCCATTTAGATATCCAATAAATTTTTCAAACTTAACATGTCTAAACAAAATTTCTGATTTTCACTCTCAGAACGTTTTATGCCACTCTTCATTTTATCTCTGTTAATGAGAACTCCACTGTTCCAGTATTCACTCCAACATCTTGGAGGTGTCCATGGTGTCTCTCTAAGCTACCAGCATTGTCTATTAGTTCCACCATCAAAGTACAATCATAGGGCTTCCCTGGTGGCGCAGTGGTTGAGAGTTCGCCTGCCGATGCAGGGAACACGGGTTCGTGCCCAGGTCCGGGAGGATCCCACATGCCACGGAGCAGCTGGGCCCGTAAGCCATGGCGACTGAGCCTGCGCATCCGGAGCCTGTGCTCCGCAATGGGAGAGGCCACAAAGGTGAGAGGCCCGCGTACCGCAAAAAAAAAAAAAAAAAAAGTACAATCATAGGGAGCGCTTCAAGATGGCAGAAGAGTAAGACGCGGAGATAACCTTGCTCCCCACAGATACATCAGAAATACATCTACAGGTGGAACTGCTCCTATAGAACACCTACTGAACACTGCCAGAAGACCTCACACCTCCCAAAAGGCAAGAAACTCCCCACGTACCTGGGTAGAGTAAAAGAAAAAAGAAAAAACAGAGACAAAGAATAGGGATGGGACCTGCACCAGTGGTAGGGAGCTGTGAAGGAGGAAAGGTTTCCACAAACTAGGAAGCCCCTTTGCGGGCGGAGACTGCGGGTGGCGGAGGGGGGAGCTTTGGAGCCATGGAGGAGAGCGCAGCAACAGGGTTGCGGAGGGCAAAGCGGAGAGACTCCCCCACAGAAGATCGGTGCCGACCAGCACTCACCAGCCCGAGGCTTGTCTGCTCACCTGCCGGAATTGGCGGGGGCTGGGAGCTGAGGCTCAGGCTTCAGAGGTCAGACTGCAGGGAAGGGACTGGGGTTGGCTGCGTGATCACAGCCTGAAGGGAGCTAGTGCGCCATAGCTAGCCAGGAGGGAGTCCGGGAAAAGGTCTGGAACTGCCAAAGAGGCAAGAGACTTTTTCTTCCCTCTTTGTTTCCTGGTGGAGAGGAAAGGGGTTTCAGAGCGCCGCTTAAAGGAGCTCCAGAGACGGGCACGAGCCACGGCTATTGGCGCGGACCCCAGAAACCAGCATGAAACTCTGAGGCTGCTGCTGCCGCCACCAAGAAGCCTGTGTGCAAGCACAGGTCACTCTCCACACCTCCGCTCCCGGGAGCCTGTGCAGCCCGCCACTGCCAGGGTCCCATGATCCAGGGACAACTCCCCCCAGAGAACGCACGGTGCGCCTCAGGCTGATGCAACATCACGCCGGCCTCTGCCACCGCAGGCTCGCCCCACACTCCGTGCCCCTCCCTCCCCCTGGCCTGAGTGAGCCGGAGCCCCCGAATCAGCTGCTCCTTTAACCCTGTCCAGTCTGAGCGAAGAACAGATGCCCTCAGGAGACCTACATGCAGAGGTGGGTCCAAATCCAAAGCTGAACCCCGGGAGATGTGCAAACAAAGAAGAGAAACGGAAATCTCTCCCAGCAGCCTCAGGAGCAGCAGATTAAATCTCCACAATCAACGTGATGTACCCCGCATTTGTGGAATACCTGAATAGACAACGAATCATCCCAAATTGAGGAGGTGGACTTTGGGAGCAAAGATATATTATTTGTTCCCATTTTTGTATTTTTGTGAGTGTGTATCTCTATGCTTCTGTGTGTGATTTTGTCTGTATAGCTTTGCTTTCACCATTTGTCCTAGGGTTCTGTCTGCCCTTTTTTTTTTTTTTTTTACTTAAAAATTTTTTTTCTTAATAATTATTTTTATTTTAATAACTTTATTTTATTTTACTCTATTTTATTTTATTTTATCCTCTTTCTTTCTTTCTTTCTTTCTTTCTTTCTATTTTCTCTCCCTTTTATTCTGAGCTGTGTGGATGAAAGGCTCTTGGTGCTCCAGCCAGGAGTCAGTGCTGTGCCTCTGAGGTGGGAGAGCCAACTTCAGGACACTGGTCCACAAGAGACCTCCCAGCTCCAAGTAATAGCAAACGTTGAAAATCTCCCAGAGATCTCCATTTCAACACCAACACCCAGCTTCACTCAACGACCAGCAAGCTACAGTGCTGGACACCCTGTGCCAAACAACTACCAAAACAGTAACACAACCCCATCCATTAGCTGAGAGGCTGCCTAATATCATCATAAGGCAACAGACACCCCAAAACACACCACCAGACGTGGACCTGCCCACCAGAAAGACAAGATCCAGCCTCATCCACCAGAACACAGGTATAGTCCCCTCCACCAGGAAGCCTACACAACCCACTGAACCAACCTTAGCCACTGGGGACAGACACCAAAAACAATGGGAACTATGAACCTGCAGCCTGCGAAAAGGAGACCCCCAAACACAGTAAGTTAAGCAAAATGAGAAGACAGAAAAACACACAGCAGATGAAGGAGCAAGGTAAAAACCCACCAGACCTAATAAATCAAGAGGAAATAGGCAGTCTACCTGAAAAAGAATTCAGAATAATGATAGTAAAGATGATCCAAAATCTTGGAAATAGAAGAGACAAAATACAAGAAACGTTTAACAAGGACCTAGAAGAACTAAAGAGCAAACAAACAATGATGAACAACACAATAAATGAAATTAAAAATTCTCTAGAAGGGATCAATAGCAGAATAACTGAGGTAGAAGAACGGATAAGTGACCTGGAAGATAAAATAGTGGAAATAACTACTGCACAGCAGAATAAAGAAAAAAGAATGAAAAGAACTGAGGACAGTCTCAGAGACCTCTGGGACAACATTAAACACACCAACATTCAAATTATAGGAGTCCCAGAAGAAGAAGAGAAAAAGAAAGGAACTGAGAAAATATTTGAAGAGATAATAGTTGAAAATTTCTCTAATATGGGACAGGAAATAATCAAGTCCAGGAAGCACAGAGAGTCCCATACAGGATAAATCCAAGGAGAAATACACCAAGACACATATTAACCAAACTATCAAAAATTAAATACAAAGAAAACATTAAAAGCAGCAAGGGAAAACAACAAATAACACACAAGGGAATCCCCATAAGGTTAACAGCTGATCTTTCAGCAGGAACTCTGCAAGCCAGAAGGGAGTAGGACATATTTAAAGTGATGAAGTAGAAAAACCTACAACCAAGATTACTCTACCCAGCAAGGATCTCATTCAGATTTAATGGAGAAATTAAAACCTTTACAGACAAGCAAAAGCTGAGGGAGTTCAGCACCACCAAACCAGCTTTACAACAAATGCTAAAGGAGCTTCTCTAGGCAGGAAACACAAGAGAAGGAAAAGACTAAAGGAACTTCTCTAGGCAGGAAACACAAGAGAAGGAAAAGACCTACAATAAAAAACCCAAAACAATTAATAAAATGGGAATAAGAACATACATATAATAACCTTAACTGTAAATGGATTAAATGCTCCCACCAGAAGACACAGACTCGCTGAATGGTTATAAAAACAAGACCCATATATATGCTGTCTACAAGAGACCCACTTCAGAACTAGGGACACATGCAGACTGAAAGTGACGGAATGGAAAAAGATATTCCATGCAAATGGAAATTAAAGAAAGCTGGAGTAGCAAAACTCATGTCAGACAAAATAGACTTTAAAATAAAGACTATTACAAGAGACAAAGAAGGACACTACATAATGATCAAGGGATCGATCCAAGAAGAAGATATAACAATTGTAAATATTTATGCACCCAACACAAGAGCACCTCAATACATAAGGCAAATACTAACAGCCATAAAAGGGAAGATCGACAGTAACACAATTATAGTAGGGGACTTTAACACCCCACTTTCACCAATGGACAGATCATCCAAAATGAAAATAAATAAGGAAACACAAGCTTTAAATGATACATTAAACAAGATGGACTTAATTGATATTTATAGGACATTCCATCCAAAAACAACAGATACACATTCTTTTCAAGTGCTCATGGAACATTCTCCAGGATAGATCATATCTTGGCTCATAAGTCAGGCCTTGGTAAATTTAAGAAAACTGAAATCATATCAAGTATCTTTTCTGACCACAACGCTATGAGACTAGATATCAATTACAGGAAAAAAACCTGTAAAAAATACAGACACATGGAGGCTAAACAATACACTACTTAATAACCAAGAGATCACTGAAGAAATCAAAGAGGAAAGCAAAAAATACCTAGAAACAAATGACAATGAAAACACAACGACCCAAAACCTATGGGATGCAGCAAAAGCAGTTCTAAGAGGGAAGTTTATAGCAATACAATCCTACCTTAAGAAAGAAGAAACATCACAAATAAACAACATAAACTTACACCTAAAGCAATTAGAGAAAGAAGAACAGAAAGACCCCAAAGTTAGCAGAAGGAAAGAAATCATAAAGATCAGATCAGAAATAAATGAAAAAGAAATGAAGGAAATGATAGCAAAGATCAATAAAACTAAAATCTGGTTCTTTGAGAAGATAAACAAAATTGATAAACCATTACCCAGACTCATCAAGAAAAAAAGGGAGAAGACTTAAAAATCAGTAGACTTAGAAATGAAAAAGGAGAAGTAACAACTGACACTGTGGAAATACAAAGGATCATGAGAGATTACTACAAGCAACTCTATGCCAATAAAATGGACAATTTGGAAGAAATGGACAAATTGTTAGAAATGAACAACATTCCAGACTGAATGAGGAAGAAATAGAAAATATGAACAGACGAATCACAAGCACTGAAATTAAAACTGTGGTTTAAAATCTTCCAACAAACAAAAGCTCAGGACCAGATGGCTTCACAGGCAAATTCTATCAGACATTTAGAGAAGAGGTAACACCTTTCCTTTTCAAACTCTTCCAAAATATAGCAGAGGGAGGAACACTCCCAAACTCATTCTACGAGGCCACCATCACTCTGATACCAAAACCAGACAAAGATGTCACAAAAAAAGAAAACTACAGACAAATATCACTGATGAACAAAGATGCAAAAATCCTCAACAAAATACTAGCAAACAGAATCCAACAGCACGTTAAAAGGATCATACACCATGATCAAGTGTGGTTTATCCCAGGAATGCAAGGATTCTTCAATATACGCAAATCAATCAATCTGATAAACCATATTAACAAATTGAAGGAGAAAATTCATATGATCATCTCAATCGATGCAGAGAAAGTTTTCAACAAAATTCAACACCCATTTATGATAAAAACCCTCCAGAAAGTAGGCATAGAGGGAACTTTCCTCAACATAATAAAGGCCATATATGACAAACTCACAGCCAACATCGTCCTCAATGGTGAAAAACTGAAACCATTTCCACTAAGATCCAGAACAAGATAAGGCTACCCACTCTCACCACTGTTATTCAACATAGTTTTGGAAGTTTTAGTCACAGCAATCAGAGAAGAAAAAAAAATAAAAGGAATCTAAATTGGAAAAGAAGAAGTAAAGCTGTCACTGTTTGCAGATGACATGATACTATACACAGAGAATCTTAAAGATGCTACGAGAAAACTACCAGAGCTAATCAATGAACTTGGTAAAGTAGCAGGATACAAAATTAATGCACAGAAATCTCTTGCATTCCTATATACAAATGATGAAAAATCTCAAAGAGAAATTAAGTAAACACTCCCATTTACCATTGCAACAAAAAGAATAATATCTAGGAATAAAGCTATATAAGGAGACAAAAGACCTGTATGCAGAAAATTATTAGACACTGATGAAAGAAATTAAAGATGATACAAATAGATGGAGAGATATACCATGTTCTTGGATTGCAAGAATCAACATTGTGAAAATGACTCTACTACCCAAAGCAATCTACAGATTTAATGCAATCCCTATCAAACTACCACTGGCATTTTTCACAGAACTAGAACAAAAAATCTCACAATTTGTATGGAAACACAAAAGACCCCGAATAGCCAAAGCAATCTTGAGAACGAAAAATGGAGCTTGAGGAATCAGGTTCCCTGACTTCAGACTATAGTACAAAGCTACAGTAATCAAGACAGTATGGGACTGGCACAAAAACAGAAATATAGATCAATGGAACAGGATAGAAAGCCCAGAGATAAACCCATGCACATATGGTCACCTTATCTTTGATAAAGGAGGCAAGAATATACAGTGGAGAAAAGACAGCCTCTTCAATAAGTGTTGCTGGCAAAACTGGACAGGTACATGTAAAAGTATGAGATTAGAACACTCCCTAACACCATACACAAAAATAAGCTCAAAATGGATTAAAGACCAAAATGTAAGACCAGAAACTATAAAACTCTTAGAGGAAAACATAGGCAGAACACTCTATGACATAAATCACAGCTAGATCCTTTTTGACCCACCTCCTAGAGAAATGGAAATAAAAACAAAAATAAACAAATGGGACCTAATGAAACTCAAAAACTTTTGCACAGCAAAGGTAGCCATAAAAAAGGCCAAAAGACAACCCTCAGAATGGGAGAAAATATTTGCAAATAAAGAAACTGACAAAGGATTAACCTCCAAAATTTACAAGCAGCTCATGCAGCTCAATAACAAAACAAAACAAAAAAAACCCAATCCAAAAATGGGCAGAAGACCTAAATAGACATTTCTCCAAAGCAGATATACAGATTGCCAACAAACACATGAAAGAATGCTCAACATCACTAATCATTAGAGAAATGCAAATCAAAACTACAATTAGATATCATCTCACACTGGTCAGAATGGCCATCATCAAAAAATCTAGAAACAATAAATGCTGGAGAGGGTGTGGAGAAAAGGGAACCCTCTTGCATTGTTGGTGGGAATGTAAATTGATACAGCCACTATGGAGAACAGTATGGAGGTTCCTTATAAAACTAAAAATAGAACTATGATATGACCCAGCAATCCCACTACTGGGCATATACCCTGAGAAAACCATCATTCAAAAAGAGTCATGTACCAAAATATTCATTGCAGCTCTATCTACAATAGCCAGGACATGGAAGCAACCTAAGTGTCCATTAACAGATGAATGGATGAAGAAGATGTGGCACATATATACAATGGAATATTATTCAGCCATAAAAATAAACGAAATTGAGTTATTTGTAGTGAGATGGATGGACTTAGAGACTGTCATTCAGAGTGAAGTAAGTCAGAAAGAGAAAAAGAAATACCATATGCTAACTCATATATATGGAATATAAGAAAAAAAATACCAACAAAGGTCATGAAGAACCCAGGGGCAAGACAGGAATGAGAATGGACTTGAGGATATAGTGAGGGGGAAGAGTAAGCTGTGACAACGTGAGCGAGTGGCATGGACATATATACACTACCAAACGTAAAATAGATAGCTAGTGGGAAGCAGCCGCATAGCACAGGGAGATCAGCTCTAGAATTTCTTTTGACAAAATTTTCAAAAGATTTAAATATGTTTGTAATATTTGAATTAACAATTGTGCTTATAATAATTTAACCTAGAAAATAGAAGAGCCTTAAATTATGTATTTATAGTGGTAGCATTGTTATTTGCAGTAGGGAAAATTTATAATAGAGAAATCCAAGAATTTTGGAGATTTTAAATAAAATAAAATTTTTCTCATATATTCTGTATAGTCATTAAATAGCATACCTTTGAATAACAGCTAATAACAATGTATAATGCTAATAACTAATAATAATTTTGAAATTATACAGGCCATATTATAGAAAAAGGCAAAGTTATAAAACTTTATAGTATATTAAATTTTTTGAAAAATAATTTAGACACATAGAAAACATAACACAAAAATAAACTAAATTGTGAATGGTGGTTAAACTTTTACATGGTATGGATATTGTGTGTTTTTGTCATACTTTTCTCAATTTTGTATCTTCCTATAATGAAGTTATACTACTCTACCAAGAAAATATTTTGTATAATAAATGTTTGGAAAAATGAGGCTTGCAGAACAGAGAAAAAAACAAATATCATGTGTCCTACCAAACATCTCCCATTGTCATGCACAGAAAAAAAAATCAGATGGGGATCAGCTGTCAATATGAGCCACATTGTTGATTCAAAGCCTAACTTAATTTTTTAACAAAAAGATTACTCTGAAAAACCTCAAGACCCATAAAATACTAGTTAGAAGTAAGCAGTACTCTTTTATTTTTGATATATAAAACTTGAGGAACAGTACAGAATTTGTTTAAAATTGAATTTATAACTCCATATTCATAATTACCGATTCTGCTTTTTCTCAAATATCAGGCTTCATAGATTGGATAAAGGGTATGAATTAGATTTTGGTCAGTAAATTAAACATTTTTTCTATAAAATTATCATGCTCTGCATAATTGCTATTGGTCTTTAATCAACCACATGACCATTGACTTATGCAGCAAATACAGAATCGATTCACTTAGTACAAGTTTAGGGGATTTGTATGCACAATTATCTTCTAAACAGAAATGTGAAGTTTGCATTATCCTCCCTCTGAGCACTGTCAAGTTCACTGCTTTCCTATTGAAAAAGAATGAGACAGCTCTATTGCTTCATACTTAATTTGAACTTGCCCATAGTCTCTTATGCATATGCATCTCTTATGACATAATTTGAATAAACATTCAAAGAGGTAAAATACAATGATTTTTAGGTTTTATGTGACATCATTAGTCCATAGATTTTATTGACCTTCCATTTAATCAACCTAAATATCTGAATAAACTTTTAAAAAAATCCCCCAAAGAAATGACATGCAGTCCAGGAGTTTAAAACTTAAAAGAGACCAAGATGAACTAAACAACAGGAATAATGTCTTCATCATTTTTGTATTTTTTTTTTTTTTGCGATACGCGGGCCTCTCCCGGTTGTGACCTCTCCCGTTGCGGAGCACAGGCTCCGGACGTGCAGGCTCAGCGGCATGGCTCACGGGCCCAGTCACTCCACAGCATGTGGGATCCTCCCGGACCGGGGCACGAACCCGCGTCCCCTGCATCGGCAGGCAGACTCCCAACCACCGCTCCACCAGGGAAGCCCCATTTTTGTATTTTTTAAATGTTGCCAAAACATAAGTTGTTAAACATTGTGGAACTGATTTTACTTCATTGTGTATCTAATTTGCTTTAAATCTATATATAAGAATCCATACTATAAAAAGGAGAATACAGTTCTTAAAGGAGATTTTTCTTGACAAAAGAATTCTTAATAAAATTGTATTAAATAAAAATTACTTTAGTATAGTTACAAATATGGAAATTAAATATGATTCCACTTACAAAAATATTTGTGTAAATTTTCTCAGTTGTGTGTCAAACTGAGTATATATATTGCACTATTTAAAGACCTCTGTTACAAATTCATCCTTTAAACGTGACCAAATTAATCTTGCTAATGGATATCTCTAAATAATCACTTTACACCTTAAGTTCCTTTACTGGTTTTCCATTACTTCTATATTCCTTACCAAGAACATCCTAGGGAATCCGTCTTGTTCAACTATACATCTTCTCGCTAACATTTCCAATCTTCTTTTCCAAAACTTTTTTTTTTCATTTTTTCCTCCCACCAACATAGGCTACTCATTTTACCTAGAACATGTCCCAAGTTCCCTTGCCTTTGTTGTTTTGTCTATAGTATTCCTTCTATTTTTATATCATAATTGCCCCCACTTCTGTTACTGACATATTGCCCATCCTTCAAAAGTTCAAAAGTCTTTTCACATACTTTTAAACTTGATCTCATTTTTCTCACTATGAATTCCCTTGATTATCCTCTTATGTCATTTGCACATTCTGCAATTTACTTTGGTTACCTAGGTGTTTGTACTAGGCCTCTCATTTTTCCATA
This sequence comes from Globicephala melas, assembly GCF_963455315.2. Classification (NCBI taxonomy): domain Eukaryota; kingdom Metazoa; phylum Chordata; class Mammalia; order Artiodactyla; family Delphinidae; genus Globicephala; species Globicephala melas. The sequence continues at coordinate 42,038,636 of NC_083317.1, forward strand.
ATCGGCAGAACTAGCAGAGTACTCTGCTCAATAAATATTTGTTGAATTGACAGGCAAGGATACATTAAATGGATAGTGAAAGGGAAGGAATGACAGATATAAATACAGCATAAATATCCCTAAATGAAATAGAGAGGAACACTCAGCTGGGCTACAGAGAACGTGGTCACTATGTAAGCTAGGAAAATCACATCCAATTTTGGATATGTTTGTAACTATTTACACTTACTGGTGAATTTATCTCGAACTTCCCAAAAATATTCAGGCATATGGTAACCAATTCATTGGCTTTTGATCAGAATTTAGAAGTTATGATTTTAAATGTCAAAGCCATATAAGTTATACTATTTTGAGAACTAAATTGCCTTTCTTTTGTACTTGAAGACTTTTTTAGAGTAGTTTTAGGTTCACAGCAATATGAGTGGAAGGTACAGAGATTTCCCATATATCCCCAGACTCCACACATGCATAGCTTCCATCATCATCAACATCTTCCATCAGAGTGGTACATTTGTTACAACCAATGAACCTATATTGACACATCACAATCATCCAAAGTCTAGAGTTTACATTACTGTCCACTATGGTGTTGTCCATTCTACGAGTTTGGAAAAACTTAAGATGACATGTGTATATCAACTTAGTATCATATAAAATAGTTTAACTGCCCTAAAAATTCTCTGTGCTCTGCCTATTCATTCCTCCACCACCCTCCTCCCCCCACCCCCACCTCTCCCCATCCCCTGACAATCATTGACCTTTTTACTGTCTTCACAGTTTTGCCTTTTCCAGAATGCCATATAGTTGAAACCATACAGTACGCAGCATTTTCAGATCAGCTTCTTACAATTAGTAGTATGTATTTAGGTTTCTCCATGTTTTTCATGGCTTGGTAGCTCATTTTTTTTTTAATGGTTTAAGAATATTCCATTGTCTGGGTGTACTGCAGTTTATTTGGTCGACTCATCTTGAAGGGCACCTTAGTTGCATCTGAGTTTTGGGAATTATGAATTCCCACTCAGAGATAATCACTGTGACATGTTTTGGTGTGTATATTTCTGACCATTCTACGCATATTTGTCATTTTTTTTTTTACAAAATCAGTAACTTAATATACACCATCTTTCACTGAAATTTACATTGGAAATATCTTTCAACACAAACAAATATACTTCTACAATATGTTATTTGATGGTAAAATAAATTTGGCTTATTTTGATATTTTACTTCTTTAGATAATTAATTCTTAGGGTTAAATCTTTGTGTGTTTGGTTATTTCCTTAAGATAAATTTTTAAAATGAACTGTTGGTTCAGATGTCCCAATTTCTCCATATCTTCATACTTGAGGATTTACTTGTGTCTAGCTTTTTTCCTGAATCTCCAGATCTGGATCATGACAGAACTGGAAAACCTTTGGTGTCATACTGGTTAAGGCATAGAAGACAGTAAGAAAAGATGCCTCTGAAAATTATGCCATCAGGCCACTTATCTATGAGGCTGAAAGCCACTGCTTAAGTAATCACCAATGTGATTTAAAATAAGAACAACAACAAAAACCCCCGCACTGTATTATTTCACTAGTACCAACAAAGTACCATAGACTGGGTGGCTAAACAACAAAAATTTATTCCCTTGCAGCTCTTGAGGCTAGAAGTCCAAGATGAAGGTGTCAGCAGGGTTGGTTTCTTCTGGGAGCCTCTTTCCTTGCTATACAGATTCTTCCAGTGTCTTCACATGGTCTTCCCTCTGTGTGTGTTTCCAAATTTCCTTTTCTTATAAAGTTATCAGTCATATTGGATTAGAGTCCACCCTAATGATCTCATTTAAACTTAACTACTTCTCTAAAGACTCTGTCTCCAATACAGTGACACCTTAATGTACTGAGGGCTAGAACTTAAACACATGAATTATGAGAAGATACAATTCAGCTCATCATATTTACTTATTTTAATATATTTCCTTCTGGGAAGAGGCTAGTAACCCTTTTATTTTCCTAAGTTATATAGCAGAGGATTTAAGATAGCCACGTTTTATCAATCAGTAAACAAATCCTTCCTCACTTAACCATCAAGATTTATGAGAGTGGGTTCTGGAACTGTCTTGTACATCCTTATCCTTATTGACTAGTATGTTATCTAAAACAGAATAGATGCATAGTAAAGATTCGTGGATTAGATGAATATATGAAAGAAACGTCCATTTATTTAAGAGACTGTGATAATTGGTGCTAGGAAATCAAGGAAAACACTGTGTTGCTTTCAAAGTGTGTGCAATATCAAGGGAAGGATTATAACATTTGAAGTCTTGATAATAAAGCCATATTGCAAACTCTAATGCCCTCAAGGGTTAGGCAACTAATTTAAATGTGTGAAGAAGCTATGAGTAAGAAAATAGGCAATGACAGGGCCTTCCATAAACTAGAAAATCAATGCTAAGCCTAATCAAATTACACTTCCTTAAAACAACCATAACAATACTGAGCTACCAAACAAAATATGTCTGAGGGTTTATTTAGGACCACAGGGTACCAGTTCTTGATTCTTGTTTAGGATATGCAGTTTCACTGTTTTATAGACTTATAAAAGATAATTAAAATCAAACAACCAATGACTAGCACAGATTCTGCAATATAAGTGGTAAATCTTGGATCTGAGAAAGCACTGTAAGCCGAATAGTTCATTCTATACATCTATTGCCAGACAGCAATATGATCTCGGCAATCTCTAAATGTCTTCACTGGTTTAAAATATGTAAGTAATACCATGTAGAAATCTTTACCAGTTTATAGACTATATTAACTAATAATAGTAAACCTAATTTTTCCCAATGATAATAATCTGTGAGTCCTTGAATTTATATGATAGACTCACTTTAGTCTTTACCCAGATAATTTTTAAATGTGTTTCTGTTATTCTGGAGGGGCTTACAGATTATTTACTGAGATTCTATGTGGTTAAAAAGAAATCACTTTGGATCCATTCCCATAAACTGATGTTATGTCTTTGTTTTTTCATAACCACTATCAATTCCCTCCCTACTGTACTATTCATATGTCCCAGCTAAAGGATTATATGTAGCAAATATTGAATGAATTCCTCTACTGAAACATATTCTCTTACAAAAGAAAAAGTAAATGATGAGTATTTTATATTCTACCTTAGGCCCAGTGATTGATTTAACCTAGGGCTATATGTATATATAAATTTTCATAGACACAGTTAATATGTTCCATTTTTATAGCCCTCTCAAACTTTTTAGATATAGGTGAAGGGCTGTTTAATCCCTTCTTTTGGATAGATTTATGAATAGAATATATGTGTACATCGTCTGACCTCCTGGCTCTACAGTTGGCTTCTTTTTGTATCAGATATTAATTTAAGAAGACATTCTAAGATTTTCAATAAATATTACATGCTGCTGTTTCACACACACGCAAAAAAGGATTTTTCCTCTCGGAATGAATTTAGTATGTCTGAAAGGTTTCAGATGGTAGAATATTCATTGAGATGCAAAATTACAAGATGCAGCCAGAAGCAATGGAAACTTCTCTAAAACGCTCAGTGAGGACCCTACTGAGCTCAAACGTCCCCACACATTTTCCTTCTCATATTTAGGAGAACTGTAAATCGCTGGAAACAGCTACTTCATTTCTGTTCTCTAGCCAGAGCTTGAATCCCAGGAGACATTCCAGGGGATATGGGTTTGATGGCGTCAGCACATACTCCAGAGGTCTGCAAACCACAGCTGAACTGGCCGCCTTTGGGAAGAAAGGGCATGTTTCCAGCCAGCAATAAGACTGCATTATCTCTTCTCCCTAGAGAGAAAGATCCCTTTTGATCAAGTTTGCAGTCACCTCAGGGTCAGAAGGGAGCACCTTGCATTAGTCTTGCTGGCTCTTCCCCAGCTCATGAGTGGAGTCCATGTGCTTCCCTGCCAGCACTTGTTTAAACCTGAGCAGCCGCATTAAGAAGGGAGGAGTCAGGAGAAGGATGAGGCATAAAGAAATCCAGGTATGAATTGGTGACCAGATATTTCCGTTGGAGGGGGCAATCCCCCAATCTATTGCTGGAAAGTCCTATTTTTGTGTTGCTGAACTCCAGTTTTCAGCACCCCAATTTTTTGTGCTCTCTCAGATTTAGGGTTCATTAACCTCCCCACTGCACAGTTGCAGGATAACAGGTGAATGAAGAAGGTTTCCTGCCTGACCAGAGTGTCCTTCTTCCAGGAAAATTCCATCTATGTATTAAAACAAATTTTAAAACTAAAACTTTGAATTCAATTATCTTTAAAGGGAAATAAACACACAGGGTTTTATTTTATAGTTATCTTTCTAATAGATAGTATGAAACCATATTCTATGAAGCAGTTACTTTACCTTTGGAAATTTGTTACATGTATATTTCCAAAGGTTTTAATGAACTACCACATACACAGTATCATGGATGATTAGCAAAATATTAGATCTTCATTTTTTAATTAGAAACAAAGCCCCCTAAATTAGCAAATATGGACCTCATCACCTTCTTTTGGGAGACTTTTCCTTTAGTGAGCGGCAGAAGGTTTCTCTAGATTCCAAAATGAGATACAAACATTACCAGTGTTTGAAGATCTACTCAAGGTAAATATTGTTGATTATGGCAGAAAAGACAGTGGAGTGAGAGTCAGGGAAGTTGGTTCTTCTAATCCAGAGACTGTCACTAACTTAATATGTAAGCAACACCAAACACACTGCCTTGCATTAAATAAATGCCTGTGACTTCTTTTCTTCACCTGTACTCTGAGGAAATTGCCTAAACTAGAACTTTGCTTCTCAAAGCATGTGCTACAGATTACTCTGAACCTTGTTAGAAATGCGGGCTCAAAGCCCTGCTCCCTGGAATCACTGATTCAGAAATCACCTTTTAACAAGACTCCCTGTGATTCTCACACATGTTAGTTTGAGAAGCAATGTATAGTTGAGCTTCAAGGACCCCTTCTTCAGTAATCCATGATTGCATGGCATAAAAAGCCCATAAGATGCTGATACTTTAACAAGGTGTCCTAATTTAGCTCAAAGGAAGATTTGTGTTCTTGCTTTCTGCAGAACTGGAAAGCAGGTGACCCCTATGGACATTTGTCTTTTCGCATGAACACACGTGCATGGTGTTTTTGTGTTTTAGTCTGGGAAGAAGGAAAGTCAAAGTGACCAGGAGAAGAGATGAAGATGGCAAGGGAAATGGAGGGAGTGAGATGACTTTTGGTCTCGGTCTATCTTCAAGAACTAGTTTTGAAATTCTAACAAAGAGGACATGTAACCAGATGTTGAATGCCATAATTATAACCCATGATGATTTGGTTTGGGGCAATAATTTAGAGCAGAGGCACCTTTCCCAATTTCTTCACCAAGAGCTAGCAGCAGCACCCATGGGCATTGTGGAGCAGCAGAAGTAGCTGCTGTGCCCAGAAGACAATCAGAAAGTCAGCACGGTTGGGGAGCACAGCACTGGCCGTCAGCCTCCCTCAGACTGGCTTTGATTATTGCACCTACGGAATGTTGCTGGAACAGAAGAAAATGCAATGACCATGGACAGGTTTGAGAACACATATACACATTGAGGATGCCTAGAAATAACTGTTCTATAGTCAAGTGCTAGGAGTGAATCTATCTTTCCCTTCATACCTGCAAATGTTTTAGTGAATGGTATTCCCATCCAACCAATTGCTCAAGCCAGGAACTAGAAATAATCTTTGACTTTCCTTCTCCATCATTCCCACATATGGTCAATGAGCAAGTCTGATCAATTAAAACTCTTGAATATTCTTTATCTCCATCAGCTTACCTCTAATTCTCACTATCACTCCTCCACTCAGGGTAACATCTTGTTCCAAGAACAACCTTGCAACTGGCTACACTGAAACTGGTTTTGTTTTCCTCTAACCCATTTATTATGGTCTGGGGGCCCACTTTTGTCCTTCCCTACAGAACTCACTAGTTGCATCTTTTTCCATTTCCTTACAATCTATGCGATATTTGTGTGTATAAATTTTATTTTTCAAATACTTTTGTTTCAACTCTGAGTCTTTCTACACATTTCCCCAGTTTGGTGGGCTATTTCTTCTCAGTTTAGCCAGAGTCTGACTCATCCTTCAAGTCTTAACTTAGATGAAGTTGGAAAAAACTAGATAATTCAGATCCCACTAAAAAGTTATATAGCACATATAACAAGTAGAAGTTGCCTCCTCTCAGAGATCAAGGGGAGGTTCCTAGAGGTTTACTAGGACCTCAATTAACAGTCCCATCTTTAACAATAAACCAGCTAATGGATATTAAAGACAACAACGTCCTACCAGAACTTTAATAGGTGTATGATACACTTCCTTCACAGTGCAATTTCTCAGTGGAAGCATCTCAAACTCTTTTCTTTTGTCAAGCATATGAAACATAAGCTGTGACTAATTATGAGTAAATTTGAGTTACTAAACAGATGGACTACACTACTATTTCTAGTTAATCATACGCCCTGTGTTCATTGTTTCTACATGGCTTTGAGCATACAATATCAGAAAAAAATAATTCAGTTGAGGGTTATCAGAATGGCTTTGTAGTAGCTCACTATTCCTGGTTCTTAGCAGACAGTTTTGTTACACAGAAAAGCCCTGGAGAATTACAGCAGCCTTCTTCTCTAAGCTCATCCTCTTTACCACCAGTTACATAAACAAGTCTAGCAAGGGGATTAGTAACCTTCTCTCTCCCTCATATTTTGGACTCTGTTTGAATAGTGAAACTTTTGACCCCCGGAACTAGAGCACAGCACAGCTCCGTGGTTTCACTTCACGCGCGTCTCATGTGACCTGTTCTCTCTGATGTTTATCACATGATTTTGCACATAGACTTTTCTCAAGATCCAAAACACCATCAAAATCAAGGAAATTAATCTATGACAGCTTTAAATCTCAGATCTCCACATTCAAGGAAAATGTTTGTTAATTTTGCTCTTTTCAGAAACAAAATTTTACTATGTGGTATGTAGTCAATTTAAAAGAAAAAAAGACCTAGAGCCCTTCTGCAAAATTCTCTCCCTCAGTTGGACTCACAATTTAAATTACTTTAAGAAAGACAGAAAAATGAAAAAGGCGGTGAAGAAATTTAGAGTCCTGCATCTGTGTCTTTTGGTAGGGGATGGGGAGAAGTCCTTATTGACTCCCAGGTGTGTTTTTACTATAAATGGGTATTATTTCTAACTCCTCTAACATTCACACAGTTTTCAGTATACAGAGGAACCTGAAGCCAGGTGAACTTTTTCTTGGTTCCTCTTTTTCCTGGTGAACATTTTACATAGCTATTGTGAGATGGTGTCTTCAGAAATTCCTCTCTTCGAGACTCCTTTTATTGGACATAATATCCCTCCCAACTTGGAAATGCAAGCAGGCCTATATATTTCCCATTTCTTGACTGTTCTGGCAATTTTCCCCAAAAGGGAGGAAAAACCCTATAAAACTTCTTTTGGTCCCCCAAAGCAGAAACATCTGCTGGAGTCATGAGTAGCTTGTTGGCGCTGCTTCGAAGTCCCAGCCTGGAGTTGATTATCTCCCCGCTTCGCCAATGTCCATGCACTCAGCAAGAAACACACTGAAAGGTTTCTGGGAAGACTCATTATAAATAATGAGACCATGGAAGAGAAGAAAGAGGGAAAAGGTTCAAGCTACTTTGGCCCATGCATTTTATGAGTTTCACAAACTAAAATCATTAGACCACCAAACTGCTCAATTAGAAATCAAGATTTCAAAAATTAGGCCATTGCTTTCTGTAAATACAGCTGCTTGGCAAATGCAAATGCAAAACGTGACAGATTGCTGGTTGATTTTTTTTCCTGATAGGAAAAAAAAAAGTTAGTTATTTTAAGTGACACTGGGGAAAGGATTGGTTGCTGATCTGTCTGTAAGTTGCCAATTGCATCTTACCTCACAGTGGAGTGAGTAGAATTTTCTGACTTGAGTGCACAGGCAGTTTTTATTCTTTGAAATAGTTTAACAGGTGCAAGTCAAGTCTTGCTAGGAATGCTTACATATGACAATGTACTGAACTCTTTTGTAAATTAATTCATTCCACCCAATGTACAATACAACGTGTTGCAAAATTTTTGGTGTGCTGTCAATTCAATCAGTTACTTAACAGATGAAAATAACCCTAGTTCTTTATATCCTCCAACAACTCTGACAACTTTATTATTTTTCTACCATAAGTTTTTCTAATGTTAACAACTGACAGGGTGAAAATGTTCTTTGTCATTTTGATAGGATTTGCAGGGAAAAAATATGAACAGATTGGATTTTAAAAGTCCTGATGTAAAGATTTAGATTAAAATTTCAGTGTAGACCTAATAGGTACATAAGAAAAGGTTAAAAACTAGTGAGCTGTGAGTGAGTGTCTACAGAATAAAGTTCACTGGTGTAAGTGGAGGTGACTTATTCTGAGACAGGAGTTCTCAAACTTGACTGCATCATAGACCCCTGGACGGCTTGTTAAACACATATTGCTGGGCCACACCACAAAGTTTCTGATCCAGTAAGACTGGGGTGGTGCATTTCTTTTAAGTTCCCAGGCACAGGTTAAGGAGATGGCCTAGTGACCACATTTTTCTAACCAGTGCTCTAAGAGATAGTGAGAGGAACCAAGTCAAAATCCCAGAGTGTCCATCTCTATAGGCTCCTCAGATTTCCAGGCAAATGGACTACTAACTGGTTTTCAATGAGATCACAGGCTTGCTTTCTTCTAACCCTGGATGCCAAGTGCATCTTCACCTACTGTCCACCAACCAAGGGCCATACTTTCATGCTGGGATAGTCTAAGGTGATTATTTGACCCAAGTGTTCTTTTCACATCTGTATGTCTATATTGCTGTATATGTTGTTTTATTCAAATGTCAATTTTTTTTGACAATTGATTGCTCTGATGATTTAATGACTTTTAATTCTTTTCAAATTAAAGTCAATTCTACCCCAGGACCACCCCAATAAACACTTAGAGACATAAACACCACAGGCAAAATTCGCCTTACAAATTAGTTTGTTTTTCCATCATACACTGAAATGAAATTCTCACTTGTAAATTCCTAGACCAAATCTCAGCCTCCCTCTTATCTTTCAGCTGAGATTCATGCCCTACAGAGTGTCCTCTGCCAATGCTCACCTACCTCTGAAACTTGTCCTTACTAACTCCCCATGTTTCTACAGTACTTCTTAAACTCCAGTAAACCTCCACCAACAACTCTGTTCAACAAACATGTACACAAGCACCCGATTTCCCTGGGGTCTTTTTTGATGTTCCTCTGGTAAATTCCCCACTGAAGCCGACCTTGTAAAATAATTTTTATAACAACTTTTGTGCTAATATGAAAGTATTATTTCTTGATAACTCAGACTTTCTTGATAAACATCCTAATAAACCTATATTTTAGTAGTTTATTGTATTCCTATGCTTTATTGTAGGGACTATAAAGACCATTGAGATTTTTAAAATACTATACTAAATAACTCCAAGCCAAGATTGATTTCTGACTACTTGTGTCTTTTAATTTTTAACATTTTATTCTGAACTAATTTTAGACCTACAAGAAAACTGCAAAATAGTATAAAGTCTCCTTATGTCCCTTGCCCTGTTTTCCCTAATTTAATGTCTTACATAAGCAAATCATTAAATATAGTGATTATATTATAATGTAAAAACAAAGAAAGGTCAATACAGAACTTTTATACTGACACTGATCTCTCTTCCTACTGCAGAAGTCACTTCGGATGAAACTGAATGATGAATTCAGAGATCTTACATTTTTCATAGGTGCCAGGAGTAAATTTCACTCCACATGGATTTTTCTCAACCGATATAAAGATAACTCCCAACTCCCACTCTTCAAGGTGTGAGAATTATTATCTCAGGTATGTTTTAAGCCTATTTCTCTCTTCCTTCCTATTAGAGTGGCCTAAAAGTATAAATAAACATCTGTGGTATTACAAGAAATGAGGGAAGGAACTTTACCATTCAGTGCAGCCTCAGAGCCCCTACAATGCCCATCACCCTCGCCTAAGGGGTCCATTGAGGACAGGCAGCTCTGCTCTGCAATGCAAAGCTTGGGCACAGCAGTCTTTGCAGAGGCTGGAGCATCCGCACCTTATGTTCAGACTCCCTATATGCATGTTACAGCTATTGCCCTCCAAAGTCCTGTCACTCTCACCTGAGTGCCACGAGGTGCTGCAGTGCTAATCCTGACGGGGGCTGACTAAACTCCTGTGCCCTTACCACACAGAGGGATCTCCCCTCCCTCAGAGCCAGCCACTCTCACCCGTAATTCTCCTTATCCCCTTTTATCCTTTCTTCTTCACAACTCCCATCTTAAATATCCACTGAGAGCTCTCCTCTCAATAAACTGAAACATAAAGCTCTACTCTCATTCCCTGGGTGGGTTGAGTATGATGTGCTAAACTCAACACATTTTTCTCCTCATAATATTCCCTGCAATACATGTATCTTCAAAGTCTACATTACATTATTAAGAATGTTAAATATGTTAAATTATAGTAGTCCTTGATAGATTCCATAGTTTGTTTTTTAAAAAAAAAGTTCTAAGCTTCAATCTTCCAAAACTATACAGAAGAAAAAGAGGATTCATGTTAAATTTTCAAACTTTTGGTTTGAGGGAAAGAATGGAGGGAAGAAAGAAACCATGATATTATAGGAAAGGAAGTTAATAGGCATATCATTATTGTGGAAAACATTAAATATTAAAAAAACTGATGCTTCCAAATCTCTAAAGACAAAGCTGTCCTATATTTCATGTTGTGTGTGTTAATACTTAATAATGTTTTAATTTTACAGACAAGACAGTCACTAATGTATTTAATTCAGTTTTGGCAAATATGTGAAACACTTGTAACCATTCTATATTCACTTGTCATGACAGCTGTGCTGACTGATCACAGCAGTCTGTAGGGCTGCAGCCTAAGGAATTCTCAAAATCATCTCAGCATAATGCTCAAAACATCCACCATTTGTGGACTTGAGTTAATAATTGGCCCTGCTGGGTCTCTATGTTTGCCTTGATTTTAGTCTATGTTTCATACCTTGGCATCGTATCATTTGGCTTAAATTAAAATGCTGTAACAAATATATAACAGTATATGTTATATAGTAGAATAAATATACTCAGAAATGTATATTGGGGGAATTTATTATAATAGATGTTTCTTTTCTTTTTAGGTAACAGTCCATGGTATTTATTTCTGGTCAACAAGAGCTGCATTAATATTCAATGACCCAGCCTCTTTACATCTGTGGCTCCCCCCAATTGCTACTGCCTCACTGTCATCTTCATCCAGCCAGCAAAAGAGGAGAGAGAAAATGGAGGAGGCAACTATCCATCTTAAAAGCTTTGTTTCAAAGATTACTCACATCACTTCCTCTCCCATTTTATTGATGAGATCTAGTCACGTGGACTCACTTAACTACAAGAAAGCCTAGAAAATGTTTAGCCACAATCCGACTACTAGAGAAGGGGAGGATGGCTTGGGTGGAGGACTCGTAATCTCTCCAACAGGTGTCAAGACAACAGGACACTGATGTCCTCTGAAGGCAATTGCTCAAACTGCAAGTGCTAATTTCAGAAGACACCAGTACAGCTCCATCTTCTTGCATATCTTACTGGAGTATAGTTGTGATGAAAGGGTTTGGACAGTTAGGAAGCAAGCACAGAGACTTACTTGGAGAAAGGCGAAAAGATAAAGATGATTTAACCTTTTTTATACAAGCAAATATATCAATGTTTCACTATGCCCTGGGGTCAAAATTTAACACTTTTGAATATATGGGAGCAACAATTATTTATTTTCTAAAAATTTTACTGAAATTAAACTTCCAAATTTGCATTAAACTATTTAGACATTTGAAAAAAAACCTAGAAAAGGTGATGGTTTCTATAACTTGTATTAGATTTTATACTTTTATACATTTTAATATATTGTTGAATGACATTCCATCACTGCAAACAATAGGAGTAGGTCCAAAAGAAAAAAATTGCGTTATATTTATGTTAAAGTCCGAACACATAGAATGTTGATTATTTTCCATTTTTAATTCAGTGTGTTCTAATATTTGCATCTCAGGATGTTAAAAGGAGACAGATGTAGTGACATTTTCAAAGTCAAGAAAGCCATTATTTGAGAAACAGCCACATGGAAGTCCAGAAATAATTATAAATACATGAATTACCTGGCCTATACTGGTAGAAAGGGCTAGAAAGGAATACAGGAATAGCATATTTATTCAAGTTCATCAGAATCTCCACAACAGTAGGCTACAAGTGTGTGCTCATTACATACAATACAAATAACATCTCACAATGTTCCCCCATCCTGTTTTCCTCTCCTAGGCTTTCTATTGATTTTGTAAAATACAAAAACATATGCAAATACACACATAATCAAATGCAGTTTAAGTTTTATATCAGAATCACAATGTACACTGGAAAATTCAGCCACTAATATATTATTGCACATAGAACTAGAAAACTACCAAAATTTCCAAAATTGAACCCTGTGCTCTATATCTTCTATTTGCCTATAACTATAAAAGGTTTTCCTCATCCAGTAGGATGCTATAATTAAACTTTTAAGTCTCTCAAGATGGAAAAGGCAAACAATTTTAGCCTGTTATTCTTCAATACTTGATTACAATTATAGCCAATGATACTATTGCTTATAATTATATAATAATCTACACAAAAGAATTCTTCTAAAACTATACATATATAAAAGCCTAAATAAGTATCTGGTTGATACACAGAAGGCAACTGATAAATGTCAGCAACATTTATAAATATTTATATGGGAAAATATTTATAAAAATAGGATGAATGTATAATTTTATTTTCAAGCACATATTAAAAATATAAAGGTAAATGCTAATATCTGCTCGCAGAAGAGCAACATGAATGATAACTCACTCACAAGTGGTTCCCTCTCACTGTTGTGGCCTCTCCCGTTGCGGAGCACAGGCTCCGGACGCGCAGGCTCAGCGGCCATGGCTCAATGGCCCAGCCGCTCCGCGGCATGTGTGATCTTCCCGGATCGGGGCATGAACCCGCGTCCCCTGCATCGGCAGGCGGACTCTCAACCACTGCGCCACCAGGGAAGCCCCCCCCCCCCCGTATCTGTTTGATACACCAGTGTTTCATTAGGAAATGAAACACACACACCCAACACTTAGCACATGAGAATTCTGCCAGCATGGAACCCATTAAGCTTCATCAAAATGCTTTTGGAGTCCATGAAATACAGTGCTATAAGGAAGCCACACAAGAAGCAATTATTAAGTGACTGGGGAGATAAATGTAGCTATTAATACTGCACACCTGCTGTTCTTCTCTCTGCACTTTGATCTAACAGACGATGATTTGTAATGGCACAACCTCAACACCCGCCCACGTGTAGTTTATTAGGAAATCAGCCAAGTAACAGTATTACTTAGTTACCAGCAGGAGGGAAGTAGACATGCAAAGAGTCAATTTTTGTCACTTCATGGGTGACACCTTCATCCAGAAATCACCCTTGGCACCTGTGCTGCACTTGGCCAGTGATATGCAAATTTAGCATCCCAGTGGGCAAAAGCCTATTCTTATTCAAAGACTCTGAGTTTGTGGAATATTGTATTGTTTTTAAAAGAGATGTACGCATGTATTATTTTTGCACAGTATGTGTTCTCCCAGTTTATACCTCAGGAGGGAAAACCACATTTTGTGTTTTCCCTTTGTTAGTGTTTTTTACAGACTATTTAAACTTCATCTAAAGGTGGAGCCTTTGGAGATATTTTAAAAACATGAGAATAACCACATAATAATAACCACTCAGCTACAGGAAAGAAGCTATTAGGTTGTTTCTGCACTGAACAATGTGGAAAAAAATCATTGTAGGACAAAAATCCCAGTTGTAGTGAAGCCTTTGCATTGACTTGGTAGTTTCATTTACTGGATTGTAATCAGGCTTCATTTGCCTCAAAATACCTTCACCATAAACTAGCATTGTAGAACAGAGACATTTCTTACGGTTCTAAGAGTAAGAATAAGAGTAAGTAACACCTGGAGTAGCAGAAAAATCACTCCAAACCAAAACTAGATGTCAAAGTCCAGTATGCGTGTTAATATTTTGTGAAAATTTAACATATACTTAGTGTCTCCAGAGCAAACAAAATAGATACAAACCAAGTGATTTTTTAAGCATCTACGATAGTGTATGATTAAATTCTCTTTTTGAAATTTGTTTCCATTTGTAAACAATACTCTCCTCATTATCATGAGGTAAGTTAAGTTGTATGTTTATGTGTGTGTCTGTATGTGTGTGTATGTATGTATGTGTGTATGTATGTGTGTGAAAGACATCCAGATTCAATGCCAGTGTCACTTGGAAACTTTTAATACTTCTATATTTTTTTCCCTTCTAGAACTGTTTTCCTTTTCTCATAAGGAAAAACAGAATTATTCTTTAACTCACTTTACAATGATTTATCTAGTCATTTCACTTTTAACTGTGAAATCACTAAAGTGGTAAGGTCTTTGCCCAAACTTGGACAATAATTACATTTCTTAGGAAGAGACTTTACAGATCATATAGTGCCAGTATTAGCATTTAAACATTAAACTATATATTGATACATGAAACTATAAATTGGTACATTTAAATCATAATATACTAGATTTCACTTTGATTATGCTGTCCAACAAATCATTCCAATACTTACTAGCTTTAACAGCCACTATTTCCTTGCTCACAGATTTGTGGGTAAAGAACTATGGCAGGGCTCAGTAGGACACTTTTCTCCATTCAACCTGCTATTGGCTCTTATGGCTCAATTAGAGATTGAAGATTCAAGGCCTTATTCACTTGCCTAGAGTATTGATGTTGGTTGTCAGCCAAGATCCTTTGTTGTTTCTCCATGTGATCTCTCTTTTTATGTTCTCTCTTATTCTCCAGGGCCTCTTCCTCTAAGAGGTTTGCCTGGACTTCTCTATATGGAAGCTCAGAGTAGCAAGTAAGCATAAGTGGAAACCACTAGGTGTCTTAGCTGAAACTCGCACAATGTTACTTCCACCAAATTTTACTGGCCAAAGCAAGTCAAAAGTCCAGCTCAGAAGAGAGTGGAGGGGAAATAGTCCTCTTAATAGGGAAAGAGGCATGTATATACAGGGAAAGAAGAAATTGTTAACAACCATTGCATATGACAGAGTCATCATACAGTTGGATTTTAGATTCTCTTTGCTTTACCTTGACTCCTGACCTTAGCTGAGATAAGGATGAGGTGACCTAGCTAGCTAGTGATTTACAGTATGCTGCTTAAAGTTTGAAATTCTTCAGGCAGTATGTGGGTCTCATTTGTCTATATTGTTTAGGAATCTATGGATAGATAGATTAAACCCAGTTAAACCTGTGGCACAACCTGATGCAGCTTCGTGACTGGTGGGGTGTAAGAGACCCTGCTGGAAACCTTTGCCCAAACTATTCAGAAACCAAGATTCCTCACACATATCTCCATGGCTCACAGTTCAGAGACAAAGTACATCCTGTGTGACCAAGAAAGGAACTGGAGAGCTGCACCTGTAAGTTTCTAGGGCCCTTGATGTTTGCCTGTGTTTTCTTTCTCTTTCTTTACCATATTGTTCATTTTTATTAAAGCCTTATGTTTGTTCACTCAGCAGAGTCTTGTGAGTACCTTCGATTATCTAACCCTGTGTAGTCATTTTAGACAATCTATTATAACTCATTACCAAAAAATGAAACAATATAATCCCTTCATTTATAAAACACATACATGAAAAGTGAGACCCTACTGAACCACTTATAATCTAACAATAAATTTTTGGTTTAAAACTTTACATTTTCTATTAGATGAAAAGGGTCAGAAGTACCTGTTTTTTTTATGAATACTAATTTTACTACTACTGATACTATTTCTAATAATTATAATAGCAAATTTATTCAGTGTTTACCATAAGCCCAGAATTTAAATCCATAATGTCATTTGTCACAGAAATATTATGATATAAACAATATCATTATTTATAAAATTATTAACATTATATATGAACTTTCCAAACACATCAATAGTCTGCAAATACATTACAGTTTACATATTTTTGCTAAGTTTAGTACCTCTCCACTGTCTTTGATAGCATTTGTATTTATCAGCCTAATAGACTTTGTAAACTTTTCTTTTCCAAATTATGTCAGCATGGGATATTTCAGAAGCACGTTTCCTTCTAGACAGCTTGATAAGAATGATTAAATTGTTCCTTCTGAATATTCTTCTACGTAGTTAATTTTGCTTTTCCAAGATATATTTTACCCAAAGTATCTTCTTCTACATCTGTCATTAGAGAGTATTCATTAAAATATTAATATTAAGTTATTATCTGATTTGGAGCCCTAATTTTATGAACACAAGGAAGGATCCACACCTCTAGAAAACTGAACTGCCTTAGTCACCATCCTTCCTTTATCCAATGGCTCTCTTTTGTACAGTGCCCTTACACTAAAATCTTATTTTCTTTATACTCGTCTGAAAAGAAATACTTTTACCCCATTTCTCAACACAGTTTGCATTGAATCTATGAAAAAGTTTCACTTTGGGCTAAATTTCTGTCTCCCCTTGATTTTTCAGGCACTCTGCTTTTCAGGAGAAGAGCCCCTTTTAGATATGAGGGTTTCTTCTACATTCCTGGGAGACATTTGTCTATCCTGGAATTGACAACTAAAGTCCTCACTCAGAAGGATATCAAGCAAAGCAGATCAGGTCACATATCGCAAACATTACCCAGAAAATGCATAAAACTGAGGAGTAAACCCATTGGTTTATTAACAATAAGCCTAAGCTGATAAAGGGAACTAGGGTCTTTGAAGAAATAGCTGATTCTGGGACTAGAGCAAGAAATATACAGAACGAACCTGGAGAAGTTTGTAGCACCATAAAATAAGGAAGTTTTCAACACACACACACACACACACACACATATTGATGAGAGTATGTCAGACACAAGAGCAAACTGAAAGTGCTCTCAATGGCCAAAGCTAGAACAATGTGAGCAAAAAATCAATTAAAACATATGAATGAGTCTGAATTGGTATAAATAAATAATGAAAAGTACATAAGTGTAGAAGATACAAATCTCCAATGCAGAAAAATTCCAAATAATGTTATGTAATACTCCACCCTCAAGGAAGTTGAGCACACTCCTCATGTCTAAAGTGTGGGCTGTGCATAGTGATATCTTTCCAAAGAGTATGTTATGGAAGTGGGGGAGGAGGAAAAGAATAACTTTATAGTGACAAACACTACCTCAGCCAGTGACAAAGCTCGACATTAAAGAAAATGTCATGCTGATAATATGTACCCTTGACAAAATGTGATAAAATGGCATTTTGTCTTTTTGGTCTTATTTCCTAAAACCCATAACCTCAAACTAAACATGAGAAAACATCAGGCAAATCTCAATAGAGGGATATTTTACAAAGTACCTGAACAATATGCCTCAAAACTGTTAATGTCGTGAAAATCAAGGAAAGTATGAGAAATTGTCACAGCTAAGAGGAGTCTAGGAAGACATAATGACTTCATGTAATGCAGTATCCTGGATGAGATCCTGAGACAGAAAAAGACACTGGGTTAAAAACTGAAGAAATCTGAATAAAATATGGACTTTGGTTAACTATATCAGTATTGGTTTGTTAATTGTAACATGTAAGATGTTAATAATGTAAGATGTTAATAATAGGGACAATTGGGTATAGGGATTATGGGAACACTGTACTAACCATAATTTTTCTGTAAATTTAAAAATATTCTAAAAATTTGGCTTTTTTAGAATCAAAAGCCTAGATATGGATTGAAGTGCTTAAAACAGGGGAGAAAATCAATGTATATTCCTAAAGACAGATTGAACAAAGAATAAAAAAAAAAATCATGAGATCAATTCAAAATTAAGAAGATCCAAAAAATCTAATTATCTATGTCTGTAACAGTTTGCAGATATTTCAACTGTTATAGTTCATGGCTTTGTGAATGAACTTTGCAAGTCAAAACCCGACTGATAATAATAGAGTTATAAAATATCAATGAATTGATAAAGAATTGTATAGTGGGCATTATAAAACCAGGGATGTCAAAAGGACCTAGAAGCTTGGTTGAAGTGCCTTTTACTGGACACATCTGCAAAAATTTTGATTGTTAAAAAAGAAGTTAGTAGCACAAAAGAAAGTATAAAGAAAAAACTTAAACCATAATCTCACCAACCAGAGGTAAGCATTGTAAACATTTGGAATAACTGGCCTGCAGTGAAAAAATGTAATTCTTTACTAATCTTTAAAAATGTCCTCTATTTCTTAATAAAAACTTCTTTCTTCAATTAAAAAAAAAATTGGTGGTTTGAAAAAATCAGTAGTTTGAAAACATTGCATAAATAAAAATCCTCAAACCCACAGTAGTATTCAGAGGGAAAGATAAAGGGAAAGAAAAGGAAGGCAAAAGAGAAGGAAGAAAGAAAAGCAAAGCAAAAGATATTGACAGCAGATTGAACCCTATTATATTAACTGTGAAGCAATAAAAGAAAAATCTGTAAACTTAAATATGGTAAAACAGAACAAAACCCATTAGGCAAAAATGATTAGAAATATAAGGATACATTACAAGAACAAATAATAATGAAAAATGTTAAAAATCAGTATCAGTTTATAGTAAAACATGCAGAAAAAAATAAGAACACAAAAGACCTAAATGGAAAAGCAATAATTAATAAAATGTTATATGCAAAAGTAGAAAAATATATTTGAAATTATTAGCTAATATTCACAAAAATTGATCATGTGCTCAGTCATAAAAAGACAAAATCACAAATAGGAAATTCTAAAACCTTCATTCAATGGTAACAGCACAATAAATATGAACAATAAAAGTGTAAACAAGAAATTCACAACTATTTAAAAATTTTAGAATAAAGTTTGAAGAGCTTATTGAATCATGATGAAAATTTTAAAAGCACAAATCACTGTACTTTGAAAATAACAAGCTGTGGAAACTTATACAATCAAATTTGGCCAAAGATAAAAAGCATACTAAAAAAGTCTGGGTGCAAGTTATTTTACATTTGCATTTTTACAAGTACTCAAGAAAAAAATCAATTTCTATAATAACAAAGATGGAAAGTTTGTTAAATTATCTCATGAAATCTATTTAAATCTGAGATTATTTCATGCAAAAACAGTACTATACAACAATATCTATAATATTCATGGTAAAATCCAAAAGAAAAATTCTATTCAGCAATATATAATTTTGTATCCAAAATACAAACATAATTTTTGTTAGGAAATTGATAATATTAACATGTAAGTTAGAAAGGAAAATTACCTGATCTTTCTAAATAAAAAATAAAAATCACATCATTGTTTCATTGAATGATGAAAAGTTGTCATAAATATAACCCATAGGGTTTAAAGTATTTTTTTTAAGAATTAAAATAAATGTTAACATGAATTCCCTATAATCATTGAATTCCCTATAATATCATGAATTATATGGGAATTATAGGGAATCATGAATTCCCTATAATATCATTCTTAGTATTGATCTTCATAACAAGACAAGATGACTGCAGTTAACATTGTTCTATTAATTTTGATCAATGAATTAAACACTCTAAATAGGTATAATGAGTATTGGACAAGTAGAAGAAAAGTTACCATTGTTTGCAGAAGTAGAATTCTTAATGGTCATCTAGAACTTAGTATCTCCAAAATTAAATTCTCTCCCAGAACACATACAAAATAGTGTTTCTCATGTCAATAAATGATACCACATCCAGCCACTAGTTCAACCAAAACCCAAGGAGACATTTTTGATCCTTCATTTCCCTTATCACCCCATTCAATCCATGAGCAAGTTTTGGTGGACCTGATAATCTCCAAGGTTGGCCTATGCACTTCTACTCTATAATTCTTCCCTTACTTAGCAACTCTAGTGATTTTTAAATCAATTATAAGTCACTTCCTAACAACTTAAAATTATCAATATGATATAATATATTTTTATAAATATAACATATAATAGTATAGAAATTATTTAAGTGACTTGCTCTAAAAAGCAATAAATTTAAAGAAAAGAAAATGCTAAATTGAACCAATCAAATCAAAGAGATATTCTTCTAATTAGGAGAATTCTTTTGGTCTTTTTTTTTTTTTCTCACATAAAACATGAAAATATGATGTCAGATCCTGGGTAAAAAAAACTACAAAGTTTCAGAAGCACAAAATTGAGAATACATTTCTATTCTCCAAGTCATACTCCAAAGAAAAGAAAAGAATGGTGAAACAGACATTGACCAATGAATAAGGAATAATCCGGACTGGCATTATTTCAATATCCTGATAGAAAACAAGACTCATAAGAGATTACTGTTTTGAGTGAGGATGCACCTGAAAACACTTTTCAGGACAAATGTGTAATGGGAATCAATTAATAAGGATATGTGTTTTCTAAGAATCATTTATAACTTGTCAAATACTCAGCCAAAGAATCAATATATGTACAAAGAAGGCAGTATGAGCAAATTACCATTACTCCTAAAAGATCATGCATATGGATGGATGGATGGATGAATGAATGAAGGGGTGGAAGGAGGTATGAAGAGATGGAGAAATAAATAATTGGGATAAAAAGAAAATATATTCATGGAAATGAACAAGGGTTTCTTTTGAGAAAACAACTTAAAACAATCATCTTAAGAACTACAAAGATACATCCATTAAACCATGTAAAGAGCTATAAATAAATAACATTTTTCTTTAAGTAAAATATAGGAAGGATGAGGGTTACAGATATAGAAATAAAATTATGTTTTTTTCCTTGAGAAGGAATGTGTAATAAGTTTTTCTTTTAAAACACTAACATTTCTGCAAATTGCAGTGTATATAATAATGTTAATGCAATAAGAAGTCCTACAGAAAGTTTATGTAGAAAATGCAATTAGAGCCAAATAGTAAAAGTGATAACGTGATGTTGTACTAATAAGAATACATGAAGCCGGACTTGTACACCTAATGGTAATTACATCACTAACACCTGAGGAAATGAAAATTGATTAATGAGAAACAGATGCTAATTTTGAAGACTGCAAATTCAAATATGTTCAATAATGTGAAGATGTGGTATGCAAATGAAGTATGGAATGCATCATATACCAGGAATTATGAGAAAAGAAAAAAACAAAGATGTTTTAAGAATTGTGTAAAATATAATGGATAGAAAAATAGATCAAAACTAACATGAACTAAAAATAGATCTAAACATAGGAGGCTTTATTTTTTAGCTATTTGACTGTTACTTGATAATCAAAACTAACAATTTCATAGCTACAAGAAATGTGAATGTGGTTCTGTTTGTTATGCCAATTTTATTAATTACATATTTGTTCAAAAATTAATCTGAATCTTAGCTTATAAGCAGAAGTTGAGATAAAATATGAAATTAACATTTTTAGAAAGTGTATGTTCTTCATGTGACTGAAGTTCCAGTACACAACATCAACACTGATGGAAAAAACATGTCATACTAATTAAATATTAGTATAGTGAAAAATTCCCTTTGCATTAACAAAGACATAATAAACTCTGATTTTCCTAATTTTTTTTTTCTTTTGGCCACGCCACGAGGCTTGCAGGATCTTAGTTCTCCGACCAGGTATTGAACCCGGGCCATGGCAGTGAAAGCGCCGAGTCCTATCCACTGGACTGCCAGGGAATTCCAGTGATTTTCCTAATTTCTCAGTCACTCAACAAAGTTACTTTTTCTTAGTTTCAGCAAAGTCCTTCCACTTCTCTAAGATCTTAAGGTAGATGACACTGACCTACTTTTCAACCTCAGAATAACACCTGCAATTAAGATGTTACTCTGCATCATTTACATCATTACATTATGCAGATGAGCTTTCAGAATGCTAACTAGGATATTTTACTCCTTGGCACCTGCAGTACAATTTTATTCTTTGTATCAGGAATAGAAACAGCTGCACTTCAGCAAACCAACAGTACTAGAAAGAAACAAACCATCAAAGTTTAATAATCCAGAAAAATCTCTAAAACTGTGTCATTGGGGAAATTTAACTCACTAGAGATAGGAAGTGTTGCTTCATAATTCAGTCGAATAAAGGGAAAAAACAGTATTGAAAATTGTTCAATTCTTCCAGTGCCCTGAATGGTCAACATCTATTAAAGAGCCAGAAAATGTCCTTCAAATCAAGGTCCCTGCTTTCCTGGAGGCAATAAAATGCATGACACACAAGGAGTGATGAATTTCTGAGGCTCCTGAAGAATACCAAGTCCTTGTCTTTTCACATTTTGTCCTTTAAAACCTATATCTACATTTATGGCAATTTCCTTGAGAGTTTAGTGAGGTTATTAAAAAAAAAATCTTAAGTATTTAACATAAGACTAAAATCATAAAATATGTTTCCTTGGGAGACAACTTAAGTGACAACAAGAGAGCCTATATCTTTAAGCATCTTTCATTCCAATGATGTTATTAGGAAAAAAGCATGCTATTTATTTGGAAGAAACACGTTTTCAAGAAAATAAAAAGAATTGCTGTATCAATAAAAATAACTGCTTTATCGGTTTCATATACCTTTGCCTACAGCAGTAATATATCAAGGATTTTTTAAATTGAATCAAAATACAACACACCAACTCAATTCATTTCTATCAAAAGCAGTAAATCTGAAAGGCAGTATAGATTCTCTTTTTTCCCGGCATCAACAAAAATAATGCCATACTTATTTGCACTGGCTTCTATAATAGCAGACATAATTCTAAATGAACTCCCATTTTCAAAGAAGACGATTTTTTAAATTAAATGTATCATGTACAATTAGGGTAGAAGAAAAGTTTTTTGCATTTCCAACCACTTAAGATACTAAATATAAAACCTGTAAGAATTTTAAGCGCTTATAGAATACTGTCAGAATTATAATTGGAGGTGAAACATCAAGGGATTTTGCTGTATTTCTTAAGAAAACGTGGATATCAGAAGATAGCTAATTTTAGGTGTCTATACTTACCTCCTTTGAAGAGATTTTCTATTTTGCCAGAAATACACACACACACACACACACACACACACACACAAACAGTTGAGGTAAATGCAATTTAACAAGACCTTGATGGTTTTGTACCTGACCAATTCTTCTCTTGTAAATGATTAGGAAAGGCTTATTTTAGACATTTTTTTCCAACAAAGGCAGAAACGTTTACCTCTAAAAATTGGAACCAACATTTTAAGTAAATGCTAAAACAAAATATACCTAGTGCACACCAATAGGGAGAGTTGACAATCTCAAAACAAAAAATGCACAAATCCACCAATCATACTAACATTAACTTATACAACTCAGTGTTACTCTAACAAAAGATGCAGTTCTACACGGTAGCCAATGTACAATAAAACACAGAATTCCTCCAGGGCTTAATTAAAATTAACTGCCTGCATATAAAGACTGGATTCTGGGAAATAAAGTTGCTGAATAGAAGGCAATGGGAAATGTCATTTATTACATGCAAAGAAAGTAAAACACTGGAAAACAGCACAGATCCCTTGGGTACACATCAGCAGAACTAGAAATAGAGGAACTTGATAAGGATTGGGGATTAATTTCAGCTTCCCTAAAAAAATCCAACCTTCGAAATATTCTCTAAAATCTCCTTTTTGTTTTATTTTCCAATTAATATGTACATATTAAACAAGTGTCTTATTCCTAGGGCAATTTAATTCTCAAGATTAATGCTGATGCATTGATTCTTGGACTCAGCCCTGGGCCATCTTGAATTCAGTTCTTCATTTTCAGCTGCTATTAATTGTGTTCAAGGTTTAATTCAGTACAACTGGCAAGATGGTCTTAATGTTCCCCTTGGCTTGATTAATTTTTTTTAGCTTCCGAGACTTTCTTTTTTAAAATTTTTATATAATATTGGAGTATACTTGATTAACAATGTTGTGTTAGTTTCAGGTGTACAGCAAAGTGATTCAGTTATACATATACATGCATCTATTCTTTTTCAAATTCTTTTCCCATTTACATGGTTTGAAAGGATACATGTACCCCAACGTTCATTGCAGCACTGTTTACAATAGCCAAGACGTGGAAGCAACCTAAATGTCCATCGACAGATGAATGGATAAAGTTTTGGTACATATATACAAAGGAATGTTATTCAGCCAGTGATTAAATTTTAAACAGATTTCTTCCTAACTATAGGCTCCTGACCTCCCTTTCTGTTAGAACATTTACTTTAGAAAACTTGCAATTGTAAATTCTTTCTCTGTCCCTTTGAGATGTAAATTTTTTCCCAGACTCCTGTCAGTTTTACAAGCCAAGATCTTTCCCCTCAAAGACCTGAGAAACATCCCTTTGAAATGTAATTATAAAATCAAAAGAAAAGGAAAGCATCACATTGACCAACCTCATCCTAATGTACTCCAATACTTTTCCACTAGCTCATCTCAGTGCTTAAAACTCCTTATTGGTTAAAACTTTTCTGCCTGTCATTTCCATGGAGTTGAGTCCAATCCCTGTTGACTATGTCAATAGTCTTGACCTCTACTGCAATAGTCTTGAATAAAGTTTTCCTTGCCTGTTTAACTCCATCTGGTTGGTATAATGTTTCTCTGACAGACTGAGAGGGTAAAAAAGGTACTGGTAGCTGTTCTTAGTTAGAAATAAGAGTGATTTTATCTAAAGATCAGGTGATACAGAATTAAAACAAGCAGTCATTGAATGTAAAACATTGAGTTCAGCAATGAAGTGCTATGTTATCTGCTACTACACTTCCTTAAGGTAAGAACTAATATCTACCTATGCTTTTAATAGAGTATGGCAAATAGAAGGTAAAAATAAATATTTTTGAATTGCAGCATGAATGAATGAAGGAATCAAGGGGTCAAAATATATAAAGTGCCCCTCCAAAAAAATTCATGTAGGCAATATTTTTCTAAGCACCTCTTTTTTTTTCTTATATTTGCTCTGCCTTTTGTCTTCTCAGTTTCCAAAACTAAGTTGACTCTCTTGAACATTCCCTTAGCTTCTACAACTAATTTAAGCAAGAGTAGATTTGAAGCCACTAACAATGGCAAGTTTGAAATGCAAGTTGTAGGTACATCTTTTTAGAAAAACTTCAAATATATGTTTTCATACAAAGATTTTCTCAACTTTTACATATGTACTCTTAAACAAGAATTCTTTTAAAATATTATTTAACTCATCAGATAATTATTAGTGGAAATTTAAAATATAAATATGTAATAAGATAATGAGATATTCTATTCCAAAAGAACAATATTTGAAGACAAATCTGTACCTGTAAGATAAGGCACAAGAATTCAAAAAAGAACTCAAATATCATTTTCTTTACAAAGGAACTGACTATATTTCTGTTTGAAATATTTTAATTTGTCTGAATTGTGGACATGTGCTTTAAGCTAATTCACATATAATGCCAATAAACCATATTTGTACAAAATGACATATCAGGAGAGGGATTATCTATAAGCACTTCCAAAGATTTGTAATGACTCTGCATATTTCTCATATTAAGAATAATTTGCATTTGCTATCTAGTCAATAAAACATCAAGCCTTAAATATAACTATAAATGTAAAAAACAAACAAAAAAACATTTAAATTCCATGTAGTAAAAAGCAATGTTATATGTGTATCTGAACCCACTGTCTTCTTTTTAGAAGGGAGATCTGAGAGGTTTAATACCCTGAACACCACACTAGGTACATGCATTTTAAATACTGTTTTATTTCTACTTAACCACATATTACAATGTTCATAATGCTTGAACTGTACTTATAAGTTAAAATATATATAAATATTGAGTCTTCAAAGAACATAGCTAAATACATGCACATTCACAGATTTTGCAGATGTAAACGACTATAATATTCTACTAAAGACCCACTTAGAAAAAAACAGGTTTATGTGTATATTTTCTATGCAATAATGATGCATACCAAATAAAAATATAGTCTACTCTTTTTTCCAAATGCCTGCATACTATTTAAAATCCAATTTTAGACCTGAGATATCATGGAATTGTAGATATGGCTGTACAATGATATTGGCAAAGTTTATATTATAGTTTATGAAATAAGCAATGAAATGTTCAAAAGTATAAAACACAGACAAGTTTGTGTATGGTTTGAGTGGTGCTTTCAGGAAATAATCTTTTGAGGAGGTTTAAACTTGGATATAGTTTCATCAAATAAAGTATTGAACTAATTAATTAGTGCCATGAAGCTCAGGTACAGAAAAACACATCTATCATCTCATCTAGCAAGCACATCTATGAAAATCAAAACTAGTATCTCTCTACTTGATTTCCCTATTTTATTTACATAACTTAGCTGCTTGAACAAAATCTTATGCTTTAATCCACTTTTGTATTCCACATGGTTTTTACCATCGCATTTAAAAAATTTTTTCTTCTCTCTGGTTGATTTCTACTCTATACATAATAAATCAATAAGGTAGCAACAGGTCAATGAAAATATAATGGCTAGTAAGTTTCAGAACTGTTAAAAAAAATGTGTTTCCTTATTTATTTTCATTTTGGATGATCTGTCCATTGGTGAAAGTGGGGTATTAAAGTCGCCTACTATGAATGTGTTACTGTCGATTTCCCCTTTTATGGCTCTTAGTATTTGCCTTATGTATTGAGGTGCTCCTATGTTGGGTGCATAAATATTTACAATTGTTATATCTTCTTCTTGGATCAATCCCTTGATCATTATGTAGTGTCCTTCTTTGTCTCTTGTAATAGTCTTTATTTTAAAGACTATTTTGTCTGATATGAGAATTGCTACTCCGGCTATCTTTTGATTTCCATTTGCATGGAATACCTTTTTCCATCCCCTCACTTTCAGTCTGTATGTGTCCCTAGGTCTGAAGTGGGTCTCTTGTAGACAGCATATATATGGGTCTTGTTTTTGTATCCATTCAGCCAGTCTGTGTCTCATGGTGGGAGCATTTAATCCATTTACGTTTAAGGTAATTATCGATATGTATGTTCCTATTCCCATTTTCTTAATTGTTTTGGGTTTGTTATTGCAGGCTTTTTCCTTCTCTTGTGTTTCTTGCCTAGAGAAGTTCCTTTAGCATTTGTTGTAAAGCTGGTTTGGTGGTGCTGAACTGATGAAAGAAATTAAAGACGATACAAATAGATGGAGAGATATACCATGTTCTTGGATTGGAAGAATCAACATTGTAAAAATGACTCTACTACCCAAAGCAACCTATAGATTTAATGCAATCCCTATCAAACAACCACTGGCATTTTTCACAGATCTAGAACAAAAAATTTCACAGTTTGTATGGAAACACAAAAGACCCCGAATAGCCAAAGCAATCTTGAGAACGAAAAATGGAGCTGGTGGAATCAGGCTCCCTGACTTCAGACTATACTACAAAGCTACAGTAATCAAGACAGTATGGTACTGGCACAAAAACAGAAATATAGATCTATGGAACAGGATAGAAAGCCCAGAGATAAACCCACACACATATGGTCACCTTATGTTTGATAAAGGAGGCAAGAATATACAGTGGAGAAAAGACAGCCTCTTCAATAAGTGGTGCTGGCAAAACTAGACAGGTACATGTAAAAGTATGAGATTAGAACACTCCCTAACACCATACACAAAAATAAGCTCAAAATGGATTAAAGCCCAAAATGTAAGACCAGAAACTATCAAACTCTTAGAGGAAAACATAGGCAGAACACTCTATGACATAAACCACAGCAAGATCCTTTTTGACCCACCTCCTAGAGAAATGGAAATAAAAACAAAAATAAACAAATGGGATCTAAGGAAACTTAAAAGCTTTTGCACAGCAAAGGAAACCATAAACAAGACCAAAAGACAACCCTCAGAATGGGAGAAAATATTTGGAAAAGAAGCAACTGACAAAGGATTAATATCCAAAATTTATAAGCAGCTCAATAACAAAAAAACAAACAACCCAATCCAAAAATGGGCAGAAGACCTAAATAGACATTTCTCCAAAGAAGATATACAGATCGCCAACAAACACATGAAAGAATGCTCAACCTCATTAATCATTAGAGAAATGCAAATCAAAACTACAATTAGATATCATCTCACACTGGTCAGAATGGCCATCATCAAAAAATCTAGAAACAATAAATGCTGGAGAGGGTGTGGAGAAACGGGAACACTCTTGCACTGCTGGTGGGAATGTAAATTGATACAGCCACTATGGAGAACAGTATGGAGGTTCCTTAAAAAACTACAAATAGAACTACCATACAATCCAGAAATCCCCCTACGGGGCATATACCCTGAGAAAACCATAATTCAAAAAGAGTCATGTACCACAATGTTCATTGCAGCTCTATTTACAATAGCCAGGACATGGAAGCAACCTAAGTGTCCATCATTGGATGAATGGATCAAGAAGATGTGGCACATATATACAATGGAATATTACTCAGCCATAAAAAGAAATGAAATTGAGTTATTTGTAGTGAGGTGGATGGACCTAGAGTCTGTCATACAGAGTGAAGTAAGTCAGAAAGATAAGAACGAATACCGTATGCTAACACATATATATGGAATCTAAGAAAAAAAAAAAGTCATGAAGAACCTAGGGGTAAGACAGGAATAAAGACACAGACCTACTAGAGAATGGACTTGAGGATATGGGGAGGGGGAAGGGTAAGCTGTGACAAAGTGAGAGAGTGGCATGGACATATATACAGTACCAAACGTAAAACAGATAGCTAGTGGGAAGCAGCTGCATAGCACAAGGAGATCAGTTCGGTGCTTTGTGACCACCTGGTGGGGGGGATAGGGAGGGTGAGAGGGAGGGAGACGCAAGAGGGAAGAGATGTGGGAACATATGTATATGTATAACTGATTCACTTTGTTATAAAGCAGAAACTAACACACCATTGTAAAGCAATTATACTCCAATAAAGATGTTAAAAAAATGTGAATCTTCAGATTCAGGAAATCCAAATAATCTCAGTTAGAATAAATAAAAAAGAAATATACTTCTAAATACATGAAAATGAAATAGCTTATTACCAAAAATAAAAGGGAGATCTTGAATGTAGCCAGAGAGAAAAACAAATGCTTTGCAACACTGCAGCAGTAAGCCTGATTGTCAACAACGAAAGACAAAAGAAAGTAAAACTATATCTTGAGTGCACTGAGAAAAAATAACTGTCTGTCTAGAACATATGCACAAGGAAACTGCCTTTCAGGAATAAGCATGAAATAGACCTATTTTCAGACCAAAAAACCCAGAGTGTTACTAGCAATAAGCCCTCACTAAGCAAAATTTTAAAGGATATCCTTAAAACAGAAGGAAAATGATCAAGAGGAAAGGGCTAGATGCTAAAAGAAATGATAGGCAAAGAAACTGTTAAATGTATGGGCAAATTCAAGCAAATAGTAGATATAATTGACAATATCTAAATTATAGAATGGTATACACATTGGGAAGAAAGTCATCATAGTTGTATTGTTCCAAAGAAGAGAAAGGAAACTGATTAATTTTAGCATTTAATTAAACTTTGTTAAAATTAGTATGAACATTAGAATTTCTATTTCCTAAGGTATTATAAATATAATGTCCAAACTACTAAAGGAAAAATATTGAAGTAAGAATAAAGGAAATAATACAATTAATCCAAAAATGTAAAAAATAGAAGAAAAAATATAGAATAAATAGTACAAAAGGAAAGTGTAAAATAAAATAGCCATGAATCAAATATTTATTTGATTACGATAAATATAATATTATGATAAATATAAATGAGTTACATCTTCAGTAAAACACAGAATTTAAGACTGTAATTGGTAAATCACAAATATGTTCATTACCTGAAACATGCCTACAATATAAGGACACAAAAAGCCTTTTTAAGATGTGGGAGAACATATACAATAATTTCAAACAGAAAAAATGCTGGTGCAATAATCTTAATATCATACCATATTGTCTTTGCCAGAGGTGAAATCACTTCAGAAAATGAACAAATAAAATGAGTTTCTTCCCCACACCATAAAAATTCTACATGGATTAAGGACTTATGTATAAAACCCAAATCCATTAATCTTTCTAACCAATACAGGAATATAGCTGTAAACTTTGGGGTAAAGGAAGATTTTCTACATAAAAAGTACAAAATACAGAGAAAAGACTTATGAATTTGAATATATTGAAACTATAAAGTTCTGTTGAGAACATGAAAAGATAATCTGCAAAATAAGAAAATATTTGCAATACGTAAAACTTACAAAGGAATAAGTATCCAGAATATATATGTTTTTAAACTCATAAATATCTATAAGAGACTTTAAAAAATCAAAAGAGAGAAGGCAAATGAATTTAGTAGGCACTTCATGAAAAAGGAAAAAATAATCTACAATAACCATACCAAAAGGTATTCAAATTCAATAGATATAAGGCAAAGCAAAATGACTACAATACAATTTTACTTCCACCAGACCAGCAAAAATTAAAGTCTCTTAAAATGAAATATTTGCAAAGATGAAAAAAATCACAACTCATTCACTGTTGACAGTGAGAGGACACTGGCATGACTGTTTTGAAAAACAAGTTGACAGTATCGAACGAAGTCAAAGATCTGAAGCCTCAGGGTTAAATGTGCTTATGTGAGAAAATAAAACAATGATGGGGGCTCATAAAAGAGTATGCCATAAGACAGAGTCATGTAAAACAGCAAAATTTTAGACGCAGGCCAAGAAAGATAGTATATAAAAGTATAGGTCAGAGAAAAAAGTTATGCCATTAAAGCAAAAGAGGTAAATATCACTAGGTGTGACAAGTGGTCTAGCTGAAAGAGATTGACCATAAATCATTAAGCATGAAATAGCATGATATAACCAATAAATAAAATCAGAACTCACAAGAGGAAAAAATCATGGCAAGGTAATATAGGCAACAATGGCTTAATTAAAACCTAGAACATGGCTTGAACTTTAAAGTTTGGGAATATAGCCAGGTAAAAAAATCAAGAGGACATGTTTGATGAGATAAACAATATATGACAAAGAACAGAAGTGGGGGTGAGCATGGGACTTGAAATACAGGGAATACTACAGGTTTTCACTAGATGAAAGTATTGGGTAGTTATGGGTTAGATTAGAAGAAATACTATGACCGGACAGAGAAAGTTTAGATTTAGCATAGTAGAACAGAAGAGAACAGAGGCTTTAGGGTAGGGAAGTAATGTATAAAACTGGCATCCAATCATGGATTTTGCCAGAAGCAGTGAATGAATCTAGCTGAATTAAAAAAGCAAACTAGGGACTTCCCTGGTGGCGCAGTGGTTAAGAGTCCACCTGCCAATGCAGGGGACACGAGTTCGAGCCCTGGTCTGGGAAGATCCCACATGCCGCGGAGCAACTGAGCCCGTGCGCCACAATTACTGAGCCTGCACTCTAGAGCCCGCGAGCCACAACTACTGAAGTCCGCACGCCTAGAGCCCGTGCTCCACAACAAGAGAAGCCACCACAATGAGAAGCTCGCAAACCTCAATGAAGAGTAGCCCCCGCTTGTAGCAACTAGAGAAAAACCTACACGCAGCATCGAAGACCCAACGCAGCCAAAAAATTTTAAAAAAAATGTCATGAAGAACCTAGGGATAAAACAGGAATAAAGACACAGACCTACTAGAGAATGGACTTGAGGATATGGGGAGGGGGAAGGGTAAGCTGTGACAAAGCGAGAGAGAGGCATGGACATATATGCACTACCAAACTTAAGGTAGATAGCTAGTGGGAAGCAGCCGCATAGCACAGGGAGATCAGCTCGGTGCTTTGTGACGGCCTGGAGGGGTGCGATAGGGAGGGTGGGAGGGAGGGAGACGCAAGAGGGAAGAGGTATGGGAACATATGTATATATATAACTGATTCATTTTGTTGTAAAGCAGAAACTAACACACCATTGTAAAGCAATTATACTCCAATAAAAAAATAAAAAATAAAATAAAAAATAAATAAATTAAAAAAAAAAAGGAGATGGCTTCAGGACTGGAAAAACAAAACAAAAAAGCAAACTAGGGAATTACTCTTGTAAACCAGGAATAAGTGGTAATTAATTTGACTTGGGTGGTAGGAAAAGAAGACAGGCAGAGAGAGAAAGAGAGAGAGAGAGATTCTGAAAGAAAAAGTAAATGAATTTAAGTGCCTGCTGTTCATGCCCCAAAAATTAACTGAAAGAAATGAGTAAGTCAAAAATGACTCCAAGATTTAACCCTTAAGTGACTGAGAACTTAATAGAAATAAAATATCTGAAAAGAAACACTAATTTAGGATGTGAAGCGAATGTTTGATATCTGTTTATTGTGGTGGAATCCATTCAAGGAGATATGTTCATTGGGCAACCGGTGAAGGAGCTGGAACTTAGGTAAATGGACTTGAATTATGCTTTTAGGTGTAAAATATATGACAATTGATGATAAGCTGCTATAAATTATTCATAGCCATTTAATCATTTTATATATTTCAAACATTTCAAAAATAGTATCAGGTAGGTATTAAAATATTCTAGGGAATGTTTTCATCTCTTTATGTGTCTTTAATCCTTACCACAAACCCTCAATCCAAGTACTATTGCTATTAACCATATTGTAAACATGAAAACACGTGCGACACAGAGAGGTTAAGTGACTTGGCCAAGGTCACGCAGCTACAGACAGAGTGGGATACCACGTAGGTACTCTGAATCCCAAGCCTGAACTGTAGCCACCGTGCAATACTTATTACAGGTGCTAAGGGTAAATTGGCTCCAAACGTTCATAGAATGAAAATTAGTTGATTCTGCTAAAATTGAAAGACTGAACTATTTCTTTAAAGGTTACTGAAAACATCATGAAATAAAATCTGTAACAGAACTGGCAAATAATATAATCATAAAACTGATTTTCTTGTTCCAGAAAGAAAAAACACTTCAGTTACTCAAAGTGTATATTTCATCACAGAAAGCATACCTTAAGCAATGTGTGTAGATATTATCTATATGTATGTAAATTTAATTTTTATAAGTTTTTGTAACCTCCAAGGCTTCATATGTTTTAAAAGACTACAACAATGCTTTTAACTTTTGTACTGAACTGTATGCAAATTTTTCCAGTTACTGCTTTAGAATTAGTTTTGAAGATTTTATAGATCACCTAGAAATTTTGAATATAATAATTTTCTCTTCATAAATAATGGCTATTATTATAAGACAACATAACTGAAGATAAGGCTGCATAGTAATAATACATACCTGAAACTGGAACAGTGTGTTTTCTCAAGATGAACTTTTCAATGCACTCCTACAATTCTGAAAGTAACTATGGGGCATGTGCTATAATTATGTGTTATAGAAAATGATTAAAAGAAGATGTTCTTCAGAAACAAATATAAAGCGATAGTAGAACTCTCTCTTTGCTCTGATTTGCAACAATGCTACCACACATTTTATCCAAAATAAATTTCACTTTAAAACTTTCAGGGTCACATATACACTAATATTAATACACAAATATATTACACACACACACACAATAAAATATGGCATCTATTGTTCTTTTTCTCTTTTACAAGTAAAGTTAAACCATCAACATTTTCTTTATTTTTTCTACTATGGAAACTCAAGTCTCATTTTAAATATTTATATCCCATAAGCTACATATTAGGAAATTCTCAAAAATGCAAGACAAATTGTGCCTAGTAGTGAATTCCAACTAGGCAAATCATATATTTCTTAAGATAGCTCCAATAAACTACAATTGGATACATAGTAAACATGCTTTAAAAATAAGTATCTTTATTTCTTAGATTAGCATGAATCTGTCCATGGGATTTAGCAAAAACTATAGATCAAAGATAAGATTCAGTTAGAAAATTAAAATGAGTTTCTGAGCATTGATAAATGTAATACTTTAGGGTAGTTGGTAGAAGTGTGCATGTTGCCTACTGAAATCACTTTATTACTGCCTAGTATAACTGTGTCCTGCTTTTTCTTAAGTAATCAAAATAGAGACACTAAGAGGTAAACACATACCTGTGTGAGACACTAGGCATCTTTACTGGATATGATATTGACTAAATACTGTTGGTCTTACCCCATGAACTTCTGACTATAATCCTGGAATGTAGGGCAGGTTAAAAAAAGAAAGAAAAAAAAATCCACTGTTAGGCAATCAGAAATTCTTTTTACCCTAGCATTCCAGTGGAACTTCTAGATTAAAAATAACAGACTCACAAAAATTATTTCTGAAATAATTTGAGCTAATGCCAGTTTCTCTTGTCAAAAAAAAAAGTGTTCACCTTTAGGCCACTGTACATTTTCTTGGATTAAACAAGAGGGCATTACATAGTGTTAAATTATTAACTTTTACCCAAAGCCTGTTTGTTCAAGGTGAAAGATACTCTCTGACCAGGAAACTGAGTTATGTCATGAAGCAAATCTTCTTTACCCATCTTGTCAATATTGTCATTTCACCCTGCCAAGTCCACTTCCTAAATATTAAAATCAACTAAATTTGTTTCTTCCTCTCACCAATCTATATAAAACACTACTCTAATTTAGATCCTTATAAGTTTTTTACTTATAATAACTTGATTTTAAAAGTTATTTTTACTATTACATTTCTTTAGACTTATGTTTACTATGCCTATTATTAAATATAAGGTGTAAAGGAAAAAGGAAAAAACCTCTTCCTCTTATTCTCCAGAAGATGTAACCAAATACTTTATAGTTTTACAGACATTCAATATAAGGAAAAATATATATGTATGTGTATTTAATTTTAACAGAAATGAATTCATTCTTCACTCACTGTTTTCTGATGTGCTCAGCTATTATATACATGCATGCATGGGCATGTGTGTGTACATGTGTGTGTTGTTAATACTGGGCTGTAATTTTATTAAGGACTTTGGATAAATCCTTGTATTCAGTACCTCAGTGTTATATAGGCTATTTGTTTAACTTTTCAAAAATTAATTTTAAATGTTAGAAGATAAAAACAAAGTAATATCGATAACACATAATCAAAATTTTTAAAATTTTATACAAAATTTTTGAGTGAACAATTTCTGTAGGTCCATTTTTTCTCTATACAATATGGGTTTCTAAGAATCAGCTGATAAAGGACACCGTTTTACTTAGCATTAAATAAGTGTCTCTACAAAGCACTTTCAAATATGTGTATTTTCACCCTTTCACAATCACAGTGATCTCAGCAGTCCTATCTATTTGCCAAACAATTTCTTTATTCCCTGATAAATTTCTAGAAAAAGTGGTCCATTCCTACTGTTTCTACTTCCTTCGCCAACCCTTTTTAGAATTGTCTCTAGTGAAAATCTACCCTACACAACTGACATAATACTTTGAAACATAATCAGAGATTCTCTAAATTCTCCAAATGGTTGTCCACATCATTTCTTTCATTTGTTTCCTTGTTTTTTATAGCACTGCGTTAGCCTGGTCCTCCTAGTACCTTCACCATCAGTTTTGCTTACTCAGCTTCCTCCTGTGCTGAACAATTTAACCTTTATCCTTCTATTTTCTATACACTTCTTTTCGTAGGTTCCTTAATCCCATGGAAATCCACATTCTACACCTAGTGTTCAGATCTACATTTTACTTTCTTCCAGAGTTCCCATCACCATTTCTAATTACTTACTTACTGAATATTTCTGCTTGGGTATCTTACTATCCAAGAAAACCAAGCTTATGTTTAAATATTTAAGTAACATTCCCTTCATCAACTATTCTCCAATAAAAAATTTTTTTTAAATAAAACTTCGTAAAATATGTTATTCCCTTAATCATACTTTCTTCCTCCATTCCAACTTCCTTAGCCTTCTTACTGCTTATACCATAAAGTCAAAACTCTTCAGCCTGTCAAGTACCCACCAATCCTTATTGCAACTACTCATCTTTTCAATAGTTATGCTTCAATATAACTTAGGCACTCACTGAGTGCCCCCAAGAAACCTTGAAATTTTGTTTCTCTTTTCTGTCTATCAT
This sequence comes from Globicephala melas, assembly GCF_963455315.2. Lineage (NCBI taxonomy): Eukaryota > Metazoa > Chordata > Mammalia > Artiodactyla > Delphinidae > Globicephala > Globicephala melas. The sequence continues at coordinate 42,074,783 of NC_083317.1, forward strand.
TTCAATTACTCATAATCTTCTCCCACTGTCTAAACCCTATCCATTCTCAAAGAACATCTTAAATCTCCAAAATTGTTTCTCTATTTTTTTTAATCAAACTCTTAGTTTATTTCTTTAGTATCATTTATCACCATTTTTAATTGCCAAATTTATATATGTGTTTATTTATGATTATATATAATCTGTCTATAGGAAGATCAGAAAGACCAGTCGATTGTAAGCTTCTCTTTATCAAGGTGTATGTCTGTTGGAAGGTAATTCCATATTAGCCTCTCATTTTTATGAATTTATGATCTTCTGATCACCCTTAAGTGATCCCCCAATGAGTCACACTCTTATATAATCCCCTCCCCTTGAGGACAAGAAAAAACTATGACTTGCTTCTAACCAATAGAATATGGCAAAAGTAATGGAATAATCACCCGTTAGGTTATGCTATATGGCGAAGATGATGGAATAGTCACTCCCATGATTATGTATAAAACTCCATTTTAGCAGACTGGAAAGACAGAGTCTCCTGCTGGCCTTAAAAAAGTAAGCCACCATGATATATATATATTAAAAAAAAAAACTGTAATAGGGCAATATGCTAAGCAACTGTGGGTGACCTCTAGAATTTGACCTCAAGAGGCTAGATGCCCGACAGTAAGAAGATGGAGACCTCAGTCCTACAACTGTAAGAACCTGAATTCTGACAACAACCAAGTGATCCTGGAAGAAGACCCTGAGCTCCAGAAAAGAACTCAATCTGGCTGACACCTTGAATTCAGCCAATGAGACTTTGAGCAAAGGACCTTGTTACCATGCCCAGACTTCCGACCATGGGAACAAGATTATAAATAAGTTCTGACCCACTAAATGTGTGGTAATTTGTTGCACAGCAATAGAAAACTAATACAGGCCCTGATGGCTGTAATTTGTTCTGGATTGTCTTTTTTAGAATGTTTGTTTGGTAAGCAGCCTTGGAATATTAGTATCTCCTAATAACCTTGTAGGGAAGTGTTGCTTACTGACCAGTATAATGAATGTCTCCTTCCAGAGCAGAAGGCAGATGGATTTGCTCACTGCCCATAACAAATGATTCGGCATGCCCAAGCCCAGGGTTCCTCAGCTATGATATAAACTCATTACCTATGCAGCATCTATCTGGGCCCCTTCATGTCACCCCAGTGGGACTTGGAGTACAAGGGAAACTCACCCAAGAGTGAAGCTCCTTCTTATTGGTGTGCCATAAGTATAAAGACTTTCACCTAGACCAGGAGTTTCATACCCATTGTCCATGAAACTGTGGCAGGATGACTCACTAGTTCCCAAATAAGGTAAAATCTCAGAAAATTCTCAGTTCTTGACAACCTCTGTCTTATTTACCTTTTTATTCCCAACATCTAACATAAGACCGAGCATAATGCCTAACATTATAGCAGGCACTTAACTAAAAAATTTTAAAGAAATGAATTTACTAATGAATCCAGTATAACTACTATAACCCAGAGGAAATTCTCCTAATGGAATATTATGTCTTGTACACTCTGTGTAATTAAGGTAAAATACGATTTCCTATAATGTCTTTATTAATAAATTTTAAACAAGTAAATTTTATATTTGACTTTTTATACCCAAGTAAATCACATGCTTGTTGAGAACATGGATTTTTTTTCAGTCTATATCTCTGATAGTGTTTACAGGGATAGCAGTTAATAAATTAAGTATCTAATAAACGTATCCATTGACTTATTAAATTTGATTTTTAATGCAGTCTCACACAATTTCAGAAGCAGTAGATTTTCCACATCATTTACAACTGATTTGCTAACTAATCTGCCAACTTTAAAATAATGAATAATGAATAAAACAAAATCACTAGCTATTTGACCAATGTTCAACCTTTTTAACATAAAGGCTTCTAGTGGTAAATAAGGTGATTTCTTTAGAAATATTGGATTTTCAATATGAGTATCATTTACAATATTCTCATACTTTGGCATACAGGCCCAAGATGGCATACAGGCATACAGGCCTATGGCATACGGCATACACGCCCTATGGCATACAGGCTCAAGATGCTATGTTTACCTATGGCGTACAGGCCCAAGATGCTATGTTCTCAAGAAGGCCAATTTGACAAAGTGATTATGGTAGAATAAATTATATAACATTATTGTTCTGCTTTTGATAGTATTCTATGTGTGCTGAATGAACATTCACATTATCTCTTTCACACTCACTAGGTAGGATAGGTAATCTGTTATGAATGAGGAAACAAACATATGAGTTGCCTACATCACACACATATGCATAAACACACACACACACACACACACACACACACACACACACAATAAAAGACACAGTATTAAAAAGTAGGTGATAGCCCAGAACATCTTTAGGTGAGTTGCCTCCTTTACAAGCCACAAGAGGTAGAGGAGGACCATGGAAATTTTAACTAAGAAGTAAGATAAATATATACCTTGGGCTTGAAATATAAAGCTGCCAAGTCTCTTTAGTTGGGCAAAATAAACCTTGGATTTGTTAGTGGCCTTAGTATTTTCTAGCTTCATTTTAAGAGTTCAGTTTAATTTGGAATCCTCTGAGAGGGAACTGAGAAGGAAAATCTATTTCAGCATGCCCTTGCCTCTAAGAATTCTCATCAGGTAAAAGATGGCTTAAATACAGCAATTTAACTATTTCGAAGGTTTCTACCACTAAAGTGCCTTTGCCATCTTACATCTAATGCTTAAAATTCAAAATGGCAGGTTCAGATGCAGTTAGAAGCTACTAGAAAAGTGTGATCCTGAAAACCTGTACCCTAACACCCTAATACTTTCACCCTAAGGGATCCAATGATAAACTTCAGAAGGCATTTGAATCTCCTGAAATTTTGTGTATGTGCTTATTTTGTATATAAGCATTCTTTAGGGAAAGTTTATATGGGTTTGATGAGATTCTCATGGCCTAAGGGAAGGAATTGAAGAGATTACAAGCACAGACTGGATACTCTAAAATCTAGATTAGTAAATAACTAAATTTAAGGGCATTTAAAAATTTTAAGGAATAATTTTCATTCTTGTTATAAAATAGCACATAATTTATTATATCATTTCTTATAGAAGAAAAATTTTTTATAAATTATTTAACCAATAAGAATGTGTTCATTCATCAATCCTGTCCTATGATTATACAGTAGACCTCACTAATAATAACTGCACTATCTTCAAAATCTCGATTTCAAGCATCCAATTCTTTGATTTTATCATCTAATTCTTTGACTCTTATCCTCTGAGTACACCAACTGTACTGCTCATACTCTTAAAATTCTTCAGTTCTGGGCTTCCCTGGTGGCGCAGTGGTTGAGAGTCCACCTGCCGATGCAGGGGACGCGGGTTCGTGCCCCGGTCCGGGAAGATTCCACATACCGCGGAGCGGCTAGGCCCGTGAGCCATGGCCGCTGACCCTGTGCGTCCGGAGCCTGTGCTCCGCAATGGGAGAGGCCACAACAGTGAGAGGCCCGCATACCGCAAAAAAAAAAAAAAAAAAAAAAAAAAAAAATTCTTCAGTTCTTCTGGATCTCCAATCCACATATTCACTCTCACCTGGTGTTCTCATTTACCTCCTTAATCAATTTAAGTTTCACGGCCCATTATTATAACTATTTCTGCATATACCCACAACTCCTCTGCTCATTTTCCTCAAGTTGTATTTGCTTGACCAAAGCCCTATCCTTAGCTAAAGATGCCTGTTTTGATGGATGGACAGTTTATAAACTAGTGCAGGCCAACTGTTCCACTTCTGCACTTGGTCCTACTATCCATTACCTCTCACCTAATCTAAGAATTTGTTCTTTAAAATTTCACTTTCTCTCCCGGATCACGATTTTCCATAGTTACTAGACAATGCCTGTAACTATATAGACATGCTGTAATGTAAGACTGGGAGTTTTTCAGTAGAAAGATACAGAGGATGGGGTGAAAGAAGGGAAGAGCACAGCCTTAAGGGATGTTTTCAACAGAGATGCTTTAATAGCATATCACAGACTACAGCTGGATAAGAAGAGGAACACAAAGGAGGTGGCTGTACAGTGAAAAAGTGACAAAAATCAATGGATCTGCACTCGTGATGTTGGTCAAGGAACAGCTTGATGCTGTAAAAATATGGATGGACTGGAAGTTGGTGGCCAGAGAGCAGAATGTCTAAAATTGAGATACAAGCTGTGATATAATTATTATTAATGGAAATATCTCGAGTTTGTCCATGGGAGTGGTAAAAAAGTAGGGTGGAAGAAAAGCAACTGAGGGGTCAAGGTCTTGGTGGATAATTAACATAATTATAAAAAAAGACACTAAAAATCAAGGCAAGAGTAGTGATGGAAAGGAAGGCAGAGATCTAGATGTTAAAGCCATGCATAAATGTTCTGTGAAGGTGAGAATCAACATAGAAATAGATAGATGACATCAATAAGAAGAGTGCAGTCTGATGGCATACACTTTAGAGAAATTGAGGCTATGTGGGACAGACAGAATTAGTTTGATAAACAGCAAATGGAAGCACACATGGTACCACTCACCCCCGCACCTGAGGTCACATGTGAAAAAGAGAAGAAAAAAATCTCCACTTCAGAGAGCCATAGGGGAAGTGTACTCAGTGAACAGTTAAATTTCCAGAAAAACAAGAAATGGAGGAGACATTCAAAAGTAGGTTGATGAAGACAAGGTTACTAGTCCTTCACAGATCTCAAGGTGCTGTGGGGTATAAAGCCATGAAATCCTTGGGGCATCTGTTCAAGTGGATGTTAAAATTATCCCTGACATATATTCACTATGCTTAGGAATACACTCTAGTCTATTTAGTACATTTATAAATCATTTAATAAGTTACCTGATTAAATATATTTATGCTTAAGTCCCAGACAAGAGAGTGAATCAGAACTTACTCATTTGAGTGGTAACACACTTATAGGGAAAATAGAGCTGGACCTTATGTTCAAATGAATTTATCCTTTATAGATTCAACAGGAGGTAATCAATTTTTTAGCCAGATCTTAATGGCAAATTCAAAATAAAATGATCAAAAATAAAGTTTTTGAAAGGTGCCTCTTGTCTTGAATTATTTATTACTAGTTGCTTAATGATAAAATTGAATCAAAAACAAATTTTTCATTGTTGTATTCAGAAAAGAAACTACTTAGTGTTTTATCTACCAAAAACTATTTTATAAAAAACGATTACTGAGCAAGGGTAACCAAGAGTATATAAGGAAATGCATGATCGCCAGTTAACATTCTTTTTTACAGCTGAAAAGTCAGTTGTGAAATTGATTAATGTCAGAAAGTGCAGGATGAATACAGACCTGGAATAAAGGGAACTGTATTTTCTTATAGAGTTGTGTCACTGTACTCTGGTAAGTAACCTTATATCCATTTTCCCACAATAGTGTGCCTCCGTCAAGCAACTGTAAGTATAAAAGCATCAGCTGGTCAAGCTGCCTTCTGATAATTTTATAGTTGAAGAAAAATAGCAAAACAATGTCACCATACAAAAAGTTATCCTTAATTTAGTTTTGGTGGAAAAAAAAGAACAAAACCTATTAATTTTATGTTTATTTTCAGTTAGAACATTTCCTGTAGCCTATGCCAATTTTTTACTTGGTCTAGAGAATGAGCATATTAAAAACTAAGAATAATTAGTAATATTCTTGATAATAAATTACTATTGATAGTAATAATAGTTGGAAAAATGTACTTATATATCTCTAAGGGAGGCATTATTATCTCCACACATGAGGATAAGGAGGGTTAAAGAAGTTAAATTATTTGTTCAAAACTTTAGTAACCATTAAAAATCCTTTCTGATGCTATGCCTTTTCATATCACAAAACAGAATTTTTGTACATCTCACCCTGGGGTGTACAAACACCCTGGGTGTTTCAAAAGCGACTTATTTAAAATATTCATATGGTACTTGAACATAGGAGGTTAAATTTTATAGATAAACAAAGAAATTAATTACCAAAAAAAAACAGTATGCGAAATGTTTGTCAACAAGAGAGAAGCTTGAAGAAATGTATGCCTGAGAAAACAGATTGGTTCAGTTTGAAAGATATGCAAAGAGAAGGGGTGTTTCAAAGGATTTAGTGGCATAAAGAAATTGTTTAGCAGAATGATCTGGAAAGGAAACTTGAGAAATGGCCCTAGGAAGCCAAAAACTAGCTGTATTTTGTCAGCTCTTATTTTTGACTGTGTAAAATTAAGGATACATGTATGCTGACTCATCTTGCATGTGGGCTGACTTTTGTTTGGTATGTCCAGAAGCGACCTTCTGACTTCAGGCATTTAGTCCTGGAAGCGCAATTTAAAACCTAGTAACTGGAGTTTTCCATTTTTGACTGGTCATTTCATATCTTTAATGGATTGAGCTGGAATAAAGCTAAATAATTTCCAAGCGACAAGTTATTTCCCTAGAAAAGAAAAAGTTTACTCTGAGGATAGGGCATGGCAGCTATGAATCAACAATAAAACCAGTCTGTTTTTTTAAACTTGTTTATCAAAACAAGGTTTAGGGCGAAGAAGTAACCTTTCAGATTTTTTAAAAGTAACTCAAGTAGAAAAAAATAATTTATATTGCTGATTAGAAAAAAAATAACAAATATATAGCTATCTGCCCTAGTTTAGCTCAATTTAAATTAAAAATAATTAAAGCACAAATAGAAAGCTTTTTAGAAACAATATTTTGTGTCTATCTTGATATTAAGGGAAATTTGTATTTTAAAAGACACATTTAGAATCTGAAAAGTATCAGATTTGGGGTTAAATTATGAACAATAAATTTTTTAGCTGTCTTGGACTATGGAAGAAGTAATATGCAAATTACTAGCAAATAAAAATGTGGCAGGGCTTCCCTGGTGGCGCAGTGCTTGAGGGTCCACCTGCCGATGCAGGCGACACGGGTTCGTGCCCCAGTCCGGGAAGATCCCACATGCCGCGGAGCGGCTGGGCCCATGAGCCATGGCCGCTGAGCCTGCGCGTCTGGAGCCTGTGCTCCGCAACGGGAGAGGCCCCAACAGTGAGAGGCCCGTGCACCGCAAAAAAAAAAAAAAAAAAAAAAATGTGGCAAAGGAGGAGAGGATCCATGGTAAAGTATAAAGTATTATTCAGGTAAATGTTACTAAAATCAACTCCAAGAAAACAAAGACAGACCATGGTTCACTTATATTTATTTTTCATTCTTAATATTTGACAGCATGGTAATTTTTCTGGTTTATTGTCTTGATGCAGCAAGGACACTTCTCAAAGGTCTATTTTGCATAACAATTTTTGTCTTGCCATTTTAGATTTATAATAGAAAAAGAATATTTTTACAACCCTTAATGTCTTACCACCCAGGTAAACTCTTTAACAAAGGTCTATTGGAATGATTTGTATTTTTGTTACTGCAAACTTGTACATGAAAAATTAGTAGAGTATAATATTCTGTACTGAAAAGATGCAAATAGCTCAAAATTATTAGTTTGTTTCACCTTCTACACAAATGACACATGATGAATTAACCAAATATGTTATTGAATGCAAACCAGTAGTTAATTAATATTCTTTTAAACAATTAAGCTACCACACATTCAGAATTGGAGCAGTGTTTTTCTTCTTTTATAACCTACCAAGGATCCACAACTTTACTTTGTATAGTACTTTCCACTCTAATTAGATTTTTTTGACCATTGTTTAGGAAACAGGCAGAAATCTGTTTAACATTATCTTCATGCCATAAAGCTTTTATGTTTCATTTTGTTGCTACACAAGAGATAACAAGGAAGCTCATGTATGCATACATTTTCAGAAACCATTTCAGAAATTCAGCACAATTGCTTTGCACAGAAATGCATTTACTAAATGGTTTGTTTTCATTGTTGTCTGAAAACCAGTTTTATTTTTTTCCCTACACAACTTATAGATCCAAAATAACCACAAAAATCTCCTTTGAAGTTGGTCAGAGATCTGAGCTGAAATAAATTCTCCTGGGAAAAGAAATAAAAGCTCCAAGATGATTTTTAGAATTGCTTTACTTGACTATGTGTCCAGTACTCCAAATTTTATTAAATTTCTAATGATATTGTTGATACAGAGATAATTTTGAAAGTTTACCAATTTACATACTCATTATACTAGCTACTCAGACCAAGCATTCATTAAAATATCTAGGAGGCCCAAATTTTGAAGATTATTAATATTTTGAGTACACTTGTTCTGCCATTTACACAGTAAACCACAGTCTCTGATAATCTTTGATATATAGTCAACAATTATGTACTCTGTAAATTACTTCAATATGTTCACTTAAAATATCTATTTAACTGAGAATGTCTTAATACAGACAATATTTAGTACTATGCAAAGTGAAAATGAGCTTTTTTCTTTACTGTTTATTATGTAGAGCCATTAATTCACGTTATTGGATGTTAGAGTCATATTGGTTGAATATACAAAATGTATATTCTCTCTTGTATTTCCTTCCATTGTGAATCTTGAGCTATTATATTAAATGTGCATTTAAATGGAAGTAGTGATTGGTTTCCCATTTTATTGTGATGCCTCTTTTTTTCCACTTGGTCCTTTCATCATTTTGACCTTAGGTTAATAAAAACAAGAAACAATCTAAATGTTAAGATTAATTTAATGTTAATGTTTGCTAGTTATTAGGTCTTTCTGCTCTATTGGAGAGGAAGTAAACATTAAAGGAAAATGAACACTTAAAAATACTGTTTCATCACTCTGTTTGAACTCTCAAGGTACTAAAGGTAATAAACAAAAGGAAAAAGAGATGGAATCAAAATGTACAAGTAATGTAGTATATTTTATGTCACTTTGTTCTTTGGAGGTTCTGCTTATTGTCAGATAAAACAAATTCTTCCAAAGCATGAAAACTGAGTTTTGCTATTTTGTGAATATTGTTTTAATGGGATTCTTTTAATAAAGTACCCAAGACTTTCATACGATCAAAGTTGCTTTAAAAAGCAATGGGGTTTATCCTACAGCCAACAGGTAAAAATCTATAAAGACAGGCTAAAAAAGACTAAGTGCTCTCTTGGGAAGAACATAATTAAGAAAGATTTTACTGAAATACACAGAACTGAACATGATAGAAATAATGTCAAGCAGACTATTTTCCACTTAAAGAAGATAGCAAGATGAGGGTTCAGGAATGGAACTGGGGGAAAAAGGAAATTCAAGGCAGATGTAAGGAAGTACTTTTTCATGAAATAGATCACAAATACTTGGGAAAGGACTCTGAACAGAAAAACTAAAGGTGAAGTGAAATCACTCGCTGTAGGGATTAAAGAAACTTTCATACACATTTTAAATATAGAATATAAAATCAGAGAATACATGATTTATTTTGTAGTTTAACATGCTTTTTTAAACTTTTAATTAAACAAAACCAAAATAAACAATGTAATGCAAATCAAACTAATTTTAAATTATGAAAAAGCAAAGGAAAGGTAGTACTAGTTTTACTAAATAAACTCTTTGATCTACTACATGTAAATCACTTATTCAACCAAGTGACTGGAATTACCAAGGTCCTTTTTATTCTGAGCGATTATGCCAGTGGCTCTAATCAGGCACCAGTGTTCTATCTCATAGTTTTCTTACATATAGTCACTTTACGTAAAGTCATAGAATCATACACTTTTGAGAACTGCCAGTATTCTAAAGATCATTAGACTTGATTCTTTAAATTTTATAGAAATTGAATAAATACATATAAAATTGCAGAGCCAGAGCCCTAAATCAGAACTTCTAATATCTCCTTATATTTTCATGTCCTAGAAGAACTCAGAACCAACATGTCCAAGACTCTTTTCTTCCCTCCTCTCCCAAAGTCTTGGCCCCCTATTTTGCACATTTCTAGTCCTGGTTCTGAAATCAGTTATTCTTGGAAGCCTTGTTCTCTGTAGTGGAGAATAGTTTTTACAGAAAATAATTTTGAGCTTTTTCAGTAGACAGAATTATAAACTATTTAATTTAAAAAAATTATGAGATCATACTATTATTTCCACTTCACGTTAAACACCATAGAGGCAATCATTTAAAAATTATATTTCTTCTTTTGTACATCAAAAATCTTGGTTTCTATCAATATTAGCATAATTATCTATTTGCTTTATTCTCAACACACATAACAATTGTCAAAATAAAAAATCAATATTACAACTAACAAGTCTTATGAATGCATTTGAAAGTTGGTTTTTTTCTTAGAATACACTCCATTAAGTATGCAACTCTAAATCTATGATCTGAAGTAGTTATTTTCTCCATACATTATGCCAGTAACTCGGAAAATAGACACATTTTTTTCAGCTGGCTTCCCACTTTTAGGAAATTTATTTTCATTGGATTTTCCTTTTCGATTCCATTTATTTTTGATTATCTAAAATATTTTATTATTTCAAAGTCAATATTGAATAGCAAGTAATATTCAAAGAAATATTATTCCCATCCTGTCCTCTCCCTCATCCACTCTCTCCAAAAAGATAATGATTTATTAATGCTTTTCCTTATACTTAAATGCTAGTATTTGCAAATCTGTAGAAATATATATACTATTGCAGTAACTCTATCCAACCAGTTGTCAAAACCAGAAACCTGAGAATCATTTGTCTGCTGTTTGATTTCTTTTAGATTTCTTGAATCTTGTCTCTCCACAACTTACTTTTCCTGTTTACATCTAACAGGCATCAAACTATTCCCCTGCCAACAATCATTTCTCTTTCAAAAATATCAACCACAGAACATAGAAAGTTATTTTTTATAAACATTATTCACTAATATAACTTCTATTGATTCCACATTGCCTCCAGAGCCAAGACTCAAATTCAAGTCTTCAAACTAAAAATTAAATACTTTTTTTATTACAAATATTTGCCTCCCTAAGTTTAAGATGTCTTCATGCCCAAAACATTTCTCAATCACCTTTCCTTTAATTTACCTATGTTCAAAGAAGGTAAAACATGTTAAATAAGATTTATATAACTATATATTACATAGGAAGAAAATATTGATGCAAAACAACAGAAATAAGCTTTTATGATCTTTAATAAACTGATATATTTTGATTTCAGTTACATAATACATATTTGATGATAAAATTATCAAGCATAGCCCAAAAAGATCAAGCATCATTTTCCAGCTACTGGTCTACAGAGTTGTCTATATCTATAATGTATCACATTTGGGATGGATACTTGAATTCAGATGCTTTGGGCCCTAGATTTAAAACCTTAAGTGAAAACTGAGGTCTCGCATAGATGTGGAGAGTATAACAGGATGCATGGAACTCAGTAAGAAAACACTTTTTCTTACAAACTTCCTACATACTTCTTTGACGTATTTCATACCTTGTCACTGAAGTCTTGAACAAGGGGTTCTTAGTTAGCAGAACTATCATTTATTTCACAAAATTCTTGTGATCCATGAAACACAAATATTTGTGGGTCTTTGATTTAAAGCCAAGGTGTAAAGCCATGTCTTTAACAGGGTATAATTTAGTTTGATTATTTGTGTGGTGTGTTTATATTCTTCATACTTATTTTATTATTCATGGAACTTTTCAAATAAAGAAACTCAATATATATACTTAGCCTAATAATAAAGGCCTAATGATATTTTAATATTTAACTGTTCTAATTAGGCAAATAAAACCCTTAGACAAAAAACTAATTAAGTAACAATTTTTCTCCAAGTACAAACCATGTTTACTAATGTATTTTTGACTTATAAAAATAATAAAATTTGGTGTAGCCACTATGGAAAACAGCATGGAGTTTCCTCAGAAAATTAAAAATAGAACTACCACATGACCCAGCAATTCCACTTCTGGGTATTTATCTGAAGAAAATAAAAACACTAACTCAAAAAGATATATGAACCCCCATGTTCATTTCAGCATTACTTACAGTAGCCAAGACATGGAAGCACCCTAAGGGTCCATCAATGGATGAATGGATAAAGAAAATGTGGTGTGTGTGTATATATATATATATATATATATATATATATATATGTATATATATACAATGGAATATTAGTCTTCCATAAAAAGGAAGAAAATCCTGCCGTTTGCCATGTCATGGATGAACCTTGAGGTCATTATGCTAAGTGAAATAAGTCAGACAGAGAAAGATAAATGCCATGTGATCTCATAATCTCACACATATGTGGAATGTAAACAAACAAAACAAAAGAACAAAAACAGAAACAACAAACTCTTAGAACAAACAATGGATTGGTGTTTGCCAGAGGAGGGGCAGGGAGGCAAGGGTGAAATGGGTGAAAGGGATCAAAAAGTTCGAACTTCCAGTTATGAAATAAGTAAGTCATGGTGATGTAGTATACAGCATGGTGACCATAGTTAATAATACTGCATTGTATATTTGAAAGTTGCTAAGAGAGTAGATCTTGAAAGTTCTTATCACAGGAAAAAAGAATTTGTTACTATGTATAGTAATGGATGTTAATTAGACTTATTGTGGTGATCATTTCGCAATATATACAAATATCAAATCATGTTGTACACATAAAACTAATGTTATATTTCAATTACATATCAATAAAAATAAATAAATATTTTTTAAAAACATTTAAGTAGGGCTTCCCTGGTGGCGCAGTGGTTGGGAGTTCGCCTGCCGATGCAGGGGACACAGGTTCATGTCCCGGTCCGGAAAGATCCCACATGCCATGGAGCGGCTGGGCCCGTGAGCCATGGCCGCCGAGCCTGCCCGTCTGGAGCCTGTGCTCCGCAACGGGAGAGGCCACAACAGTGAGAGGCCCGCGTACCGGGAAAAAAAAAAAAAAAAAAAAAAATTAACTAATAAAGTGCCTATCTTGAAATAATATTACACACTTGACAATGTGGTAAATGTGGAAAAAATATATGCTAATTACATACTTACAATTCATTCATTCAAAAAGGGTTTTACTAACCATTAAATTCAAATTACTATGCCAGGCTATTAGGGGTAGAGGACATTAAAATTAGTAAAATCACATTACTATTCTTAAGGACTTGACAATATAAAAAGGGAGAAAGCATAATAGTAACTGTTCCGTAAAGCAGTGTAAAATAAGTGCTATATTTCATACTTGCCTTGCACCTCCCCTGAGAAGAACCAAAACAGATGAGGAGAAAAGCAAAATAGTCAGAAGTTTTGTGGTGGAATTTTAGTTATTAGAAGGAAGTGCTTGAGAGAAGAAGCATAGTAAACGGTGTCCAAGGGAAGAAGATAAAGGATGGAAGAGAAGCTAGAGTTGCACAATAATTTTATGAGAAAGGACTGCAGGTCAGAGAGACTTCTGCCAAAGATAATGACTGTAGATGTCAGAGATTGAATGATAGATACACTTAATAGGATGGCAGATGTTCTTGAGGAAAATATTAACTTAGAAACTGAACTAATTATGAATCAGCCAGTCTTTATATTCCAAATGAAATCTCAATATGTTGTTTCAGGTCTTGTTAAAATTCTAATAAAATGTGAATGTTTGTTGTTTGCTGATGAGCCTCGTTGGGAAAAAAAGTGTGTCAATAACTGTGAATGGTCTGAAATTTACCCTACTTGCAGTTAACAAGTTAGCCTGCTACAGTTTCATGGATTCTGGCAGAAAACATAAGACTCTTGGGCCAGAGACAAAAAACGTTATGGTTCACAGTAATAGCAGTAGCAAAAGTGTTAGTATTTTCTTTAGCTGGTTCCTCAAGCCTTAATTCCTGCAGAAAGATCAGGTTTTTCTTAATTGAGTGCTTGGATCAAAGATGATAACTACCAATGAAGATCTTGGCATTAAATCCAATTATGTGTATTATGAAAATTTTCCACAGATCATTTTGATTTATATTTTTACTAAAACCACTTAATAAAGGGTGAATTTGAAAAAAAATTCAGTAAGCTTAAATCATACTGGAAATTTACCAATTACTGGTCAAATCTTAATTTTAAGTAAACTTTGTATGTGTCCAGCACCATGCCAGAAGTAGAAGGGACAAAAGAAATCTTAGATGAAATCTGTTTTCTAAAAATTTACATTCTAACAGAATGCAACAAAAATTAAGCACTTACAATACAGATTAAAAGTCGGTATGTAAATAGAAAATTTTCAAAATAATAGCTCTTATAATAATACACCAGGTTATGGTTATTAGTTAGGAATTGTTTATCATATGTGCAAAAGAACCTTTTCAAGATTTCAACATTTATATATGGCACTCTACATGTAATGAGAGGCAGTGTACATAGTCATTACAAGTATGCGTGCTGGAGCCAGCTCCGCGGTTGAAATCCAGCTGTTTGTCTTAGAACAAGTATTTTACCCTTGCTAGACCTCCTAATCCTCATCTGTAAAATAAGCATAATAACTGAACGGACTCCATGGATTGTATAAAGATTAAAAAGTTAATATATGTAAAATTCTTATAAAAGTATCTGTGACATAGTAACTACTATATTTTAACTTTCACTGTTATTTTTAGGTACCAAATAGTTGTCCTCTATCAAGGCACACATATGTAATTGTTTATTTAACTGACTCTATTTCTTACAAGATAGTAAATATTACGAGATTGGGTACCATACTGAATTTATCATACCTGCAATACCTGCACAATGTCAGATCTATTATAGCCATTTTATACTTACTTTTAAAAGGGTGGGCAGGGGACGGGGGCTAAGAGAGGGAAAGAAGGAAGGGAAGAAAGCAAGAGAATTGCAAAAATAGTGAATGAAAACAGCCCCTCACATTTTCAGATATATATGCATTTAATTAAAATATAGTTGCAACATTTCGTTGAGGAGTAAGTAAGGGGCAGGAATAGAGATGGCTAACTGATAAAGGAGAGATTTACAGGGGATTAGGAAGGTCATGGATGGGAGGGTATTCTGTGCAAAAAAACAGCAGAAACATAGATATGCAGATGTTAAAAGGCATAGAATCTGTAAGGAAAAATGAGTTTTCTGTGGCCTCAGTATTTCATTCGTGGGGAAAATTGAACAAAACGAAGCTGTAGTGGTAAATCAGATCCAGACTTAGTAAGACATGGTATGTCATTACTTTTTTTATATTGAACAAGATGAACTCAAGTGTTTTTTTTCTGTTTTTGATTTGTTTTTATTAATTTATGTATATATTTTATATTTTAGGTATTTTTATAGTTTGTTTTTTTTCAAAGAAAGGTAAAAGGCTTCGCTTTAATTTTGCTAGCTGTGGGTAATTTTGTATCGTGGTTATTTATGTAGAAATAAGTATGTGTGACATGTTTTATCACTCTGCTATTGGAAATCTGAGCCAGTCCTCAAGCTGCAAGACCCTCTGAATAATTAAGACATAGGGCTGGGATCCAGTAAATCACAGTGTTAGCCCGTGGGTTGGAACGGGCCTTGGATTTTCAGCCCCACTCCCCCAACTGCTGAATCGCCTCTACGACATTGCCACCAAGTGGTCACAGGACCCCTGCGGGAGAAGCTGGCCTGGATTTACTCCACAAATAAAACTATAGAGCTAAAATTTAAATATAATTAATAAAAAGTGGTGTGTTTAAGTTAAAATATGTATAATACTGATCTTTAATGTCCCCAATTCTTAAAGAAGACTCATCTCTTTTTCAAATAGAGTTTGAGGTTTAGATTTGAAACAACTACTTTTTAACTTTAAAAGTATTCATTGTTAAATATTTCTTTCCATATACAGTATTTTTGACAGAAGTCAGGGAAAGAAGAAGCCAGGAATTAAGGAACATGAATATAAGTACAGCAAGAGCAAGCAAGAAAGAAGGAAAAGAAATGACAACACACTAAAAACAGCAGTGTGCTTCTGCTATATGCTTTTGCATTTTATTTTTATTTAAAGGGATTCGCACAACTTTATTGTAAAAGATTTATTAGTGTCACAAATAATGTTAGATAAGCTAGTGTTTTTATCAACCCAAGCAATGAACACTTAGATGTTTAAAACACTTGGCTAGACATAGGCAGAATTTGAAATGAGTTGAAAGGAATGATCACAAATAATGAGGTATGTGCTGCTTGTTCCTAAATATACACAGAATTCTGGCTTCTTATGCCAACTTAGTTCAGGAAGTAATTCTATTAAGTAATTCTATTAAGCTGATGCTACAAATCCTTAATGGTCACATAAAGCAACTACAATAACAAAAACAAAACTAAATAAAATACTGATCCAACTCTGAACCAAACAAAACTTTCTGTGGTGAAGGGAACACAAATTCTTTACCCTATGAGAACAGCAGGTAACAGTATTCATTCCTTATCTCAATAAAGACAGAACTGTTTATGGATAAAAATAATATCCCTTCTGGAGTTTGCAGCTCTAGGTGTCTCTTTTCTAAATTAGTTTCACTATTACAGGGGAAACCACCAAATGACAGGTATCATAGACGTGGCAACAAGATATGTCACGTCCGGATACCACTGCCAAAATTTTTGTCCTTCACACACCCCAGCACTATTTTTGTTCATTTATACATTTCTATACCCCGCTTTGTTTCAAGGTCACACATACATGCACATGCGCACACACACGTACACACGCACCACTACCCCCCCCCCAAAATGCAGCGTGTAGTTGAATGACTTAGAATGAAGAGAAAATAAGGGAAGGAAAATTATAAAACCAGGTCCAATAAGCCATACCAGGTGGCCCAGTGAAGTTGCTAAAAGCAAGAAATGACCGTTAGATGAACCTTAAAAGTAGGCTCTAAAGGCTTTCTTCTCAGACTCATTGGACCATAATTATTGTCATTTCAAAACTGCTCATTGCACTGAGTGTGTCTCCACTCTCCATGGCTGCCATCCAATGTCATTTGAGTCTTTTTCTGCAGTTTGTCAGAACGATTGGATGTTGCTCTTTGGTAGCCCTGCTGATGAGGAAAGTCAGTATAGTTTTTAGGACTGGGTGTGGGAGAGTGCCCTGAAATGACTGACTCATTTTTTCCCTTTGAAACTGTGTAAAGAATATATCTCCTGTCACAGGCTTCCCTCCTAGAACCTACTCTTTACATGTCTGAAGTTAGTGGGCTCAGCACCCCAAGTTTTTACAACTGAGCCCAAAAGCAAGCATTCCTTTTTCCTTTGGTGAGGGGTTAGATCTTTGTTTTTAAATTTCAGTAAGGATTCATTCCTTACGAAGCAAGTTGGATGGTTTGTTCGTTTTTTTCTTTTTGGGGGAGGAAGAGGGCAGATGATAACCAAATAGAACCAAAGCCTCTATATTTTGAGAAATAAATCCCTATTATGCAATTTTCAACTCATTTGGTTAAATGGAAAGATATTTTAAATGCAATCTGTAACCAAATACAACTGAAGGCTTGATAAAATTTACTGAGAACCAAAAATGCCATCTCCTTCATGTAACTTGAATCAAAGTATTACTTCCAAATATAGTCTCTACAAACACCTATGACTATTTGTCAAATAGTAGAAGTCAACTATACAACATTTATAACCACAGAGCACTTACATTATATCATTCACTGTTCTAGGAGTTTACACATAATAATACGGTTACCCTTTCAAAAACCTTATGAGATAGGAATGCAAGACAAATAAAGAAACTGAGGCAGAGAAAGATTAAGTAACTTGTCTAGAGTCACACAGCTGGCTGGTGGCAGAGCCAGGATTCACATACACTGTGGTCTGGTTCCCAAGCCCATGATCTCACTTACTAGGCTATTCATACCTTGAGAGGTATAAAGTTTCTATGCTGACTTATCTTCTAGTATTAGGTTCTTAGTTTTAACATCATTTATTTTGATGCCAGAACCAGTGATTGTAACTTGATTTGGACAGTACTTAGATAATCTGAGATTATTTAGGTAGACTCAAAAAACAATACATCAAAATTAATCCTGGGTGTGATATGTCTCTTTTATAGAATTATGGAAGCCATTTTAATATTCTGTGGCTTGGTCTCTTCATTTATAAATTTGGGATTTTGATATAATTTGTTTCCCAATTACAAAAAGAAACTGAACATGATATGATTGTATAAACCAAGATAGTTAAACTCCCTGTTTAACAGTGTCTATGACAGTTTAACTATTAAAATCAGTGTCATATAAAGTAGTACTCAAATTGGTAGGACATCTCCCTAAGGATACTACTTTATTTTTTCTCAACTGATAAAGTACATAGACCGTGGGTATAGGATTCCCTCGGATGTTGCAAAAATGTGATTATGAGGCCACTACTTAGACCTACTCCATCAAAATCTCTGGAAGTTTGGAATCAGAATATGCATTTTATTAAGCTCCCATGTGATTTTTATATACTAGAATTTGATAATCATTACTCTTGAACAAGCCTTGGTTCTCCAACCTGCTGACACATTCAATTCACCTGGGAGCTTTGAAAAAGTTAAACAGAATGAATCAGAATCTTGGATGGGCATGGGGCCTGAGCATCTGATATTGTTAAAGTTTGCCAGCTGCCTCATGTTATCTGTGCACTTAAGCCTGAGGACCACTACCTGTCTTCAAGTTCATAGAAAACCATGGAAAGGGAAGTACACCCTTTCTGATTTCAACAATCTAGGAATTATTATTATATCACTAATTATTTAAATGATCATCTTTGCCAGGCTATTCTTTTCAACCTATGAAAATATTAAAGTTAAATGCATGTTCCATCCTTACTGTCACAAGAATAAGTGCCCTGGAAGCTACTGTATTGATTTCCTTTTTACCATTACAATGCGAATGTCCACGGTCCAAATAGATCCTGTAATGGTGGGCTTGATTACATCGCTTTTGGGGTTGTTTATAATTGTGTTTGTGGGGTTTCTTGCTCTGAAAGTATATGAATATACTAGGGAGTGAAATGCTTTTATATACCCTAATCTTCAAGCTCCAGTTATCCTCTTGAGACTTAAATACTATTCATGAGTGATGCTATACAGCCCGTTAAATCTCCTCACTCTTTCCATATGGAAATGCTTTGCTTGAAACTGTTCCCTAAGGACAGAGAAAAAAAGAGGAAATTATTTTTAAAATATGTTGGGATTTTTACAGGGACATGCTATATACTGTATACTCAAGTGACAATTCTGAATGGACCATGATGACCCAAGATTTTAATTTTGTGATTTAGTCTGACATTAACATCTTAACTTCCCAATTCAACAAATTCAAGTTCAACAGTGTAATGAAGCTGGATGCCACACTTGATGCTGCTTTTAGAATGTACTTTGGGGAAATTGATTTAGGCCCTTTTTATCCTTGGGAAATATGCTTTTATGCTCTTAACTGTGAAAATGAAAACAATGTGTAATAAGATGAACAGAGAAATGCACAACAAATATGAGTGGGACTTAAGAGCCAGTTGGCTAGAGACATGTTCCTAAATCACTCTGGTTAGCAAAAGCAATAGATATTTGGAGAGAAAAGTTAACAATCAATAAAGAAAAGTAAATGTGGCATTGCATAAAGAAATATTACTGCAGTTCCTGATACTGATCTCAGCTTAAAAGCTTTCAAACATGTCACACTTCAAGATAATCCAGGGAAAGAAGTTGTGTTGCCTTGCACACAACTGAGGACAAATCAAATTTTCTTAGCCCACAGAGACACCCATGGATTTGAAAAGGCTTGCAGATGGTCTTCACAAATGATACCTTGGAGATAATGACATCAACTTTACAGGCCAGGTAAAAATCCAGTGGCTGGTTGGGGTTTTGACAGCATGTGTTCCATTTAATGACAATAAAAATAACTTTATATATTGTATCGCAAATTGTATTTACTATTCTGCAGGAAAACTGCAATAAACAGAGGCAAAACAGATTCATGTACAGTTAGGCAGTGGTATGTTTCCAAACATTTTGATGTCCCTTCTTCTCCATTTCAGTTACATCATGTTGCTCTATGCCACCAGGTACCTGGTACCTGCCTACCTAGGACTAAAAAATTAGTGAGTTTTGCGATGACCAGGTATCTTATGTAACTACCTCATTCCCAACCAGCAGAATCTTTCTACAGTGACCAAATTAGACTCATACTCCAATAAGACTACATGCGACACACTAAGTCACGTCAATTTGGACATTATATTTTAAAACTATACAACTTAAAAAGCACAGGTCCATGATGAAATAAGGAGCTTACTCTAGAAAATAAATCAATGTACCATTGTCTTCATCAAGAAAATCTTTCAAAAAAAGAGCGTCAGCCGACTCTAACAGTGTGGTGTAATGAAATGGCTTTACATCTTGGTGCAATTCCTTATCTTGTTGCAGACCAGTAGCAAATAATTCACAAACTTGGCAGCCATCTTAGGACTAAATTTGGGGTAGCACTGCTTAAAATATTTATTTACATCTATAATGTCTGAGTTGAATAGTAGCCCCCTAAAAGTTACACCCTCTCCTAATTCACACAACCTGTGAATATGACCTGAGTTGGAAAAAGGATCTTTGCAGACGTAATTAAGTTAAATACCTTGAGAGGAGATCATGCTGGATTATCTAGGTGGGCCCTAAATTCAATGTCAAGTGTCCTTACAAGAGACACAAGAGGAGAAAACAAAGAGAGAAATTGGAGAAGACCACGTGAAGACAGAGGCAGATATTGGAATTATGCAGCCACAAACCAAGGAACACCTGGAGTCACCAGAAGCCGGAAGAAGCATGGAAGGATTCTCCCCTAGAGCCCTTGGAGGGAGTGTGGCCTCCAGAACTGTGAGAATAAATTTCTGTTGTTGTTTGTTTTGGTTTGGTTTTTTTTGCAGTACGCGGGCCTCTCACTGTTGTGGCCTCTCCCGTTGCAGAGCACAGGCTCTGGACGCGCAGGCTCAGCGGCCATGGCTCACAGGCCCAGCCACTCCGCGGCATGTGGGATCTTCCCGGACCGGGGCACGAACCCGTGTCCCCCGCATCGGCAGGCGGACTCTCAACCACTGCGCCACCAGGGAAGCCCTTCTGTTGTTTTAAGCCACAGTTCGTGGTGATTTTTTTACAGTAGCCCTAGGAAGTTTATACAATGCTGTAGTTTTCTGTTAATTTCTAAAAACATCATCACATACACTCTTTAGGAATATATTTTTGGGAATATAGCTATTTTATATATATATATATATATATATATATACACACACATAAATATATACAAACACATACATACTAATGTATAAATGTATGTATTTGTCAAGGACAGTGATTCAATAAGAAATTAAATGGTTGCAATTTGTAGTTTACATAGTTCTTACAATTAGTCAAGCAAAGGACTCTCTCATTTAGCTCAAGTACATTTAAGTCTGCTGAACACTAAGAATGAAATGATCCATTTGTCACAAATATCTCTACCATTTTTTTGTTAGTGGAAGAAACTTTTTCTCTTCCACAGAAATATCATGCCATGAATTGTAATAATAAGAAATTGAACAAGGAATTTATGGTATGATTTCTGTACACACATAAAAATATACCTAAATATATAGAAATACAAATATCACTGTTATCACTAGAATCATAAACTGAGAAGATATTAATATGTGAGCTCACGATTTAAGTGTAAGAAAATTCCCTCAGTATTCTACTTCCAAGTGCAAATTAATTTGGAAAATGACTGTGAGAATGCCCTATAATTAGCCCAAATTATTTTTTGTTCTCTTCTTTCAAAAGGGAAGGAATAGTTTGAATCTCATCACAGTGAACCACAGTGTACAGGCTCTGGATTTCTAAATCTATCAAGAATAAAACCCTTTCAAGGATCTCTCACCAATATCACTTTTCCCTTTCTGAAAGCATTTATCCTACAGTTCACTATGTACAGTTGCACCTGCATGGTATATTCACATTCACTGCTGGAACTGCCAAAAAGTGACTTGCAGTTACCATGTTTCTGTTAAAATTAGCTAGGCTCTTTCTGTCTGTGAAACATCTGCTTTGAGTGATACTGTAGCAGCTGTGATGATCTAATAGTAAGCTAAGCACTTCAGTATTCAATTGTACAAAAGGGGCTTTGAGGAGAATGATAAATGGCCTAAATTAGATGACGATTTTTAAGTACCTAATTTTAACCTTGCCCATAATGAATGCTTTTTTCTCAAGCTTCTTTGCACCTGTCGCTCTTGGAAAGCAAGTAAAACGCGCCTGCTTGTTGTTTGGTTCAAGTTGCGTTCTCAACAGATTGTTAAGCAATGCCTGAAATGGTGGAACGAACACACATTGTGCCTTTTAAGTCCTTTCTCTTCATTTTGGTTTCCTCTAATTTCTTTTGGTCTTAAAAGGCAGAACTTCCTCCAGAGATGCACATGTACTGTAAAAATAATATTATATAAACCTACATATCATCCTTAAGAAATTCTTTCATATTTTTAACATATTTCATTTTTAGACTAATCAATATTTTTTCACTAAAAGCTTTTCCATACAGAGAGAACATTATTTTGACTTAATTTTATATTTAGGTAAATAGATGCACTAGATAATACATGATTATTAAGAAGGTACATATTCATCCCTTTAAAATTATAAAGGTAATTGGGTTCTAGTTGCCAAAAGCAATCGCTTCTATCTCACCCATTCCCACCCTTTTTCATACATACATTGAAAACAGAATCATGAAGTTATTCTTACCATCTTGGAAACAATGGAATATTAATATCCAGTTTACAAAATACTTCCACAACAACAAAGTATCTCTTTTGTTCTGACAATAGGGTCATTGAGGTAAGCTTCCTCTGTGATAAATAAACGATATAAAATTCAGATAGTTTAACTGCATATACAGGTGAAGTCTAAACAGATGTCCAAGTTTGGTTTAATTATATTTTTATTTGTTTCATTACATACTCTTTTCCACTATATAAAATTGATACAGGAAAGGGAGTCCTTTAAGCATACTTTGAACCATTGGTCAAAATGCTGTGCCTTCTATGTGTGAAAAGGCATAAAATGCACCAACCTTTTATTATTTTCTTTATTAAATTACTTTTCCAAAATTATCAAAGTAATATTTGCACACAAGAACTGGTAAAGTAACACAACAGTGTGTGAAGAAAGCTAATATATGCTCTCCCTAAACCTTTTCCATTTAAATCCCTGTCTCCAATAAATAATCACTATTGTCTTTGCCCTACTCTAAAAATATGCAAACATCTACACACATGTAGAGAATTTTATTGTAAATGTATCTCTTTAGGAAAACGTATTACTCCTATAGACATTACTTTTCAAATTTTCTCTCTTAATACGTCATTGGCATATCTCGGGTGAATAAAGAATTTACCTAAGACATGCTCTCAATTTAGGCCACAGCTGGCATTTATAACAACCTATGGTGAAGGACACCCTCTGGCCTACTGACCCCTTGACCGCTTCCTTCTGAAGGTATTTTTGTGCTTCAACCTGTGTTATCAACCCAAGTCAAAACACCTAGAGATCCTTGGTAGTATATGCCACGTATAACTTTACTTTTTCCTATCTTCTTGCTTTTCATGGTTACCCATTCAAAAGCATATTCTCCTCCTTTACCTCACCTGTTATGGATGTTAGAGGACATCCTGTCTTAGAGAATGTCTCAGCCCTGGGTACATGTCTACCCATTGATGGACATTCACATCGTTTCCAGATTTTTGCAAAAATAATTACTACAAGAGACATTACATTAACGTTATATCATGAAAAATATGGGTATACATACTACTTCTTTAAATTTTATAGGATAGTTTCCTAGGAGTGAGATTGTAAAATTTACGACTGTTTACAAGTATACCCTTTCGATTTAGTCCTACCAAATAAGTGCTACTTCTTTTTACAATTTTTGCCAGTCTTACAGAAAATTTTTATCTCATTTTTACTTTGATTTGTATTATTCTGACGTCTATTATTTACTATTTAGATTTGCTATTCTGTAATTTTTCTACTCATCATTTCTCCATTTTCTTCCTTCTTGTATTTTGATAATCTGTCAGTTCAGAATTAAAGATATTAATCCTCTCTGCTTCAAAAATATATCTATGTGGCTCGTTTATCTGTTGACCCTATTTATGACATTAATTTTTTTTTCTATAGTTAAACAATTCTATCTTTTTCTGGCTTCCAAGTTTATGGTCTTGTTTTAGAATTTTCTCCTGCCATATTTTTAGTCTCTTAGATCTGTTGAAATATTTCAATAACTTTAATGTATACATAACTTATTAGTAGATGCAGTATAATAGAGTCTGGTTTTATTTTCTCCTAGGAGACAGTTTCTTAATATTCTTAATGAGTTTGTTAAAATCTGCAATGTAGTTGTTAAGAGAGTCAATCCACCATGGGCCTTGAGCGTCCTTGTGTATTCTTGCTGAGTATACCAAGAATGAAAGACCCTCACTACTCTGTATCCAGACAATTTCTCAGGGTTCCATTTGCAGCAAAACCCTAGAGGGATAAAGCCCTCTCTCAGAAACAAAGAACAACTTTACTTGTCCCTCATTATAAAAGTGGTAGATTCCCCAAACTCAGGTCTTCCTGTTCTGTAATAGAACCCATTGCAAGGACAGACATGCACCCAAACCATCTACTTCACCTGCATAAGATGTGAAAGGTAAAGGGAAATGATGCAAACATACTCATATTGTTGCTGTGACATCAAAAATGAATCCTTTTTCTCTCATCTGAGAGTCTAATGACTTTTGTCAGTATCCATTAAACAGTAAAAGGTTAACCTAGCTTGTAACTAGAGTAAAATCCCATATCTAACAGCAAAGATTTAGATAAATGTATATACACATACACAACCATACATATACAAACATATAAGCTCAGTGAGTATATTTTCAAGATCTTACATTCTTGGTTATTTCTATCACTTGATCTAATTTTGAAAGTATATATAAAATGTATGTTTATAACTGTGCTTAATTACATTCTCCTTGGATTTTGCTTTATACATTTGATTCCTGGATTATTTCATTCACAATGGTCTATGACTCCAGCATCACTTTTGTGAATCCATGTTTCAATATGAAATAACAATGCATATTTTCTTACTCAATAACTTTGATGTCAATTTTCTTTTTGTCATTAATCCATCACTTTATATTCCTTTTTGTTTCCATTTTTCTATTTATGATTTTCCCATTCCTTAATTTTGAAATTATTGTTTTCACTCTGATTTAGGTGTGTCTCATAACAATTACCTCACTGTCTTTTTTTAAAATCAAAACTGATAATCTCTACTTATTGCCCCCATTATAGTGAACAAATTATTTATTAGTTTTATTTTTAATTAATACTATCCTAATCTACTTACTACTTTTACCAATGTCTATTGTTATTTTGGTTTTTCTTTCCTTATATGTTATGGTTTGATTAAATTTATTTTTTTACATAGATTATTTATTTTTCAAAGCAATACTCCAAAATGGACACCATTATCCACACTTTATGGAAGAAAAAACAAAGGCTCCAAACGATGGAATGACTTACTCAAGATCACAAAGCTAAGATGTGGTAGATGTAGGATTTAAATCCAGGTTTGTAATCTCCAAAGAACATTCTCTTTCCATTATACACTTGTCCTTCTTGCCAATAAAAACTAATAAAAATATTTTAAAGATTTTCCAATGCCATTTGAAATTTGCTGCCGAATATGAAACTTTTATCACTGAGAGGATATATTGTGCTTTTGATGATAGGGCACCTCATTCTAAAGCTTCCTTCACATTGGAGAGGGAAAGCCAGCAACGGCACTCCCAGGATCTCCTTCCTCAGCTGGTTCTGAGTTACAGCGGCCAGTGTGGAGTCTTTGGTGTGAAAGCTGTAAAGTGGAAGATGGGCAGAAGCCATTACTCTCTGGGGGCAGCTACAAGCAGACACATGTAAGTCCATAGCAGTTTCCAGGCTGAGGAAGGCAGCTGAGAGAGTGGCAACAGTCCCTGGAGACTACCTGCTTCAGTAGTAAAGGCTGAGATGCTGGCAGGATATTTCTAGAGTCCTTAAGAGTTCTGGAAGCTTCTCGGGATATCTGGAGAACCACTGGTTTTGAAACTACATTATTATTATTTTTTTCCCTTTTGACCCCTTCATCCATTTCTCTCACCCCACAATGCCCACCTCTGGCAACCACTAATCTATTTGCCGTATCTATGAGCTTGGTTTTTTGGTTTTTACTGTTTCGTGGGAGTTTTTTTTAGATTCCACACATAAGAGAGATCATATAGTATTGGTGTTTCTCTGTCTGACTCATTTCACTTAGCACAGTGTCCTCAGGGTCTATCCATGTTGTCACAAATGGCAAGATTTCATTATTTTTTGTGGATGAAGAATATTCCATTGTATACATATACCACAATTTCTTTATCCATTCATCCACTGATGGACACTAAGGTTGCTTCCATGGTTTGGCTATTGTAAATCATGCTGCAATAAACATGGGGGTGCAGATATCTTTCCAAGTTAGTGTTTTCATTTTCTTTGGATAAATACCCAAAAGTAGAAATGGTGGATCATATGGTAGTTCTATTTTTAATTTTTTGGGGAGCATCCATACTGTTTTCCATAGTGGCCACACCAATTTACATTCTCACTAATAGTGCACTAGGAGTCCCTTTTCTCCACATCCTTGCCAACACTTGTTATTTCTTGTCTTTCTGATGATAGCCATTCTAACAGGTGTGACGTGATATTGAAACTGAGCAGGACTCTGTGGGGCCTTCCCAAGCTCAGACATCCCTTGGCTCCCCTCACCCTTATTGGTGGAAAAACTTTAGCTTCCTAGGCCTTTCCTAACTTTCAAAGAGCAAATTTAATCAGAAAAGCGAGAAAATGCAGAAACAAAGGAAAGCAGTCAAGCAAGACAAAATAATAATAGTTTAGCCATAAAACAAAGTCAAGGACCTTTAGTTCCTCCTCAAGGGCTCTAGATAATATCCCAAACCACATCCTTGAGTTGTTTTGCAGATACTAAAACCCCCACCAGGTGGAAGAAGTTAACTGCATGTTGATCACCAGCACCTAGACCCCAAGCTGGTTGGCATCAGAAGGTTGATGATTGAGATTCCTCAAACATCACCCTGTTATCTCTCTATCAACCAATTAGAAAACTGTGCACTAGCTGATCACCCGCCCTGTGACCCTCTCCCTCACACTGTCTTTAAAAACTCTTCCTTGAAAGCCATTAAGAGTTTGGGTCATTTCACCATAAGCTGCCATGCTTGGCACCCTGTGGTAAACGCTGTACTTTCCTTTAACACAACCCAGTGTCAGTAGACTGGCTTTCTGCAAAACAGGTGAGTGGACCCAAGTTTGGTTTGGTAATAATATCTCACTGTGATGTTGATTTGCATTTTCCTGATGATTAACCACGTTAAGCATCTTTTCATGTCCCTGTTGGCCATCTGCATATCTTCTTTGGAAAAATGTTTGTTCAGATCTTCTGTCCATTTTTAATCAGATTGCTTATTATTAAATTTATTTTTATTGCTTTTTTTCCTTGTTAATTGGGAAATTTCTGCTATGATTTTTATTTCTACAAATGGTTATGCAGTAGTCTGCTCAGGCTGCCATAACAAAATATAGACTGAGTGGCTTAAACAACAAAAAATTTATTGTCTCACAGTTCTGAACGCTGGAAATCCCAGATCAAGATGCTAGCCAATCTGGTTCCTGGTGAGAGCTCTCTTCCTGGCTTGTAGATGGCTACCTTCTTGCTGTGTCCTCACGCAGTGAAGAGAGAGAAAGCAAGATCTCTGGTGTTTCTTCTTATACGGGCTTTGATTGCATCATGAGGACCCCACCTTCATGACCTCATCTAACCCTAATTACCTCCCAAGGCCCCATCTCCAAATACTCTCACACTGGAGATTAGGTCTTCAACATATGAATTTGGGGACACACACACATTCAGCCCACAGCAACTTACTTTTCCATTTCTTGTAATCGTATCTAAATTTTTCTAATAACTATATGGAAATAAAATTAAAAACCATCTCAATTAAAATGCTTTATTTATCCACTTCTTTCCAAACCCACTAGTAAAAAACTTTTAGAATATTTTCCATTATCTCCATCTTCTCTGCTCAAATATTCAATCTTAATGACTTTTGCTGAGGTAATTCTTAATTCTAAGCTCTTAAGATTTACATTTACAATGCGCCTCTTCTGTCTCAAAATCTTTACCCTTAAAATAATAAAATTTTAGTCACACTGTCATTCGTTTAAACTTAACTACACATAAAATAGCCAATGCTTATTATTGACTATTAGATTTACATTTGTTTACAATATCCTTCTGTTTTCCATAGATGAGGTGGTGTTTTCTATTAATTTGTGTTCATCTTCCCTTTGCACTGTTCTATAAGTGATTTTCGAATAAAGATGTCAATATGGTTGGGTTTTTTTAACATCTTTATTGGAGTATAATTGCTTTACAATGTTGTGTTAGTTTCTACTGTATAACAAAGTGAAACAACTATACGTATACATATATCCCCATATCCCCTCCCTCTTGCATCTCATTCCCACCCTCTCTATCTCACCCCTCTAAGTGGTCATAAAGCACGGAGCTGATCTACCTGTGCTATGCAGCTGCTTCCCATTAGCTATCTATTTTACATTTGGTAGTGTATATATGTCAATACCACTCTCTCACTTCGTCCCAGCTTACCCTTCCCCCTCCCCATGTCCTCAAGTGCAAAGAAGTCAATATATTTAATGGTGAATCTGGAACCAGATTCTGCAGCTTCCTGTCTGAGACACTTTGGAGTGTACCTCAGTTTCTTCATGTGTAAACTGAGGATAATAAAATAATCTATCTCAAAAGACTGATATATATTACATAAAACACATAAAATGATTCTTAGCATACTGAGCACAGTATAAGTGTTAGTTTAACTTAAATGGGTATAGAATTGTTGATGATAAACATTTTCTAGCAGTAATATGCATATATTATTCTACCACCATATAGTTTTCAGAGTCACAGAAGAGAAATTTGATGATAAACTGATGCTTTTTTGCATTGTATTGTTTAAAACTTTCTATTTATACTTAGAATTTAAGAATAACCATGGATTTCTTTTTCATAAATCTTCCCTTGGCTTTGGAAAATCTTTAAAACTTCAGACCTATGTCTCCAATTGAGAAAAGCTGTCTTCTGTTATTTGTTTAATTATATGAAACAAATAAAAATTTGTTTTTAAATTTCCAAATATATTTGGTATAAATTTTAACCATCTTTTTATAATTGATTTGTAGTTTCATTGTGTATTGATCAGAAGAAAACAATCTATATTACATTGATTGTTTGAAACATTAAAGTTTCCCTGTGGATTAGTATGGGATCAATGTCTATGAAAAGTTGATGTATATATAGCCTATATTCCTGTGGAGAGGGCAAGTTTCTATATATTTATCAGATTAAACTTGTCAAAATTTTGCTATTTTATGTTACTGAGTATTCTTTTTTAATTTTTTGCTTAATCAGTTTGTAAAGAAGTATATTAAATCTCCCAAGATTACATTGGATTTGGCTAGGTTTTCCCTGTAATTTTTTTCCTCTTTTTCTGTATATTTAACAAATATATGATTTTTAGTTTTCAATATTACATTTTGGGTTATTTATTATTTTTTCCATCATATAGTATCTCCTTTTAGCCTAAATAATTTTCACTTCAAATTCTATCAAATATTGATGTTGCAGTACTAACTTTATTTTTTAGCAGTCTTCCATGCCAATGGAAATCAAAAGAAAGCTGGAGTACCATACTCATATCAGATAAAAGAGACTTTAAAATAAAGAACGTTACAAGAGACAAGGAAGGACACTACATAATGATCAAGGGATCAATCCAAGAAGAAGATGTAACAATTATAAATATATATGCATCCAACATAAGAGCACCTCAATACATAATGCAACCGCTAACAGCTATAAAAGAGGAAATTGACAGTAACACAATAATAGTGGGGGACTTTAACACCTCACTTACACCAATGGACACATCATCAAAATGAAAATAAATAAGGAAACAGAAGCTTTAAATGACACAATAGACCAGATAGATTTAATTGATATTTATAGGACATTCCATCCAAAAACAGCAGATTACACTTTCGTCTCAAGTGTGCACGGAACATTCTTCAGGATAGATCACATCTTGGGTCACAAATCAAGCCTCAGTAAATTTAACAAAATTGAAATCATATCAAGCATCTTTTCTGACCACAACATTATGAGATTAGAAATAAGATTAGAAATGAATTACAGGGAAAAAACCATAAAAAACACAAACACATGGAGGCTAAACAATACATTACTAAATAACCAAGAGATCACTGAAGAAATCAAAGAGGAAATCAGAAAATACCTAGAGACAAATGACAATGAAAACACAACGATCCAAAACCTATTGGATGCAGCAAAATCAGTTTTAAAAGGGAAATTTATAGCTATACAAGCCTACCTCAAGAAACAAGAAAAATCTCAAATAAACAATCTAACCTTACACCTAAAGGAACTAGAGAAGAAGAACAAACAAAACCCAAAGTTAGCAGAAGGAAAGAAATCAAAAAGATCAGAGCAGAAATAAATGAAATAGAAACAAATAAAATAATAGCAAAGATCAATAAAACTAAAAGCTGGTTCTCTGAGATGATAAACAAAACTGATAAACCATTAGGCAGACTCATCAAGAAAAAGAGGGGGAGGACTCAAATCAATAAAATTAGAAATGAAAAAGGAGAAGTTACAAAAGACACTGCAGAAATACAAACCATGCTAAGAGATTACTACAAGCAACTCTATGCCAATAAAACGGACAACCTGGAAGAAATGGACAAATTCTTAGAAAGGTATAACCTTCCAAGACTGATCCAGGAAGAAACAGAAAATATGAACAGACCAATCACAAGTAATGAAATTGAAACTGTGATTAAAAATCTTCCAACAAACAAAAGTCTAGGACCAGATGGCTTCACAGGTGAATTCTATCAAACATTTGGAGAAGAGCTAACACCCATCCTTCTCAAATGCTTCCAAAAAATTGCAGAGGGAGGAACACTCCCAAACTCATTCTATGAGGCCACCATCACCCGGATACCAAAACCAGACAAAGATACTACAAAAAAAGAAAATTACAGACCAATATCACTGATGAATATAGATGCAAAAATCCTCAACAAAATACTAGCAAACAGAATCCAACAACACATTAAAAGGATCATACACCACGATCAAGTGGGACTTATCCCAGGGATGCAACGATTCTTCAATATATGCAAATCAATCAATGTGATGCACCATGTTAACAGACTGAAGAATAGAAACCATATGATCATCTCAATAGATGCAGAAAAAGCTCTTGATAAAATTCAACACCCATTTATGATAACTCTCCAGAAAGTGGACATAGAGGGAACGTACCTCAACATAATAAAGGCCATATATGACAAACCCCCAGAAAACATCATTCTCAATGGTGAAAAACTGAAAGCATTTCCTCTAAGATCATGAACGAGACAAGGATGGATACTCTTGCCACTATTATTCAACATAGTTTTGGAAGTCCTAGCCGTGGCAATCAGAGAAGAAAAAGAAATAAAAGGAATACAAATTGGAAAAGAAGAAGTAAAACTGTCACTGTTTGCTGATGACATGACACTATACATAGAGAATCCTAAAAATGCCACCAGAAAACTACTAGAGCTAATCAATGAATTTGGTAAAGTAGCAGGATACAAAATTAATGCACAGAAATCTCTTGCATTCCTATACACTAATGAAGAAAAATCTGAAAGAGAAATTATGGTAACATTGCCATTTACCATTGCAACAAAAAGAATAAAATACCTAGGAATAAACCTACCTAGGGAGACAAAAGACCTGTATGCAGAAAACTATAAGACACTGATGAAAGAAATTAAAGATGATACCAACAGATGGAGAGATATACCATGCTCTTGGATTGGAAGAATCAATATTGTGAAAATGACTATACTACCAAAAGCAATCTACAGATTCAATGCAATCCCTATCAAATTACCAATGGCAATTTTTACGGAACTAGAACAAATCACCTTAAAATTTGTATGGAGACACAGAAGATCCCAAATAGCCAAAGCAGTCTTGAGGGAAAAAAAAAGGAGCTGGAGGAATCAGACTCCCTGACTTCAGACTACACTACAAAGCTACAGTAATCAAGACAATATGGTACTGGCACAAAAACAGAAAAATAGATCAATGGAACAAGATAGAAAGCCCAGAGATAAACCCACGCACCTATGGTCAACTAATCTATGACAAAGGAGGCAAAGATATACAATTGAGAAAACACAGTCTCTTCAATAAGTGGTGCTGGGAAAACTGGACAGCTACATGTAAAAGAATGAAATTAGAACACTCCCTAACACCATACACACAAATAAACTCAAAATGGATTTGAGACCTAAATGTAAGACTGGACACTATAAAAGTCTTAGAGGAAAACATAGGAAGAACACTCTTTGACATAAATCACAGCAAGATCTTTTTTGATCCACCTCCTAGAGAAATGGAAATAAAAACAAAAATAAACAAATGGGACCTAATGAAACTTAAAAGCTTCTGCACAGCAAAGGAAACCATAAACAAGACAACCCTCAGAATGGGAGAAAATATTTGCAAACGAATCAACGGACAAAGGATTAATCTCCAAAATATATAAACAGTTCATGCAGCTTAATATTAAAGAAACAAACAACCCAATATAAAAATGGGCAGAAGACCTAAATAGGCATTTCTCCAAAGAAGACATACAGATGGCCAAGAAGCACATGAAAAGCTGCTCAACATCACTAATTATTAGAGAAATGCAAATCAAAACTACAGTGAGGTATCACCTCACACCAGTTAGAATGGGCATCATCAGAAAATCTACAAGCAACAAATGCTGGAGAGGGTGTGGAGAAAAGGGAACCCTCTTGCACTGTTGGTGGGAATGTAAATTGATACAGCCACTATGGAGAACAATATGGAGGTTCCTTAAAAAACTAAAAATAGAATTACCATATGACCCAGCAATCCCACTACTGGGCATATACCCAGAGAAAACCATAATTCAAAAAGACACATGCACCCCAATGTTCATTGCAGCACTACTTACAATAGCCAGGTCATGGAAGCAACCTAAATGCCCATCTACAGACGAATGGATAAAGAAGATGTGGTACATATATTCAATGGAGTATTACTCAGTCATAAAAAGGAATGAAATTGAGTCATTTGTTGAGACGTGGATGGATCTAGAGACTGTCATACAGAGTGAAGTAAGTCAGAAAGAGAAAATTAATATCGTATATTAATGCATGTATGTGGAACCTAGAAAAATGGTACAGATGAACTGGTTTGCAGGGCAGAAGTTGAGACACAGATGTAGAGAACAAACGTACGCACACCAAGGGGGGAAAACCACAGTGAGGTGGGGATGGTGGTGTGCTGAATTGTGCGATTGGGATTGACATGTATACACTGATGTGTATAAAATTGATGACTAATAAGAACCTGCAGTATAAAAAAATAAACAAACAAACAAAA
Organism: Globicephala melas; assembly: GCF_963455315.2. Classification (NCBI taxonomy): domain Eukaryota; kingdom Metazoa; phylum Chordata; class Mammalia; order Artiodactyla; family Delphinidae; genus Globicephala; species Globicephala melas. The sequence goes on from NC_083317.1 coordinate 42,108,328, forward strand.
CAACTAATACTAAACTTTCTTTGGGTTATTTGTATGGAAATATGTTAATACAAATGTTTCAGATATTACATGAAATTTCTAAAAATATTATATGTTCTGGGTAATGTTATAAGTCATAATTCTAGTTATTACTTTAAAATGTATATCTCAGAAGTAACTAAATTTCCTTGTCAATTGCATTATTATGAACGTTCATCAAATCTTTAACCAGGGTCATTTTTAAGTCTTTTGTCATTTACAGACAGTTCTGGGTGTACTCTGATGTTTTTGCAAAAATGTTCCTATAAAAGGGTTTCATCTTCAAGGAATTCATTGAAAAGACTCTGACAAGTACAGGTTTCTGGTAACTGACTATACTGCTAAACTGAATGAATAAGCATTTTCAGAACTCTAATGGAAAACTGATGAATTCGTAAAAGTGCTAACAAAAGATCAAGATGAAAAAAATTAATTACATGGGACTGAGTGAACTGATGAGGATGATTATAATTTTTGTGACTTTCTGTTTGAATAAAAAAAATTATAATTTCTGATTAAAATATGCTTTTACCACTTTAAAAAAAAACATATTTTCTGAGTCACTACATGGAAGAATTTTTCAAAGAAAAATGTCATATTGTTCTATAATGAGATGATAAAATACAAGGGTAATTGGTGAACAAGAATTTATTAACTCACAATTTGAAGAGATTTGCAGCAGAGTGTGTAAAGCAACACCTTGTGGTCCAGACTTCCAAGTAAAATTCTGACCCTCCTGCTTAACAGCAGTGTGACCTTGAGCAAGTTATTCCACTTTTCTCAGTTTGTTTCCTCATATTTAAATGGATAAAATAACAGTATGTACCTCATAAGGCTGTTGTTAGAAATAAAGGATTCAATATATTTAAAAAGCTTAGAACAATACTTTGCCCACAGTAAAGACTACATAATCATTAAGGTCTTCATGGAAACATAAAAACTCTTTAAATTTGCAAAATCAAGTCTGTTACTCACAATATAAATTTTCTTATCAAAGATGAGATCTTTAGTCAGTGATATCTGATTGCAACCTGAAATATCCATTTCTCACTGGTGTACATATTTTGACTTCTTTCTCATTTTGTTAGAGGAAGTTTGAAGCTTTTATACTTGTAAAGTGAAAAGTAGAAAATACCATTATAAATTCAATCATTTTGCCTGCTTCCTAAGGTAAAAATATATTTCTTTTTATCCAAAACATGAAATAATAGGGACTTGCCTGGCAGTCCAATGGTTAAGGCTTCTCCTTCCAATGCAGGGGGTGGGGGTTGATCCCACATGCCTCATGGCCAAAAAGCCAAAACATAAAACAGAAGCAATTTTGTAACAAATTCAATAAAGACTTTAAAAATGGTCCACATCAAAAAAAATCTTTAAAAAAAACATGAAATAATAAAGATAAGGTATATGCAATGGAATATTACTCCATCATTAAAAAAAAGAACGAAATATTGCCATTTGCAGCAACATGGATGGACCTAGAGAATATTATGCTTAGTGAAATAAGTCAGAGAAAGACACATACTATATGATATCACTATATGATACTATGTAGAATCTAAAAAATAATACAAATGAAAGTTTATACAAACCAGAAACAGACTCACAGATATAGAAAAACTTGTGGCTACCAAAGGGGAGAGGGAAGGGTGGAGGGATAAATTAGGGGTAAGGTATTAACAGATACAAACTACTATATATAAAACAGATAAGCAACAAGGATAATACCGTATAGCACAGGGTATTATACTCGTTATCTTGTAATAACCTATAATGGGATATAATCTGTAAAACTACTGAATCACTGTGCTGTATACCTGAAACTAACACAATACTGTAAATCCACTATACTTCAATTAAAAATAAAATAAATTCAATAAAATTCAAAAAAATAATTCAACAAAATATATAATCTCAAGCTATCTACCCACAAATTACTTATTAATAACAATGAAGAAAAGTAACAAATAAACAAAGTTACTCTATCCTGCAGAAACTTGGCAATCCCTTTCTAATTAAATTCTACACCCCTTGGTAGGATGCAGTGAAAAGAACACAGCATCAAATTCTATGCTATCCCTGCCCCAAATGGATAACCAGAAGCTACGCATCAGAAAACATTAGACAACTGTAAATTGAGGGATACTTCACTAAATGGCTCACATCTTCAGAAATGTCAGGGTCATGGAAGTCAAGGAAAGATGAGGAACTAGGAGACTAGAAACACATAACAAGTGGGAGCATTTCATGATCCAGGATTGATTCAAAGGGCAATTGACAAAACATGAGTGGAGCTCACTGGGTGAGTGGTATGCAGTACTTTGAGCTATACCTGCGGACATTCTGTAAATTGAAATTGTTCCAAATTACTTTTTTAACAAATGGATGGAAAAAAATTAAAAGTTAGCTATGGTTGTAAGATTGAGGGGAGAGGAGTATGTGGAGAAACAAAAAAGGAAGTGAATAGGAGCTGGAATTCTCTGCATACACTATGTACATAGATTTAACTTGGAATCTTAAACATATACAAAACAAAATCACATTTTTATGTTACCCATGAACATTAAAAGCAAAATGAAACAAATGAACCAAATTGTGTATAAAGTTGGTGGCAGAATCACACAATGACTTCAAAACACAGAGATCTGACCATAGATATACCCTAGAAAGAAAAAGAACTTCACAAATGGTAAACTCTGCTCTATAGTTTGTTTATTATGATAGTGATGTTAGTTTTATTCTGAATCTGGCATGTATGTATGTGTGTGTTGTGGAATAAACCAAATGAGTCATGTTAATGTCATTAAGAACAGGAGAAAAGGAGATATAAATGTAAGATGGATGAGTTTAATAACATCTCTTTAGTCCTTAATTTGAATTGGAAGTAATAGTAACACATGATACATTTTCTGTTAAAATATACATATTTTGCAGCTCAGGCTACTGAAAAGACTAGCTAGATACCATTTTCTACGAATAAGAATTGGGACCCTTGGAAAATTGTGTGATGCCAGATCTGAGTCAGGAAATGCCAAAAATGAGCCTGCAACATATTTTCATAGTGGAAAACAAGGAAACTATCAAGATTAGATTTCAAATGGATTCAAGAGCCAAAGCTTTAATTTTTTCTCTTATAATTTTTTGAACAAAATCACCTACTATACAGAAACCTAGATTTTTTTCAATTAATAAAATTATTTTCATAACTTTTTAGTATAAATCCAATATTTTTTCTGGATTAATCTTTACAGGATTTTTAAATTACATAATGTTTTCACGTCTAATGTTCACATAGTTTATCTCTAAAATATAATTATAGTTTAAAATAATTTATACAGGGCTTTCCTGTTGGCACAGTGGTTGAGAGTCCGCCTGCCGATGCAGGGGACACGGGTTCATGCCCCGGTCCGGGAAGATCCCACATGCCGCGGAGCGGCTAGGCCCGTGCGCCATGGCCGCTGAGCCTGCGCGTCCGGAGCCTATGCTCCACAACAGGAGAGGCCACAACAGTGAGAGGCCTGCGTACCACACACAAAAAAATAAAATAATAATAATAATTTATACAAATTTAAGAATAGACTATGTGTGCATGTGTGTACGTGTGTGTGTATATGTGTATGACACAAGATATGCCCCTGAATAGTGTTCAAAAGAGGAATATATGTAGTTGGGAGCCTACTTGCAATATCCATCAAGAAAAAGATTTCTTCTCAAACTCCAAGACCACGATGACTATAAGTAGGCAGGTGCCTTTTTAAAAGACAGCAGTGAGAGGCCGTGTGCATATAAACAGACAAGTAGTAAGGCTTCTATGAAAACCTCACAGATCCAAAACATATATTTAGGCCTTGCTAAGAATGAGAATTATTGAAAACTCTAGAGCCTAGCTGTGCCAAGGAAATTTATTCTCCTGAAAATAATAAAGCAGTATCTGAGACTATATGCAGATAATATTTGTTGCAAATGTGTCTAAACCACAACAAAATCATGCCCTTGAATAAAAATCTGCATTTTCATCTCATGCAGTGAAGCACTGGTACAGACCTCAAACAATTCATAGATACAAACTAAAAAAAATTATTTTCTTCTATGTGGCTGATTTGATCTTGTTTAAAAGTTTCTGCTCATACAACTCAGACCTGGATATCTGTATTACTGTAGAGATTAAGATTTGAAAAATTACCCAAACGTGCCTATAGTGCTACCTGTATAACTATTCAATGTGCCGCAAACATTTAAGAAATTGGCTCTAAGCATTTGGGTGCTTACTCCAATATTTACCAAATAATAAAATAATTAATGCTTGAAAAAAAGAAAAAAAATTCTGCTTATAATTTACTTCAGGGGAGGAAAAACTTTTAATCTTATGTTTTAAATTTAGCCCAACCTTTTAACTGAAAAATTTCTGAAGGCATTGTTCAGTGAGTTATGGAAAATAAATATTCAGACGCTTAGGATTTTACATAGCCTCCCTCGAACCTTGCTTGTCTCCCCTAAATGGGAGGTGGAAGTATGGAATAAAGGAGTTGATTCATCCTCATTGCTATGGCAGAGAAGGAGACTTCTACCTCCTGTTTCCTGCTGCTGTCCCTGGTCTACTTGAGTTGCTCTGTGCAACTGAATCTGCTGTAACTCTGATCTGGTTATCTTTGCCAATCAAAGCCAGGTGGGCTTCCTCAGGACCCAGCTGTTGCTAATGCTATAGACCTCTGGAATCTAGCCGTGACTCTCATTTGTCCCAGCTCACACAGTTAGTTCTGCAGCTGCAGGCACAGAGTCACCACACCCCCACCATCACATCCTCACTTGCAATGTTCTGAGTCAAAATGTCTACTATTTCTTCTCTGAGAACTAAGAAATGAAAGGAGGCAGGGGATTGACTGCTAACCCTCAGCGTTTCCCTCTGCCATCAACAATGTATCATTAAGTGGGCTTCTTCGGTGTGGTGCAGTGGTTAAGAATCCACCTGCCGATGCAGGGGACACAGGTTTGAGCCCTGGTCCGGGAAGATCCCACATGCCGCAGAGCAGCTAAGCCCATGTGCCACATCTACTAAGCCTGCGCTCTAGAGCCCACAAGCCACAACTACTGAGCCCACGCACCACAACTACTGAAGCCCATCAGCCTAGAGCCCGTGCTACGCAACAAGAGAAGCCACTGCAATAAGAAGCCCAAGCACTGCAGCAAAGAGTAGCCCCTGCTCGCCACAACTAGATAAAGCCCAGGCGCAGCAACAAAGACCCAACGCAGCCAAAAAAAAAAAAAAGAACACTACAGAAGTATTTGAAAGAAAAAAAAAAACAATGTATCATTGAGTGATCTCACATCCCAAACTGATACAGGGATCTTCTTTGAGACTATATCCTTTCAGAGTTATTAAAACTGAGTTAGGCACAAGCCTCTATCTTTTGCATCACTATCACTTGTCTAACACAATTCTTCTGTCTTAGATGGGGCAAAATTGTCTTCTGGCCTTTTTCTTCGCCCTTTCCCTTTCCACAATCCCACAGGTCAGCCTATTACCCTTGTAACAGATCTTTCAATTAGATACCTTAATCATGGACAGATGTCTCTTTACACTCAAATAGAGAGATACAAAAATTGGGGGAGACACTTCTTTAGATGATACCCTAGCTTGAAAGTCTCTTATTCAGTCTTACAAATCAAATTTGAATATGACAATCACACTTTACTAGTTATTTTTCTCTATTTATTTTACCAAGTCCTTGTTTCTGCTCTGGCAGATGAGTACCTCAAGTACACTAGGATGAAAGTCTGTTGAATAAGAAGGAAAAAAAGAGAAAAACACAGCAAAAATATAAAGCTATTACTCCTTTACTCTTATTTATTATAATAGTGTTTTGAACACTATTTGTTAGGTACAGCAAGGGGAGCAGTGATTCAGTATTTCATTGTGATAATTTGGAGTTTGTATCATTTTTTGCTGCAATGATTTATGAGTAGGAAATATAAGGTTGTTGCTTTCACTTGTCTTTTTTACTAGCACAATGTAACAGTCCTTTAATGGTTAAAATTCCTTTCCCATAACCAAATATCTTAAAAGATTATTTTCCTAAATTTTTATACTTAGCATATTGAAGAGAAATGACAAAAAACAGAGAACCATGGAAATTTTAGAGCTGACAGAGACCCAAGACAAAATCAAATTTAATCTCCCTCCCAAATATTTATTTGTTGTCATGTAAACAACACGGAAAAAGTTCAACTTTCTGGGTTGTTAGCCAGGATCTTTTTAATGTAAGCCTAGAGAATGCTAACAAATTTAGCTGATCAGCCAGCTATACTGAATTTGAGATTTCCTTTGACATTTTACCATAAATATAGACCGCATAGAGTGCATGACGGACACAGTAAGATTAACTGAGGAAGGAAAAAGGAAAATTAATATAAAGTTGTATTGAAAGGAATGCACTTGCCTGATTTAAGAATACCTTTACTTTGACTTTGTATTTACTAATGACAGTGAAAGAAAATTTTTAGTTGTACTGGTTCAGAATCTAAACAAAATGTCATTCTATAAAATATGTGATCACTAATAATTGTGGATGAGCAAAGGACAAAATTCTGGAGAGTTCTACTCATTGGAAAGGGAAGGAGAGCTAGAATAGTAAGCAAGAAAAGATAATCATACATCATAGGTTGATTATACCACATTTGCAATAAAAGAAATAACAAGTATGTTATTTCCCCTTTTCCTACAAAATGTAAAAGAAATACTTTAATTGAACTCTTTACAGCCTTGGCCAAAGTCAAAATTACAAATCACAAATATACAAAGAAATTTTCTTTTTAATTTATAGGGATTTTTTAAAAATTCTGTAATATTTCTTTCAAAGGAAAACAGTTAAAATATATGAAAATGTCACAATTACTACCTCTAGGCATATATCTATGTTATTTATTATGTTTTTAATATGTTCTGAATATGGATTATGTAATAACAACTAACAGAATTTGCCAATCTCATTGATCAGGTCAATAAAGCTAATCAATCTGTAAGTGAATCAATTTGTAAATGAAAAGCATTTGTCATAAATGGTACTAAAGGCTGGGTTTAGATCTATGCCCTCAGGGAGTTTACAAATAGTAGCATTGCAATGTAATAAGTGGATTGAGCAGTTAGTCATTTAAACTGAAAATCTACTTAAAATGTAGTCTTCAAAATCTTGGAGTTACATAGGTAAGAAAATAATTTAGATTAGCCTAAAACTTGGCCAAAACCAAATTGGCAACCAAGGCATTTTAAAAAAATAAAAGCAAGTATATCAAATCACCATGTTGTACACTTTAAATATATACCATTTTGTTTGTCAATTACATTCCAATAAAACTGGGGAAAAAATAATATTAAAGCAAGTATTAAGCTCTCTAAGGTGCCACATGAACAAACACCAGGTACAGGGAGCTGTAAGGCTCTCAGGAACATGTCCCGCATGCATTTCAACAAGATGCCATATTATATTATTTTCCTCCCTAAAGACATAAAATATTACATAAGAATACAAAAAACAGCACCTGCTTTCTGCTAGACTCCTACTTGCAATAAATCTGAATCTGACAGATGAAGACTAAGGACAAATGTAAAGTCTCCAGGAAATATGAATCACCAGATGTGCTGTTTGCCAACCCTTCCATCCCACGAACCTATTCTCTGACTGCTGAGACATCATCCTGTGAAAATAATGGCTCACTAAGCATCTGCTTGGAAATTAAAATTATGATCATACAACTATTACTTATTCAAGTCTTCTAAATTTTGAGAAATCAATGGCCATCTGACAACTGTTCAAATGTAACCATGTATTATCACCATAACAAAGTTCTGTAGATGTAAGGTAAAAAGAAAAGAAAAAAACAGATTTCTGCCATTGCAGACATGATCATGGACAGATTTAATTCTTGAATATTCCTGTTATTTAAATATCACTGATTGGATCTTAAATCCTAAATTTGTTGTTTTATTCCTAGTTTTCCATTTGCAAATCCATTTTCTGGTAAGAGAATTAAAAATTCTGATAGAGTAGTAATGTAGCCTGAAAGATGGTACTGTTTGGAATTTCTCAGGTAAACAAATACTACAAGGTTTGTTGATACTGCTATTCAGGCCTTTATTTTTTTCCTATGTTATGATGCAAATAAATGTAGAACCAAAGAAAAGTTGATGCTTCAGGGTCTTTATTAAGAATGTCTAAAATGGTGAGACATTCTGTATTGACTTCAGAAACACCATAATCAATTTGTATCTCTAAATTCATATTGAAAAAAATTCTTCCCCAATGTTACTCAATGGAGTGTTGAACATGAACCTCTCTTAGCAAGACATAACTACTTCCATATGCAACATACATCTGGTTAGGAAGTGGAATCTTTCTATGCACATTTATCAAGACCAAGGCCTTCTATCAACTAGCTACTGTATTTTTCCAAGCTCATCTCTCATTACCACCCAACATGCCCACTGCCTTCTACTTACCATCCAACTGAAGGGAATGAGTGGTTACTGAATGTGATTGACTGGGGCTTGGCCTATGGCATGTTATATTTGTGGTAATTTGCCTGCCCTCATTTACTCTTGGGAATAAATGATAGAGAATTAAATTAGCCTAAGGACCTTGTGCCTATATGTTTCAGACTATGGTTTTGCCTTTCATGAAACTTGTTTAGAAGTCCATTTTCCTAAAATGTTCACACCCTCCAATTTTAGTATTTTCAGCTGTTTTGGCAGCATACGACACTGAGAAGTAGTATTAACCACTGCTACATTAATGTAGGATAGACTACATTAGTTTAGTATCTGAAACAGGAAATAGCAATAATATTACCAACTAAATGATTCTGCATGATTAAAATGTCTAAGACCTTTAGATTTATTTTTTATAATGAATCTGTGCAATAGGTATTATTTCTATTTTAAATAGGAGGAAACAGGCATAACTGATTCAATAAGTATATTAATAATTTAATCAAGGATGTACTGTTCAAAAGCAAAAATACCCAGATACTACCTCAGATCTTTTCAACATCAAATCCAGGTTTTTAATCATTTTACTATACAGTCATCCCCACTTTTAACCTCCATCTCAAGTCCAGCTTTTTAGAATTGCATTTTCTTATGCTTATTTAAAAGTTGCTAGTTGCTAGTTAACATCACTTTAATATTTTAGCAAGTTTTAGTTTTTTAAGGATATTTTCATTTTTAATTGTATGAATTTTAATTTTTATTCCTTTCTATACCAGAATTCTATTGTGCCATTATTACTGTTACCTAGTAAATGTTTTCACTGATGCCTTTTATTTCTAGTTGCTTTTATTTAATTTATTTTATTTTATTTTTTTAGCTGCGTCGGCTCTTAGTTGCAGCACGTGGGATCTTCGTTGAGGCACGCGGGATGTTTCATTGAGGCACGCAGGCTTCTCTCTCATTGTGGCACGTGGGTTTTTCTCTTCTCTAGTTGTGGAATGTGGGCTCCAGGGCACGTGTGCTCTGCAGTTGTGGCGTGCGGGTTACAGAGCACGTGGGCTCTGCAGGCAGGCTCTCTCATTGAGGTGCACAAGCTCAGTAATTGTGGCCCATGATATTAGCTGCCCCGTGGCATGTGGGATCCCAGTTCCCTGACCAGGGATTGAATCCACGTCCCCAGCATTGTAAAGCAGATTCTTCACCACTGGACCACCAGGGAAGTCCCTCTAGTTGCTTTTATATTTTAATTATTTTTATATTTAATGACTCAATTTGGTTTCACTTTTTAGAATTATATTGTCTTTCCTGATGATTTTAGATAACTATTGTCTACCAAGTAATAGGCACACTGAAAAAGGCAATGACTTTATAAATGCATCTATTCAATCATTATCCACTAAACCTAAGCAATCTAATATTAATCATTTTAATTTTTTAAATTCTTTAACAAAAAAATGGCCATCATGTGTTGAATGCTTAACAGTATTAAGTATACCAAAGGGCTTTATTTGCATTGAGTCACTTGCTTATAATTATATAGCAATTAAGCATTAACAACCCATATTTCATGTAAGGAAAATAGGGATCATAGAGTTTAGATAACACATCCAAAGTCACTCAGCCAGTAAATACGCAACATGGAATTGAACCCTGATGTATTTGACTACAAAATGTGTATCCTCACCAATACATGAAATTGTCATTCTGGTATCACAATAGAAAATATTTTCTAAATGAAACTTCTAATCTTCAGACTAAGAAGTTTCAAAATTCCATAAAGCAGTGGGTCACTTCCTAGAAATCATTCTGAATACCCGCTATCATTGATGTCTTCAATTTAGTCCTGAGTATTTAAAAAATTATGATGTTATAAAATATGACCAAAAATATTCAGTGGTATTATAATGCATGAAATAATGCATTCCATTTCAGATGGTAACTCAAGCAAAATAGATCCTAACATATATCTGGATTAGGAAAAAGTGACAGCTTATTTGAAATTGATTTCAGCAGTCCAAAGGCTGGCTAAGGCTCCCTGGAAACTTTATTCTTCCTTTTGTTGTCTGAAACCATTTGAAGACCCAGGTCACAAAAGAATAACAACGTGGAAACCATCAAAAATGTCCTGGATTTCACAAACCACAAGGAAAATCTCAAGTAAGAGTAAAAATATTGGAAAAATAAATTTTGTTTTATATCCTATAAATATCAAACTCTTCTGATGTTCTTGTTGATGGTGTTGTCCTGGAACTTATAAATAAATGCTAAATATGAAAATGTTCATGCAATAGTTGTCCAGATAAACTTGAAAGCAACACTTCCATTTTTCTCCCTAAAAGAACATTTTTAAATGCTTCTTAATCTTACTTATCTCTCTGTCTATAACTATAAAAGGTAGTTAATTAAGAAGACAATAAAGAAATAGAAACAGTTGCTCATTTTAAAACATACATACTTGCTATACATCGTTAGAATGACTAAAATCCAAAACACTGACAACACCAAATGCTAATAACAGTGCTGAGTAACAGGAACTCTCATTCATTACTAGTGGGAATGCGAAATAGTACTGCTAGTTTGGAAGACAATTTGACAATTTCTTACAAAACTAAACACACTCCTAACATATAATCCAGCCATGTACCCCTTGATATTTACCCAAATTAGTTGAAAACTCATGTCTACACAAAAACCTGCACAGGAATGTTTAGAGCAGCTTTATTCATAATTGCCAACACTTAGAAGCAATCAGTATGTCCTCCTATAGATGAATGGCTAAATAAACTCTGCTACATCCATACAATGGATATGTTACTCAGAGCTAAAAAGAAAAGAGCTATCAAGCCAGGAAAAGACATAGAGGAACCTTAAATGCATATTACTAAGTAAAAGACACCAGTCCTAAAGACTGCATATTGCATGATTCCAACTATATAACATTCTGGAAAAGGCAAAACAACAGAGACAGTTAACAAATCAGTGGTTGCCGGGGGTTGGAGGGTGGGGGAGGGATGAATAAATTAAGCACAAGAGGTTTTTAGGGCAGTGAAACTATTTTGCACAATACTATAATTGTGGATCTATGTCATTAAACATTTGTCAATACTCATAGAAATGTACAATACATAGTGAACTCTACTGTAAACTAAGGTAAACTAAGGACTGGTTGATAATAATGTGTCAATATTGGCTCATCAGACTGTAACAAATATGACATCCTGTTGCAGAATGTTGAGGGTGGAGAAGGTTGTGTATGTGCCTGGGGGAGGGGTATGTGGGAAACCTCTCTACGCCCCACTCAGTTTTGCTATGAACCCAAAGCTGCTCTAGAATATAAAGTCTATTAATTTTAAAGAAAGCCTATGTACTGTATGTTCTTTTATATATAAAGTACAAAGCTGGGGGAATCTCAGAATTAACACATACTGTGTAGAACAAATCCTACAAATTTAGAAACCTGGGTCAAAATTTAATTACCTGTAAGTTTCTTTGATCAATTAAGAAAAAAGTGACAAACCAAGATATTTGAAAAGTCACATTTTTGGTAGAAACTCACTAATCTTTTTTTTAGGTGTCCCTGACTGATGAACAAGTTCACTCTCTGGATCAATATAGCCACAAAGCCATACTCAGCTGTTCCCTCTCCTGGATTTCCTTCCAAATATTAGATGGTTTGTTTTTTTTTTTAAACATCTTTACTGGAGTAAAATTGCTTTACAATGTTTTGTTAGTTTCTGCCGTATAACAAAGTGAATCAACTATATGTGTATATATATATCCCCATATCCCCTCCCTCTTGCATCTCATTCCCACCCTCCCTACCCCACCCCTCTAGGTGGTCACAAAGCACTGAGCTGATCTCCCTGTGCTATGAAGCTGCTTCCCACTAGCTATTTTACATTTGGTAGTGTATATATGTCAATGCTACTCTCTCACTTCATCCCAGCTTACCCTTGCTTGTTCCCATGTCCTCAAGTCCATGCTCTACATCTGCGTCTTTATTCCCATCTTGCCCCTAGGTTCTTCAAAACCATTTTTTTTTTTTTAGATTCCATATATATGTGTTAGCATATGGTATTTGTTTTTCTCTTTCTGACTTACTTCACTCCGTATGACAGTCTCTAGGTCCATCCATCTCACTACAAATAATTTCGTTTCTTTTTATGGCTGAGTAATATTCCATTGTATATATGTGCCACATCTTCTTTATTCATTCATCTGTTGATGGACACTTAGGTTGCTTCCATGTCCTGGCTATTGTAAATAGAGCTGCAATGAACAGTGTGGTACATGACTCTTTTTGAATTATGGTTTTCTCAGGGTATATGCCCAGTAGTGGGATTGCTGGGTCATATGGTAATTCTATTTGTAGTTTTTTAAGGAACCTCCATACTGTTCTCCATAGTGGCTGTATCAATTTACATTCCCACCAACAGTGCAAGAGGGTTCCCTATTCTCTACACCCTCTCCAGCAGTTACTGTTTGTAGATTTTTTGATGATGGCCATTCTGACCAGTGTGAGGTGATATCTCATTGTAGTTTTGATTTGCATTTCTCTAATGATTAGTGATGTTGAGCATCCTTTCATGTGTTTGTTGGCAATCTATATCTTCTTTGGAGAAATGTCTATTTAGGTCTTCTGCACATTTTTGGATTGGGTTTTTTGTTTTTTGGATATTGAGCTGCATGAGCTGCTTGTATATTTTGGAGATTAATCCTTTTTCAGTTGCTTCATTTGCAAATATTTTCTCCCATTCTGAGGGTTGTCTTTTTGTCTTCTTTATGTTTTTCTCTGCTGTGCAAAAGCTTTTAAGTTTCCTTAGGTCCCATTTGTTTATGTTTTGTTTTTATTTCCATTTCTCTAGGAGATGAGTCAAAAAGGATCTTGCTGAGATCCATGTCAAAGAGTGTTCTGCCTATGTTTTCCTCTAAGAGTTTTATACTGTCTGGCCTTTAGGTCTTTAATCCATTTTGAGTTTATTTTTGTGTATGGTGTTAGGAAGTGTTCTAATTTCATTCTTTTACATGTAGCTGCCCAGTTTTCCCAGCACCACTTATTGAAGAGGCTGTCTTTTCTCCACTGTATATTCTTGCCTCCTTTATCAAAGATGAGGTGACCATATGTGCATGGGTTTATCTCTGGGCTTTCTATCCTATTCCATTGATCTATATTTCTGTTTTTGTGCCAGTACCATACTGTCTTGATTACTGTAGCTTTGTAGTATAGTCTGAAGTCCAGGATTGGCTGATTCTTTAACAACATAACTTGTAAAAGCAAAATTACATAATCTCTCATCTTATAATCTATACCAAACAATCCCATTTTTAGTCAACAAATAAAAATATTTCAGGCACTAGCTGGAAATAAACACAATTTGCACAGAAAGTATGCCACTTATCAATTTATTGCTTCTCAATTTCAAATTCAGCCTGTTAGAGAGATCTGTGAAAATGGGTATGGACTCTTTAAACATTTTTTCCCTTTACCAACTAGCACCGAGTCCGAAAAGACACTGAAGGAAGAAAATAGGTATTTCCTTCCTGGCTCCAGTTGCTCAATTAGCAGGATCCTGTTACATGCAGGGTCTCTTCCTCACCAGGCTCCTGCAGCTCCCAGGGCATCTCCAGTGTCCAGGTCCTGCAGTGCATGGTGACCAGCAGCACTCAGCAGACAGCAGCTTCCCCTTGCATCCCTCTCAGGCAATACTGTAGCAGAGTGCCCTGGTAAACTGCCTCCCTGTAAACAGATTCCCCCAGCAAACTTGAGGGCAGACTTCTAGCAAGTTCTACCAGTGGGGTGCTATGGAGACTGCTGCTCAATGAACCAAAGCACTACCGTCTCTAACAGGGTCTAGATCTCATTCCTGGGAGCCTCTTCCTTGGGTGCATAATCCCAGCCCTAGAGTTAGAGACTGCTTCTTATATCTGATATTTATGTATAATTTAGAGTTCTCTTTACTTTTCACTGCCCTACATCTCATTACTCCAGTCCCCAGTTATAGTAAACAATTCATTTTAAACATTCTCTGTTCATATTATTGTGTGGTTTCTCTCACTTGATTGGGGCCAGTCCAATAAAGTTTTAAAGCACATGGGACATATACCCAGAGATACTATGCTCTGGGTCATAAAACAAGTCTTAGTAGATTTAAAAGGCTTCAATTATACGAAGTATTTTTTTCATGTAAAGTATATTTACTATGGAATTAAATTAGAAATCAATAATAGGTATCTTTCTGGAAAAGTTCCAAATATTTGAAAATTAAATAACACACTGAATGATCCATGGGTTGAAAAGAAACCAAAAATAAAATCAGAATGAAATCTGAGTGAAAATGAAAAGACAGCATATTAAAATTTGTTGGATACAACAGAAACAGAACTTAGAGGGCAATTTAACAACCTTAAATGCCTATATTAGAAAAGAAAGGTCTCAAATCAATGACCTCATCTTCCACCTTAAAAACTAGAATAAGAAGAGTAAATGAAGCCCAAACTCAGCTTCAAATATGACGGTAAGGGGAAAGATATGAAAGAAGAAGGGAAATGTGAAAGATGAAAGTAAAAATCAATGAAGTAGAAATCAGAAGAAAAATAGACAAAATGAATGAACCAAAATGAATGAATGAATAACCAAATTTATAGTTATTCATAAAATTGTATGAAACTGATGAACCCACAGTCTGACTAATCAGAAAGAAAAGTAATAAGACATAAATTCTACATCAGACATGAGAGAAGTGACATGACTACTGATTCTACAGATATTTAAATATAAATGATTATCATGAGCAACTTTATGCCAACAAATTTCACAATATAGGTGAAATGAACAAATTCCTTGAAGGACACATACTACTATTATATTTTTTAAAAATATATGACCTTAGTAGCTCAATCTAGATATTTAAAAAATTGAATTTATAGTTAAAAACCTTCCCACAAAGATATCTCCAGACCCACATGGCTTCATCATGAAATTCTACCAAACAATTAATGTAATAAGAGCACTTTTGTGGATAAAAGAAAAACAGACAAAAGAATCCTTTGATCTATAATCCATCAAACTTAACTCAAAATGTATCATAGGGCTTCCCTGGTGGCACGGTGGTTGAGAGTCCGCCTGCTGATGCAGGGAACACCGGTTCGTGCCCCATTCTGGGAAGATCCCACATGCCGTGGAGTGGCTGGGCCCGTGAGCCATGGCCGCTGAGCCTGTGCATCCAGAGCCTGTGCTCCGCAACAGGAGAGGCCACAACAGTGGGAGGCCCGCGTACCGCAAAAAAAAAAAAAAAAATGTATCATAGACTCAAATATAAAATCTAAAACTACAAAATTTCTAAGAGAAGATCTTTATAACTTTGGGTTCGGCAAAGATTTCTTAGATATAACACTAAAAGTATGATCCATAAAAGAAAAAAATTATAAATTGGTGTTCATGAAAATCAAGAACTTCTGCTCTTTCAAAGACACTATCAAGAGAATGAAAAGAGAAGCTACAGACTGAGAGAATATATTTGCTAGGTAATGTACCTGGTAAAGTACTTATATCCAAAATATATAAAGAACTTCCATAAATTAAAAATAAGAAAACAACCCAATTTAAAATTTGACAAAATATTTGAATATACATTTCACCAAAGAAAATATACAGATGGCAAGAAGCATATCAAAATGCTTAACATCATTAATCATTAGGGAAATGTATATTAAAACTACTTTAAACCTATTTACAATATCTAAAATTATAAAGACTGAACAAATCAAGTCTTTACGAGGATGAGTAGCAACTGGAAATCTCAAAATCTGCTGGTGGAAATATAAAATGGTACAACCACTTTAGAAAACCATTTTGTGTTTTCTTAAGAAGCTAGACATGTACCAACCACATAACTAGCCATTCCATCCATTTACCCAAGACATATAAAAGCATATGTCTGTACAGAGACTTATACAGAAATATTTATAGCAATGCTATTTGTAAAAGCTGAATTTAGAAACAGCTCAAATGTTCATCACCTGGAGAATCAATAGACAAATTGTTGTATATCTAAACAATGGAGTACTACTCTGCAATAAAAAGGGATGAATTACTGACACACCCAACAACATGGATGAATCTAAAAATATAAAACAAAACATTGAAAATAGAGGGATTGAGGCCAGTTCATGTAGAAACCTTCCAAGAATTTTGTTTTAAAAAGAACTGGGGCTTCCCTGGTGGCGCAGTGGTTGAGAGTCTGCCTGCCAGTGCAGGGGACACAGGTTCGTGCCCCGGTCCGGGAAGATACCACATGCCGCAGAGCGGCTGGGCCCGTTAGCCATGGCCGCTGAGCCTGCGCGTCCGGAGCCTGTGCTCCGCAACAAGAGAAGCCGCAACAGTGAGAGGCCCGCGTACCGCAAAAAAAAAAAAGAAAAGAAAAAAAAGAACTGGATAATGGAGAAGTTGGTGGAAAGGGCCTGAAAGTGAAAGTGAAAATCAAGAGATTTTATTTTTAAGGTGGGGGCAGGGATCCTAGATGGATGCATGACACCATGAAAGAATCTGCAGTGGGAGAAAATTTGTGGATGCAGAAGAAAGAGGGTGTCATTTCCAGAGCAAGTGAAGCAATTGGCCTTAAAAGAAACAAGGATTCCTCCATTTTAAAGGGAGATCAGACAAAGCAAATGGGTACTCTTGTTTGTAGATTGGTAGAAATAGTAGAGATTTTGAAAGGTCTCTTCTCACTTTGAGTTTTCTCACAAAAATAGGAAAGATGGTCATCTGAGAGTGAAGAATGAGAAGAAAGAAGAGAGGTGTTACATTTTGAGAAGAGAGGAAATAGTAGGGACTGGGAGAGAGTATGGACTAAATACAGTGATTGTCACGTAGCATTAAGAGTCCACTTAATGTTATTAATTTAAAGTGAAACAGCCATATCCTCCTACACAGGTGCTGGCACAGAGAAGAAGAAGAGTTGGATTTACCCCAAATTGTGGTCTAACCAATTGAGGAAAATGAAGTGAGAGATGGGCAAGAAAGTTGAAGGTGAATGCAAGGGAGTGAATTTAATGATTGGCTAAAAAGTGTAAGCTGGTGAAGAATGAAATGAGGGAAAGAGGGGAGTAAAAGAAAACAAGGACATGATAAGATCAGGTGAAGGGGCTAAAGAATTGTTGGATTTACCATCCAGACAGCGTGAGATGAAGAGACAAAAGTGGTTGTCAGAGGGATGCTTGAAATTGAGATTTTTGATGATGTTATTATAGATATTGGTCATGATCAATCTAGGGTATGCTCAAGGGAGTGAAAACCTAGGTGGGATGAACAAGGAGTTCAAGGAGCTGAGAAGCCAATGTTTTGGAAGTATCAGCCACGTGGACACTGAAACCACCAAATGTGGTTTTAGAGTGACAGTAACTCAGATACAAAAGCTTTCAAGATACAGGATGCAGTGGGAGTGGAGATTATGACCCAGTGGTAGGTAATTATTGCAACAATGAAGGTAATGCATACCATTGTCTGGTACATAAAATTCAAAGTTAAGGGATCTTAGAGAAAAGGGAGAGAGAACGGTCAAGAGACAGCAATTCAGATCAAGAAGGACACTCACTCCACTTTCAGGCTCAGTGGTATAAGAAAGGCCTATGGGGGAAGCAGTGTTCTTAGGGGAGATTTAACTTTATGTTAGAGCAGGAAATAAAGGGAACATTCTGAAAAAGCTTAAAAATATGGGGAGTTTTTTTTCTAGTAATGTACTGTGTGCTCCAGAATACTCAGTGGAAGGATATCAGAAGGTGGGGATGGCTAAGAGATGAAGAGAGATCTGGAAATGTATAGTCTTCAGTGACATTGAGCATAGAAGATGAGGATGACCTGAGAGTCTGGGCTTCTTGTGGTCACTTATGTGATCAGGACAGAGACCTGTCGATATTATTTCTTGTGGTTTCAGACAAAGAGAAATCATGGCAAGGTCATGATTCTTGGAGAAAAGTTTGGGATTAGTGTAGACCTGAGGCCTCAACTTCCTTCTTCTAATTGGAAAAGTAGTGACTGGGGAAGGGGTCCCTGTATTCTGTTATTTTATTTTTAAATTATAAGCATAGACATGAACAGTAGTAGACAGATGGACTCTGTTTTTCAATGCCTCTAGAAATTCATTTAAAAATCTCTGGAGTCCTGATTTGGTTCACCATAAAAATCTCTGCAGTACTGATTTGGTTCACATTACTGAAATCATAATGTTAGTCATACATGCCTCAGAGGGTGAATTTAATTTAGAAAACGTTGACATGGAATTTGAATATAGACTGTATTTGGATACTAAATATATTTAATTACATTCCATGAATATATTCCCATTTCACTTTACTTGTGGCAAGATTATGATTATTCTTGCACTTACTGAACACAAAATACCAGCTAGTCTCTTTTTATTTTGCATTACTACAAATGTTACAGAAATATATTTAAATATACTTATCCATGCATTATATAAAAAGTAAAATAAATTTTATGATAAAATTTCTTGGCTTTAACGTGATGTAAAAGTTTCTAATATATGACTACTATAAACTTTGAGAACATTGATGCCCTTATAAAAAGTTGAGTACCAGGAAGAGGTTTGTGGTAATAACCTGGAAAGAAAAGAACTACATTAAACAGGAGTGCCTCATCATGGCTTTTTTTTTCTCCATAAAACTGTACAACTAATTCATTTTCACTTAAGTAATGAGTAAGTTATTCATGAATAGGGACTTAAAACTCACTCCAAGCTTAATATCTGACAAATAAACTATAGGTAAACTACAGCTAAATCAGGGAGATGATTAGATTAGTTATGGAGGAATTTGGGTTCCAAAGGTTAGAAATATATGCAAAGTATACCACCTCTTGATGTTATTAATTTTATTCCAAATCCAATGGGGGTTCATAGTCCCAAGAGAATATTTACTGGGTTGTGAAAATGTATAGGATTTACACTTTCTCAAATATTTCATTTCTGGAGCAGTATCAGGGATCACAAGCATTACAAGTCTACCTGCTGGGAGAGCATTAAAGAATCTTTGCCAGCCTATCCATTTGGACATGTTATTCATATAGAAAAAATATTAACCTTTCTTCTTATTTGAGAATACTGTCATTTCTCCAATGCTTTTCTGACCTATTTTCCCACCACTTAACTTGGTCACCTTGAAATAAATCTAACAGAATGAGTTGTAATTCCTCCTGGGACAACGGGTTTACAATATATATGTAACCACCCACAAGAAGGGATATGATGTCTGCTATTTACCAACAAACCAATGATGATAATAAAATCATTAATTCTGTCAATATAAATGCTAATAGAAAAGGAAAATTGGATCCATGCCTGGTATCACATTTTCTCTGATAGGAAATTAGAGCAGAGAAATTGAATATGACAAATCTTAACATTTAAAGACTAACATCAAAATTGTAGTCTAGAGAACACAATAAATGGCAGAATGCTTAATTAAACTGTGCTTTTGTTAGGACAGGATGAATAGCTTCTGCCTGGCCAACAAAGTGATCCACAGTCTCCCAGAGGGATTCTTAAAAAATATAGCACAAAATAAAGGCCATAACGTTAGCAAAAATCAAGCTGACAATCCTGCACTAATTATCTTTGGTATCACAACACTGCTAATTGAGCTGCAGTCTGAAACATAATAGAGGTGAACTCATTAGCAGTGCCTTGAACTAATGTTTGTAAGGGGAGCATTTATTGTTTGCTAGTTCTTACATAGCTCAATATTTCACAGCAGCATATTAAACAGAACCTAACTTGATTTGTGAGCATTTTTTTAACCTCTTGGTATAAATGACTTCCTTTGAGGGAAAACAAATTTAAATAAATTGGAGAGTATTTGACTTTAGGGAAAAAATCAGGCAACTGATGAAAGGATGATGTTTAAAAGTTTTCACTTTTGAGAAAAAACTTTAAAGTACCTCTAAAGTCAGCCTTGGAAATCTTCCCATTAAACTTTACCTATACAAAATTTTTTAAAGTCTATAATAGATATTGGAATATATTTTAGCTTTCTCTACAGTTTGATTACTTTCAGTGAAAATTTAGTGAAAATTTACTTATTTTAATAACACTAATGGAAATGACTTCTACTGTTTTATAAAACAAAAAGTGTGTAACTTTTGTGTTTGGAAACTAACAATGGTATAATCGTATGATTGGGTTTTTGTTGGTTATTTTTAATTTAGTTTAGTTTACTTGCTTATTTGAGTGTAGGGGCATAATTGAATTACTTAGGGATATAATCTATTCTATTTTTATTTGGCAATATCTATTTCAGTTCCTTCTTCCTTCACTCTTCCCATCCTATGTAGGCACAGTGTATAAGATAAAGAATTCGTGTAAATGTCAACAAGAAGCTTCATCACCCTTGAATAGCCACCATTTGCAATGACTGTGTAATGATACTCTAATAATTTATTTCACAAATATTTAATGTGTAGTGCTCTTTATTTCCCTGTAATACATTCCTATAAAATTTTTTCTTTAGTAATTTCCTGTAGAAATTTTATTCGATTTTCATTTTATTCAAACTAGTTTTAACTGTGTGGTTAAATGAAGCTATGAATATTCTCTATCTGAAATTGCATTTCAATGCCCATTTTTCTATGGTAGATTTTTGTCAGAAACATTTAATTTTAAAGACCCTAATGCTATCAAGTGCCCTGCAAAGGAGAAACACATGTTTGTAACCTTTATCCTAAGCATGGTATTTCTTCTATTTCTATATATTTCTTACAAAGAAAATTAAAAGGTTTTTAACAAATAATACAATTCATACTATATGGGTATTAAAGGAAATTAGCTATAATAGTAATATGTATTATGCTTTCTTAAAATTGTCATCGAATCATATTGTTTAAATTAATCCATGCCCATTTCAAACATCATTCTCCACCTAGCCATTTAATATCTAAGACAAATGTTAACATTTATACACATCAGCAAATAGAACAAACATTATGAGTACATAGCTTTATAAAAAAAGATAATGCAGAAATTTAATAGCTGCATTTCAGAGCATTACCTGTGTATGTTTAAAATATGAGTACTGAATTCCTGTGTATGTTGTATCTATGTACAGATATACACATATATATGAACTTAAGAATTTTATAGCTTGGTAGTTATAAATTTAAGATCACAGAGTAGAATTAGTACATCTGAAGTTACACAAAGTCTGAGTTAAAAAAAAAAAACTGGAAAATGAAGCAAGAGAATTTACATAACTTCTCCTTAGTTGGTTAATAAAATTCTAATAATCTTGAATTGATGTAGGATGAAGATCTAGGAAAATTATGACCTTGAAAGAGTGCATTGCATTATCTATCCTACTCATTATCCAGTGGTCTCCAGGCTATGACCTTGAAGTGCTCTGAAAAGGACAGCTTGTCTTTTTTGTGCTGCCTGAGAAGATGTGTGCACCTATGATGACAAGTTTTAGAAGTCTCAATACTATCTTCTTTCACATAGATAAAAAGAAATTTTAATTGATTAATTTATTCTGTAAATGGATTGCTTTATTACAGTTCATTTAGTAGATTCTGTGCTTCTTAAAAAAATTCTTTCTAATATATTTTAAATTCCTTAGGTGTCCTCTCATGACCAGAGAAATTAGAAGTAGAAGCTATAACCAAACACTGAGGAATACTACCAATACATATAAGACACACACACACCTGCACACACTTGCAGAGCACTACCTCCAGCTTCTTCCAGAAAAAGGTATGTGTGGGGTACCTCTGTCTTAATCCACATCTAAGTACATTGGTAAAAATGAAACAATAAGAACAAAGGGCAGTAACTTCTTTCTAAAATAAAACAAAACTTGAATTTCTAGTCTTCGTTCGTAAAATATTTTATTTTGCCAGAGTACCTAAAGTTCCACTCTTAATTATCTCATGTTTTTGAAGGAAGGGAAACACTGAAACTATCTAATGAGGTTCCTGAATGGATTAATGCAAAGTAACTAAAGCATTTTTAAAACATGGAGAGGGCCAGATCAAGATGGGGAATAGAAAGACGTGGGGCTCACCTGCTCCCACAAATACCTCAAAAAATACATCTACATGTGGAACAGTTCTCTCAGAATACCTGCTGAAAGCTGGTAGAAGATCTCATGAAACCAAAATTGCAAAAAAGATCACCATGTAACCAGTTAGGATAAAAGAAAAAAAAAAAAAAAAGGAATCAAACCTTTCCTTGTGAAAGAGGAAAGGTTTCCTCACCCTGTGAAGCCCCTTCACCTGAGGGGAAATCAGCCCGGACAGAAAGGGAGCTTCAGAGGCTTAAAGGAGAGCACAGCAGCTGGACTGTGGCAGGCAGAACAGAGAAAGACCAGCACAGAGTTCCTGGCAACCTCCCCACATTCCCCGGCCTGAGACGTGCATCTGCTGGTACGTGTGGGGACTGGGTGCTGAAACTAGGGCTTCAGCAGATGGACCCAGGGAGAGGACTGAGATTGGCTGCGTGGAGACAGCCTGGAGGAGCTGGAGTGTGATCCAAGCTGCAACCAGGGATGCGTGCAGGAAGGAGCCCGGGTCCACCGCTGAAGCCTCATTGTTACACAGGGATGCTCCCACATAAAAGCAGCCCTTCAAGACCACAGTAGATAACTGTTTCTCCTAAACTTACAGAGTCAGAGGAATATAAGTAAAATGAAGAAACAGAGGATCCCAAGCATGATGAACCCAAACAGACCTACACCAAGACATATTAAAATTAAAAAGGCAAAAGTTAAAGGTAAAGAAAGATTTCTATAGGTATCAAGAGAAAAACAGAGTTAATTACAAGGGAACCCCTCATAAGGTTTTCAGCTGTATTTCTCTACAGCAACTTTTCAGGTCAGAAGGGCATGGCAAGATATATTCAAAGTCCTGAAAGGGAAAACCCTGCAACCTAGGACACTCTACCCAGCAAGATTATAATTTAGAATATAAGGACAGATTACGAATTTCTCAGACAAGCAAAAACTAAAAGAACACAGCAATACTAAATTTATCCTAAAAGAAATATTGAAAGGTCTTCTCTAAATAGAAAAGGAGCAAGAATCTATAGGAAAGAGAAAGTCACAATTGGAAATCACTTAAATAAGCCAATACACATATTTTTTAAAAAACCAAAACATTTTTTGTGAAAGTGATGATAACTACAATGAACAGCAAAGGGATATACATGAAGATGTAAAAGACAACATCAAAATCATAAAATGCGGGGAAGGAGTGTAAGAAAATGTAGATTTTTTTTTTAATGTGTCTGAGCCTATATGACTACCAGTCTAAAGCAAGTAGATATAGTAATGGGTTAACATACTTGAAAAACAGGGTAACCACAAATTAAAAACATACAATAGATTCACAAAAAACAAAATGAAGAGAACACGAACACAATACAAAATAAAACCATCAAACAACAAAAGGAAAAACTAAAAAGAAAAAGGAACAAAGAAGAAATACAAAATCAACTGGAAAACAAGGAGTAAAATGGCAAAAAATACATATCTATCAATAATTACTTTAAATGTCAATGGGCCATATGCTCTAATCAAAAACACAGAGTAGCAGATTGGATAATGAAACAAGAGCCTACAACATGTTGCCTACAAGAGATCCTCTTTAGGGCAAAGGATACACAAAGATTGAAAGTGAGAGGATGGAAAACAGTATCTCATGCAAATAGAAACAACAAGAAAGCAGGGGTAGCAATACTCATATCAGACTCAAATAGACTTTAAAACAAAGGTCATAAAGAAAGATAATGAGGGACACTATAAAATGATGAAAGGACCAATACAAGAAGAGGATATTACACTCATTAACATTTATGCACCCAATATAGGAGCACCTAAATGCACAAAACAAATACTAACAATCATAAAGGGAGAAATTGTCAGATATACAATGATAGTAGGAGACTTTAACACCCTACTCACATCAATGGTCAGATTTTCTAGAAAGAAAATCAGTAAGGCAACAGAGATACTAAATGATACAATAGAACAGTTAGACTTAATTGACATTTTCAGGACACTGCATCCAAAAAACAACCACCAGAATACACATTCTTTTCAAGTGCACATGGAATATTCTCCAGGATTGAGCACATACTAGTATACAAAACAAGCCTTAACAAATTTAAGAGGATAGAAATTATTTTAAGTATCTTTTCTGACCATAACGGCATGAAACTAGAAATAAACCGCAGAAAGAGAAATGAGAAAAAATAATCACATGGAGACTAAACGACATGCTACTAAAAAAACAATGGCTCAGTGATGAAATCAAAGAGTAAATTAAAAAATACCCTGAGACAAATGACAATGAAAACACAACCATAAAAAAATCTATGGGATGCAGCAAAAGCAGTTCATAGATGGAAGTTCATAGTGATATAGGCCTTTCACAGAAAAACACGAAAAATCTCAAATAAACAACCTAACCCACCACCTACAAGGATTAGAAAATGAAGAACAAACAAAACTTAAAGTTGGCAGAAGGAAGGAAATAATAAAGATCAGAAAGGAAGTAAATAAAACAGATATTTTAAAAACAACAGAAAAAAATTAATTAAACCAAGAGCTGATTCTTTGAAAAGGTAAACAAAATCGATAAACCTCTGGTCAAGCTCAGCAAGAAGAAAAGAGAGAGGACCCAAATAAACAAAATAAGAAATGAAAGAGGGGAGAAATAACAACTGACAACACAGAAATACAAAAAAAACAAAGTAAGAGAATACATGAACAATTATATGACAACAAATTGGACAACCTAGAAGAAATGGACAAGTTTCTAGAAACAGAGCCCACCAAAATTGAATCAAGAAGAAATAGATAATTTGAACAGCTGATCACTATAAGTGAAATGGAATCTGTTAAAAGAAAACAAACAAAAAACATCTCCCTGCAAACAAAAGTCCAGGACCAGATGGCTTCACTGGGAATTTTATCAAACATACAAAGAAGAACTTATATCAATCCTTATAAAACTCTTCCAAAAGTTTAAAGAAAAGGAAACACTACCAAAATCATTCTAGGAAGTCACCATCACCCTGATACCAAAACCAGACAAAGACATGACCAAAAAAGAAAATTACAGGCCAATATCTTTGAGAA
The DNA here is from genome assembly GCF_963455315.2 of Globicephala melas. Taxonomy (NCBI): domain Eukaryota; kingdom Metazoa; phylum Chordata; class Mammalia; order Artiodactyla; family Delphinidae; genus Globicephala; species Globicephala melas. The sequence continues at coordinate 42,133,970 of NC_083317.1, forward strand.
ATATAGATGCAAAAATTCTCAACAAAATATTAGCAAATCAAATCCAACAACACATAAAAAAAGATCATACACCATGGTCAAGTTAGATTCATTCCGGGGTCACAAGGATGGTTTAACATACACAAATCTATCAACATGATACACCACATCAACAAAAGAAAAGATAAAAACCACATGATCATCTCAATAGATGCAGAAAAAGCATTTGATAAAACTCAACAACAATTCATGATAAAAACTCTTACCAAAGCAGGTATCTAAGAAACATATCTCAATCTAATAAAAGCTATTTATGACAAACCCACAGTCAACATACTTTTCAATGATGAAAAGCTGAAAGCCTTCCCACTAAAATCTGGAACAGGGCAAGGATGTCCACTCTCACCACTTCTATTTAACATAGTATCAGAAATCCTAGCCACAGCAGTCAGACAACAAAAAGAAATAAAATGCATCCAAATTGGAAGGGAAGAGATGAAACTGTCATTATATGCAAATAACATGATACTATATACAGAAAACCCTAAAGACTCCACACAAAAACTACCAGAACTGATAAACGAATTCAGCAAGGTAGCAGGATACAAGATTAACATACAGAAGTCTATTGTAGCTCTTTACACTAACAATGAAATATCAGAAAGGGAAAGTAAAAACAAATCCATTTCAAAATCACATCAAAAAAATAAAATACTTAGAAATAAACCTGACCTAGTAGGTGAAAGACTTATATGCTGAGAACTATAAAACACTGATAAAGGAATTAAACATCAATTAAAGAAATGGAAAGATATCCCATGCTCTTGAATTGGAAGAATTAATATTGTTAAAATGACCACACTACCCAAAGTAATCTACAGATTTAATGTTATCCCTATCAAATTACCCATGACATTTTTCAGAGAACTAGAACAAATAATCCTAAAATTTATATGGAACCATAAGAGACTCCGAATTGCCAAAGCAATCCTGAGAAAAAAAGAACAAAGCTGGAAGAATAACTGTCCCAAACTTCAGACAATACCACAAAGCTACAGTAACCAAAATAGCGTGGTGTTGGCACAAAAACAGACATATGGATCAAAGGAACAGAACAGAGAGCCCAGAAATAAACCCACACACCTATGGTCAATTAATCTTTGGCAAAGGAGACAAGAATATACAATGGAAAAAATACAGTCTCTTCAGTAAGGTGTGTTGGGAAAGCTGGAGACACATGTAAATCAATGAAGTTAGACCATACCCTCATATCATACACAAAAATAAACTCAAAATGGCTTAAAGACTTAAATATAAGACATGACACCATAAAACTCCTAGAAGGGAACATAGGCAAAACATTCTCTGACATAAATCATACCAATGCTTTCTTAGGTCAATATCCCAGGTGATAGAAATAAAAGCAAAAGTAAACAAATGGGACCTAATCAAACTTCAAAGTTTTCACATAGCAAAGGAATCCATAAACAAAATGAAAAGACAATCTATGGAATGGGAGAAAATATTTGCAAATGATGCGACCAACAAGGGCTTAATTTCCAAAATATACAAACAGCTCATACAACTCAATATTGAAATAACAAACAACCCAATCAAAAAATGGGCAAAAGACATAAAAAGACATTTCTCCAAAGAAGACACACAGATGGCCGGTAGGCACATGAAAAGATGCTCAACATCGCCAATTATTAGAAAAATGCAAATCAAAACTACAATGAGGTACCATCTCATGCCAGTCAGAACAGCCATCATTAAAATGTCTACAAATAATAAATGCTGGAGAGGGAGTGGAGAAAAGGGAACCCTCCTACTCTGTTGGTGGGAGTGTAAATTGGTGCAGCCACTATGGAAAACATTATGAAGGTTCCTTAAAAAACTAAAAAAGGAGTTACCATATGTCCAGCAATCCCACTCCTGGGCATATATCTAGAAAAAATGAAAACACTAATTCGAAAAGATACATGCACCCCAACGTTCACAGCACCACTATTTACAATAGCCAAGACATGGAAGCAACCTAAGTACCCATCCACAGATGACTGAATTAGGAAGATGTGGTACATGGATACAATGGAATATTACTCAGCCATATGAAAGAATGAAATAATGTCATTTGCAGCAACATGGATGGAACTAGAGATTATCATACTAAGTGAAGTAAGTTAGAAAGAGAAAGACAAATACCGTATATCACTTATATGTGGAATCTAAAATATGACACAAATGAACTTATTTATGAAACAGATTCACAGACGTAGAAATCAAACTTACAGTTACCCAAGGGGAAAGGGGGTGGCAGAGGGATAAATTAGGAGTTTGGAATTAACAAATACACACTAGTATATATAAAACAGATAAACAACAAGGTCCTACTGTATAGCACAGGCAACCATATTCAATATCCTGTGATAAACCATAAAGGAAAAGAATATGAAAAAGATTATATATATGTATAACTGAATCAGTTTGCTGTACACCAGAAACTAACACAACACTGTAAATCAACTGTACTTCAATTAAAAAAAATACACAAAATAAAATATGGCATGCCTATGAAAGTCAATTTCAAAAGAATGAAAAATGTCATATAAATTTAAGAAAATATGGCATGCTTTTATCTATAATTGATAATATATGAACAGGTTTACTCTTTCAGTAAATAAAACTAAATTGTCATTTAGTATATTGCACAAGCAAAAGAACGCTTAAGTAATAGTTACTTTTGGCCAAAATTGTAATGATTATTGAACTAAAAAGGAATGGTTATCATTTGATGATACCTAAGAAACCTCATGATATTTCCCAGGAAAATTTCCAGTTGACCAAGTGGTCACTGCTTATGTTTGTTTATTTGTACATAGGAAACACACCTCATTTTTAACAGTGTAACAGAAAGAGCTATGAAAAATAAAACAGAAGCAGCAGTAGAAGGTAGAGAAAGCCTTCAGACCTCCAGGAAGAAAGGAAGGAGAACTGGCCAGGAGGAGGAATGTAATAAAGTCGGGTTTTTTTAATGCTGTCTTGCCCCCATTTTGATGACCTGGCTAGAAGCCAGTCAGTGCCCCTTCTTGAGCAGCTGACTGAGTCTATACCCCACATTGGTCTTTCAAATGCTGGGCCATACACCTTCCTTAATTGAATCAGGGCCAGGAACTAGACAACTGGGGACAGCCCCTGTACCCCAGAGTCCAAGTATTCAAATTAGCCACTCCACAGGGATCCTGGGAAACCTGGCTAACTCCACTCCACATACATAACCCACCCCTTACAGGTCCAACTTGCTGTTATCCTGTCCTAAAGGGGCAACCCCCTGTATTGCCCTGCCTGACAGCCACCTCCATATCAGAACTGTAAGTAAAAAAGAGTCCTGTCTTTGCTCTATCCAACTGTCAGTGTGTTGTGTCCCACCTTCAAAAGACTCTTTAAATCTTATAAAACAAGGAGTCTTAGATGTTGCCCATTAGAGGTGTCCTGCCATCCAAACACTGCAGAAATGAGCCTGCACCCGGATTACTGCCTTGGAGTGGCCTAGGGTAGCATGACTTCAGAACAAACACAGTGGTGGATACAAGGAGGTGGCAACTGGGCCCGCAGCCTACCATGCTCCCTGCAGCAAGTTCTCTTGAAGGAGATCTAAGGTGAACATTGACAAAGGTTACCCAAACCCTACTCCAAGGTCAGAGCTTAGGCTAAAGCATGAAATTCCTCTGTGACTGCTATTGGTGCAGCAGTAGATTTGTGGTTTCAACTGGCTATCAGACTGAAAGGCAAGAGTAATAGTCCTTGACTGTGGTGTAGTTTCTCCCTCTCTCCTTCCAGCCATCAACAAAACAAAATACACATATTCCCAATTACAACTAGCAGACAACTGTCAACCATGAACAGAAACAGCATCAGGATGAAATCCATGCTATGTGGTGGCAGAAAGGCCACCAAACTGCCACACTGGGAGCTTGTCTGCCTTTGGACTTCAAATTATGTGTACCTTTTTTTGGGTACCTTTTTGTCCTCAACATCAGGAGGCAGCCTACAGAGTTTAATTTTTAGTGTTTTGCTAATATAGATGTGTGCTTTCCCCTATATAAAGTCATAGCATCTGAACATTCAAAGCAATCTATTCAGTGAAGGCTCAAGAAAACCCATTCATTATAGCATTTTTCCATTCCAACAAATGCACTTTAACCAACTCTGTTTATTCTTGTACAGATCAAGGAGCCAAACAGGAATGAAATACATTAAGGACAATGTTTCCAAAGAAATCTGATCTAGCAAGCTCTTCTAATCACTCCTGCAAATATTGGCATATTTTGACATTGTAGTTTTAAAAAATGCAAGCACCTGCTACAGTTGATTATCTGCTTTACATTTGAAAAGTGTATTGATCACTTGACTTGAATTAACGATGCAAGTTTCTTAATTGGACAATCAGGATCAGGAAGCTGGATGTATGTTCAAGGAGAAGAGTTTCTCTTTTATTGACTTCCTCATAGGCACTACTGAAATTATCATTTAGGGTAATTTTGCTTCTTCTACTGATTGAAATATTATGATTATACAATATTGACTTTCCTTGATAATAAAATGCAATTGAATTATTAAAACTGATTTTAATGGCTTGGAATTTGCTTGTGTAATTTATTGCAGGCATTCTTGTTTATTTTAAGAAACTATTTTTCTTCTAATTATTGAAAATTTTATTTTCTACATAGGGTGGTCTGAACTACTTTGGCTTTATTTTTAAAGTCAAGATAGCTAAACTCTAGAAGACACTGAATTCAAAGTTTTAGGCCTTCCCTAAGAAGGTAATTTCTAAAATTTTCTGAAAATATGATTGGTTAACTCCAAGGTCTTGATGACTAGGAAAAAAGATATATTCAAGTATCAAGGACAGCGGTTCCCTTAGATTTTCTACTTTGTCTTCTCTTTCCCTTCTTTTCATATTTTGTAATATGTAACACTCCTGATTGCATAGATATTTGCAAAAGCATACATTTAATTTGATATTCTAATTTGAGGTAAGTACTATGTCCCAAATATTATAAATAAAGGTATTGAATCTCAGGTAATTTGATATTTGCTTTAAGTCAAAGAGTTAGTTGATGGCAGACCTGGAATAAGAATCTACAGCTCTTTCCTCCCTAGATTGATTCATGGTCTGATCCAAGCTCTTTTCATTGGATTACAAATTGATTAGGAAATTATTAATGTGCTGGCCTGTATATGTATAACATATGTAATGTATTTATAGGATACATTTAAAAATAAACATTGTTATTACTATTCCTAGTTGTTTTTTCCAACCCATTTAATGTATATTCATTTGCCCAGACTTCTCATACCCAGCATTTTCTTTCAGATGTGATGTGAAACAAGTAGATAGAAATAAGGTTTTTATATCACTTTGTTTTAAAAGAGCTACCATTATGGAGTCCTAAATGAAAGGTTTTCAGCGAAAGATACATTTTTCTACTTATTTTCCTTTTTTTCCCCAGTACAACCATACCTGAAATATCTGGTAGAGAAAGAACTGAGGATTTGGCATATACTCTGGTATCCTAGGGTCCAGCACATGTTCCCAAAGCATAGGGCAGACAGAAAATTAGTTCATCACTTATTTTCCATGTGCTTCCTAGAAAGCAAAAGGAGCTGGGGGAATCCAGTACCATTCTAATTGCTTTTTGTTTACTTGATCATAACTATGCTTATTAAACACGGGTTCGTTGAATCACATAACTCATTTCGTGGGGTTCATGATGGGGATCACTCATCCACTCACCACACTGAGTTCTCTCCAGAAACAAACAGGTAGGTTAAGAATGTTCCTAAAACTCAGAAGCAGCAGATTCTGAATACAACTTCAGTATTTAAAGCCTCTGTAGTCAGTTCTTCTAAGTGGGATGGAAAGTTTGCCTCAAATAAAATATTAGCACAATTTAGCCCCAGATTCAGTAAGAAATTACTCAGATTAGGTATTCTCTCTAGTGACTGTCAATAAATATGTGATTTCCAGGGATAAGGAAGAAAAGCAACAAGATCACTACTATTCTGCAACCTCCACAAATTAAAGTTGCAAATGTAGACAGACAGCATTCTTCCTCTTTAAAAATCTAAATGCTTAAGAGGAAAAAACAATAGACTTTCTCATTCAGAAAAAAACCTGAACCATCTTCTGGTTCCTTCCACTAAATGCATCATCCTTATATTATCAGCATCAAAATTTTATGAGTTACTCCTTCTTTAATTCCTTATGCACATGCTTCTGTAAGACTTTGGAAGACCCAGATGTTGTATGTCTAAATGGTAATGCAATGACTGAAAGACTACTACCTCAAATAGAAAACCACCTTCTTTATTTTCACATAAAAGCCAAAATAATCTTACCGTTCAAAAATCATGTTATAATGTGGTTCATTATATCTATTTGAATGTGTTAGAGATCAAATAATACCTCCATTCCTTTATTTTCTTATTTAACAATTATTATTGAGTACCTCCTCTTTCAGGTATTGCTTGGTATTAATCACTGAATGGTATTAGTCACTCCTCCCTTCACGTGATATTCATGAAGACTAGCAAATTCATATGGCATAAATCTAATAAATTACATACTGACAAAAAGGTGGTGTGCAGGCCATCACCATGTCTTTGCTGGAAAAGCCCCTACATAGACTTAAATCGGAAATATCTACGTATTGGAGGGTAGGCATAGATAAAAGGAGGTGGTGTAAAGTGACTTTCAGATACATCAGAAGAAGGACTGCCTAAGTATGGAGCAAGAAGAATTTCACGATTTGAAACCCCCAGATACCTATGCTTTTTTTGACAGAACTTCATGAATAGCAGAATTATCACTTTATATGGCACAGATTCTTTTTCATGTGTGGTGACCTGACCATTCCAGCTGGTGTGAAGGCAGCCATGTGTTCAGCATTCCTCAGACCTGGAAGTCTACTTACCTTGCATGGCTTGCTGACTACTGGCACATTCATTTGCAAGACAGAAGGCAGACCCAAGAAATCTGCCCCCCCTCATGAATGTTATATCTTTTCTGATGCTTGACAAGCCTGTAAGTAGAACTAATTGAGTCTGGAAATTTTTTTTCTACCATCCTCAAAACCAGTCCCAGTCTTCTTGGACCCTGTGCATAAGACATAGAATTAGTCCATCCTCCAATTCTAATATTTTAAGGAGGATGCTTAGCTTATTTCTTCCCTTGACTAACTTTCCTATTTCTTGCTCTAGTTTCCTTTAATTTCTGGACCTGAGCTACCCTTTTACTCAGTATGCTTCAAATCATTTTTCATATTTTTTATATTAGAAATCATTTATTTCTTTGAAGAAGATCAAAGAAGTGGAAAGATATCCCATGCTCTTGGATTGGAAGAATTAATATTGTTAAAATGGCCACACTACCCAAAGCAATCTACAGATTTAATTTGATCCCTATCTCATGACATTTTTCACAGAACTAGAACAAATAACCCTAAAATTTATATGGAACCATAAAAGACCCAGCATTGCCAAGGCAATACTGAAGAAAGAACAAAGCAGGAGGCATAACCCTCCCAAACTTCAGACAATACTACAAAGCTACAGTAATCAAAACAGCATGGTATTGGCGCAAAAACAGACATATGGATCAAAGGAAAAGAACAGAGAGCTCAGAAATAAACCCACACACATATGGTCAATTAATCTCCAACAAAGGAGGCAAAAATATACAATGGAGAAAAGATAGTCTCTTTAGCAAGTGGTATTGGGCAAGTTGGACAGCAGCATGTAAATTAATGAAGTTAGAACACACCCTCTCACCATACACAAAAATAAACTCAAAATGTCTTAAAGACTTAAATATAAGACATGACACCATAAAACTCCTAGAAGAGAACATAGGTAAAACAATCTCTGATGTAAATCATACCAATATTTTCTTAGGTCCATCTCCCAAGGCAATAGAAATAAAAACAAAAATAAACGGGACCTAATCAAACTTACAAGCTTTTGCACAGTGAAGGAGACCATAAAAAAAAACGAAAAAACAACCTACAGAATGGGAGAAAATATTTGCAAATGATGCAACTGACAAGGGCTTAATTTTCAAAATATACAGCTAATACAACTCAACAACAAAAAAACAAACAACCTAATCCAAAAGTGCACAGAAGACCTAAATAGACACTTGCCCAAAGAAGAAATACAGATGGCCAACAGACACATGAAAAGATGCTCAACATCACCAATTATTAGAGAACTGCAAATCAAAACTACAATGAGGTACCACCCCACACCAGTCAGAATAGCCATCATTAAAAAGTCTACAAATAACAAATGCTGGAGAGGGTATGGAGAAAAGGGAACCCTCCTACACTGTTGGTGGGAATGTAAGTTGGTGGAACCACTGTGGAATACAGTATGGGGATTCCTCAGAAAACTAAAAATAGAATTACCATATGATCCAGCAATCCCACTTCTGAGCATATAACAAGACAAAGTTATAATTCCAAAAGATACATGCACCCCTATGTTCACAGCAGCACTATTCATAATAGCCAAGACATGGAAACAACCTAAATGTCCATCGACAGATGAATGGATAAAGAAGATGTGGTATATGTATACAATGGAATACTATTCAGCCATAAAAAAGAATGAAATAATGCCATTTGCAGCAACATGGATGCAACTAGAGATTACCAAACTAAGTGAAGTAAGTCAGAAAGAGAAAGACAAATACCATATGACATCACTTATATGTGGAGTCTAAAATATGATACAAATGAACCTATCTATGAAACAGAAACAGAATCATGGACATAGAGGACAGACTGGTGATTGCCAAGGGGGAGAGGGTTGGAGGAGGGATGGAGTAGGAGGTTGGGTTAGCAGATGTAGTCTTTTATATACAGAATGGATAAACAACAAGGTCCTGCTGTATTCAATATTCTACGATAACCATAATGGGAAAGAATATATAAAAAAGAATGTATGTGTGTGTGTGTGTGTGTGTGTGTGTGTGTGTATAACTGAATCACTTTGCTGTACAGCAGTAATTAACACAACCCTGTAAATCAACTATACTTCAATTTAAAAAAAAAGAAAGAAATCATCTATTTCTAAACCAAGTACTCCTCTATATTGCTTATGACTCTTGTGCATTATTTGCCTTTCATGTTCTTTAAAGAATTGGGTTCTGTATAAATAAATATTTATACAAAGACCATTCAAATGGGATGCTTATTATTTCTTGCATAAGAATGAAATATTTAATATTAATAATAATTCTTGGGGTGGGATAGGGAGAGAAAGAGAGAAAATCCCACAAGTGAATGAGCAATGCCATAAGAAAAATATTAAGTGTTTTTCATTGTACTGTCTAGTTATTTTTTTTGGAAATTTAACAGATCAATTTATTTGCTTAGTCTAGGATATTCAGCCCAGTCTCATATATTTTCATTATTGTGGATTTGTATGTATACAAGATCACAATTTCACAGAATTTTATTAATATCAATCCTTGGTTCATGACACACCCTCATCATATATAAATGCTAAGTTTTAATATAACTGCCACAAGGGAGTATTATTTCTTGTTAATGGTTCAGAAGCAAAGTCCACCAATAGATCTCTTTTTCATATTGTATTGTGATCTACCTTCATAATTTTCCTGTATTAAATTCAAAATGATATTAGAACGATTCTTCTCTTTTCAAGCTTTTAGTATAATGAATTTGTTTTGAATTTCAATTCAAAGGGAATCTTCTCTATCCCCACTGAGGCAACCTTGCTGCTCAGCAGCATTTGGTGCAAATAGTAATCAAGCTTCAAAGTTATGCAAAACATTCCCTGTTTCTCAAGAATTTCACTGAATTATTTAAAACTCAGTGGTGGAAACAAGCACCAGCTGTGGTGTGAAGAGGGTGGGAATTTGTAAATATGCACAAAGGATTGGAATCATCAGTGAATATAGTTCACATAGTCGCACACCCTACTTCTGGTTGGACTCTGGTAAAATCACACCGAAACCTAACCGTGCAACACACATCATTTTACCCAAAGAGGGTTTTTTTTGTATTCAATTAAAAAGTGTTTTGTCACAGTATCTTGCCATCTGTTTAAAACTTTCAAGCACTATTACATAATGCTAGTTCATTTGTATGGGCTGTGTATTGACACGATGTTAACTGCATGATGCTGAAATGTATAGCAGTGACATAACTCCAAATGGCACCAATGCAAGGATCAATGTCATTCTCTACCCCAAAGATTATCACTTCATGGATAATAGTATATGTTAAATTGGTCAATAAAAATACAGTTATAATAAAAAGAAAATAAAAGATTAAGGAGCTATTCTACAACTAAGTATTACTTTCAGTTATACTGAAAACATAATAGAAATGACAGAGATTTGCTGTCTTGCCACCTCTCTGGTATACAGCAACATGTGACAAAGTTCCATAAATCAAAAGCTGCAGCTATTGCAATGTTTTTACCCTTGATGCTATCAAAACCCCAGGGTAAAAAGGAGAGGAAGAGGAGTAAGAATGCACATCAACCTGTTTGCTACACTTATATTACTAAATTGCCCTCTGATCTAGGGAACCACTTATCAATTATGCTTCAAACAGGACAATAATAGGCTAACATTCTGATTTTTCTTCCCCTCAGATCATTTCATTCTCTCACCAAAAGTAGATTCATGTATTTCTGTGATTCATTTATTTCTCTTGAGTTAAGAGATGTGTTCAATTTAATTCAATGTATCAAACGTCCATTATGAATGCTTAGAACTTTGAAATACTCAGAAGAAAAATGGTCTCTGTCCAAAAGGAACTTAAAATGTTATTAGGTAATATCTGTGATTTAACAGTCAAGACACCTGAAGCCATTGACCTTTAAAGAATGCCTATTTTGCTCATGAATTTCATGATAATAAATATTTTAAAAATTAACCTTCCACATAATATATATTAAAACAGATATAAGGGAATATGTCTTTCTTGTTGATGCATTAGGAGATTGATTCCCCTGTGAATAGGTATAAATCTGTCCAAAGAAATGATGAATCTTTTCAGACGTCTTTGTACACTGGGGTCCACGAGGGGGAAAATAATCAGGGTTAGGATATTACTCAATTAATTTGAAGACAACTGTTTTTCCTGGCCTGAGCATGACTTGCCAAAATAACTTCCTGCTTTGTGCCTTCTCTCCCTCAGTGGAGGAGACAAGAAAAATCAAAAGTTGAGAGGAAGAGTGAGAAAGGAAATCATTATTGGAAAGAGAGGAGGCACCTTGGACATCTTAAATGGAAAAAAAAAAAAAGGCAGGAAGATCTGGTAGCAAAGAGACCTTGGGACAGATCATAAGAATTGGTAGATATGAGCTCAATGGTAACTTAATTATCTCAATCCCAGAGACCATCAGTTAAATAGAGAAATTCGGTATACATTTTTTTTCTCTCTCATGAAACAAAAGGAAATGCCTCTATTAAATGTTGTTCTGCAGAGCATGTGTTTAGTCATACTCTGAGTAATTTTGCTTGAAATAATATGGCTTTATTGAAAACACAAGCAGGAAACAAGAAGTGTTTATGTCTCAGATGAGGACTGTCATGAACATTTTGCACAACTGCACTGAACAACGTGTCTTCTCTAAGTATATGTGACATTCTAAACTGCCTGTGGGAAAGCATAAAACCAAAGAGAAATTAAAGTAATTCCTAAACTAGAGGGAAAGCCTAAGCCTTCACTCATTTTATTTTAGTATTCTGAATAAAACTGCTTTGCTGTATTGACAAATACAAAATTATCTAAAGCAAGAGGGATCTGAGGTGGGTTTTTTTTTTTTTTTGCCATTATACATTTAATGTGGGTTCTTTCCAACTTTTTAAAAATAAAGCATAGACTTACTGTGAGCAAAGTTGTAAAAAAATAATTATATTGATAAGAGTATGTTAAAATTTGCTGATTCCTTTTATATGCATAATGTAGTTTAATCATTATAATCACCTTGTAAGTTGGTGTCAAAGTCTTATTTTTACTGATGAGAACAGAAGAGATTAAATGATTTGCCCATTTCTGTAATTAGAGAGTAGCAAATTCGGGACACAATTCAGGCTCCTGATTCTATGTTCAGTATTGCTTTTCCACCACAAATATATACCATGTTCTCTTTTTTTCTTCTTTTCTCCACCCCCTTTAAAGCAAGCAGTACTTCCGTTAACTCTGTTTTTCTCCCCAATCTTTGCAGGCTTTGCCCTCTTGTGCAGGATAAAGTCATCTAAGTAGCAGACTGTTGGAATATTCTGACACTTATCCGATTCAAATACAACACTACTAAAGGAAACCCACACCTTTATGGAGTCCTTAATACATTTTCTGTTAAGTATCTAAGAATGCCATAAAATGCCTGGCAAGAAGCTATCCGGCTACACAAATTAAATTTTCCCTAAGAAAACAGGCACCAGTGAGAGACAGCAATCTTAAATTCTAAAGGTCACAGGCTTGTTTAGACATATCTATGCAAAACTGTAAACCTTTCCTTAGTTTGTTCCTTCTTTTTTTTCTCCCTAACTTCCCACTCAGTCCTTCCAGATCTGATTTTTCCACCTTCCTTGTAATTTTAAAATTTTTACTGGAGTATAGTTGCTTTACAATGTTGTGTTAGTTTCTACTGTATGGCAAAGTGAATCAGCTATATGTATACATATATCCCCTCTTTTTTGTGTTTCCTTCCCATTTAGGTCACCACAGAGCACTGAGTAGAGTTCCCTGTGCTATACAGTAGTTTCTCATTAGTTATCCCTTATAATTTTGATCCTTGTTTTTCCCCAGATATCTGTTTTTAATGTTTCTAAAATATATTGTAACTTCACATACTAATACATTGTGGTACTCTTTATTTGTTTCCTGTTACACTCTTTCCTCTAATCGTTGATTCAGCAAATATTTACTATGTAGCAGAAGCTGTGCCATGCACTGGAAACAAAAAAATAAGACATCTTTTGAAGATTTTTTCCCAAGTTACCTTTCTCTAATTTGAAGAGAAATATAAATACAAGTTGTTATATAACTTGTCGATAGACAGTGCAAAATCAGCTTCAGAAACACAGTAAAGGTAAGAACTTGGTAAGAGGGTGAATGTGGATGGGGTGTTGGGAGGTTTAGTATTTGAACTGAACTTAAAGGTAGAATCAGAGATTACAAGCACTGACATTCCAGAGAGAAGTTTCCCAATATGTAAAGTCACAGAATATAAAATAGTATTATGATTTTTGAAGGATGGTTGGATTATAGATACATTTTTGGAACTGGCAGGTAAAAGCCAGATTGCAAAGAACCCTTTATGGCACATGAAGAAGCAGATCATTTATCTTGTACCCTAGCAGCAGGGACCTAACTCAAAGATTTTTTTTTTTTTTTTTTGCAGTATGCGGGCCTCTCACTGTTGTGGCCTTTCCCGTTGTGGAGCACAGGCTCCGGACGCACAGGCTCAGCAGCCGTGGCTCACGGGTCCAGCCACTCCGCGTATTATGGGATCTTCCCGGACCGGGGCACGAAACTGCATCGGCAGCATCGGCAGGCAGACTCTCAACCACTGCGCCACCAGGAAAGCCCTAACTCAAAGAATTTTAAAAGAGGAATAATGTAATCAGTTATATGCATTTAAAAAGGTATGTTAGTGACAGAGCAGAGAATGAATTGGAGGGGGGAAAAGATAGAAAAGTCTTAGGAAATAGTTACACACATCCAATTACGTCACGATGAGAATCGTAACTATGGCAGAAGCTAAACATAAGCGGTAGATCAAAGTGACTGGAAAAAAAAAAGAACAGAAGTGTGTGCAATATGCATAAAGAACACAGAAGATAGGTTTGCTGATTCTGGTGCTGGGGAAAGGATGGGTTCAAAGGCGAATCACAGACTCTACGAAATTTATAATTCAGTGGAATTATCAAAGAGAATGATTGCCACTCTGAATGACATTACAGAGGTTCAGAAGATATGTGATGAAGCTGTTCTGAAGCGGGAGACGTCACATGTCATCTAGGATAATGGATTGATGGAGAAGGTGAAGCTTACAGGTAGTAAAACAACTGTAAGGCAGAAATTCTTGGTTTCTGGAGAAAAAGGTCTCAATGGAGAAAGAATGTAGTTTCTTGTGAAATTCTCAGACCCGAAGGGAGTATGACATCTCATCACTTTCTTTAAGGCACCCTATGGCCACAACATATTTGAAAATGCATTAGAGCTCAGGGGTACCATCAGCTAAACTTCCAAGAGGATCGCTCAGAGTTCTCTCCTGAAAGGAGATGCAAGTTTGTGCCTTCCTTCTGAGCCACAGAACATAAATTATTCATTTAAGAACAAGACTGAACATAGAGATTAGAAAGACCCTTGAGCAGATGATTTAATTCAGGAATCTTACCCCCCAAAAAAGTAGTCTCTCAAGGCTCACGAACAGAAAAATCTGTAGAATACCTTAAAGCATTTCAGGAGGTAGCTGCTAGCCAGTGTAGGAGCTAAAAATGAGATTGCTGGGATAATCATGTCAAGAAGTGGGCTCCTGCAGAGAACCCACTGAGGTAAAAGCAAAACAGATGTGTTTGACAGGTTGGAAAATGGCAGCAAAGAATGAAACACTGAATTTGTAAATTTATAAAATTCAGCTTCCCTAAGGGTTTTTCCTCAGGGACTTCTGAGTAAAGTAAAAGAACTTGTTAGGAAGAAAAATGTCATTGTATTTTTAAGGGCTTAGGGAAAAATAATTAAATAGACGAAACTAGTTTAAAATCATAGACTTTAGGTATTAGAAGTCTTCCCGGCATCATTTAGTCTACCAATATGGAGGACGGCTATGTTACTAGAGTTCTTATGACCAAAGGAAAAAATCTAATGGGACAGGAGAGAAAGTTGATATATATTAAATAGCTACTATGACTTTGTGAGATGTTTTACATACGTTTTCTCATTTAACCTTTGTAGAAGTCTAATGAAATAGGAATTATTCTCCCTATTACAAAGGGAAGGAGACTGAAGCTGAGAAAGGTTAAGCAAATGTATTTATTTATATAGCTATCTTGTTCCAGAAAAGATTTCAAGGGTACAAGAATGATCGAAGATGCCTACAATATGACAAAAATAATAATAATAATTTTAAAGCAAGGAGACAAATGCTAAAAAGAAACCAAAGTAATGTAGAGCAAGGAGTACATAAAACTACATTCCTCATTCAATCTAAAAATGGATTGAATGACTAAACCATAGTTGGACACATTCCTGTGATACTTAATGATGAAATGTGATACTTCCTCTTTTTGCGGCTCTAATGATCTCAAGAAAATTATTTCTCAAAGTTTCGGGAAGGTTTCATTAACCGTAGTAATTCCTCCAATCCTTTGCTCATGAAGTTCTTGTGGAGGGTCCTGGATTCAGTAGGAAAGTGAAAGTACTTTAGGACTGGCTAGTATTTACTGGTGCACATGAAGCAAGCTGCCTTCTTGACCAAGTTTTAGCAAGATTCTTGAGAAGTCTGTGATTGATTCTTTGGTGGATGGGAAATTATATTTGGTTTTAGGGCAAAAAAAAACTCTGGAATACACAGAAAGATTAAGGAAAAATCTGTATTACTAATTTTAGGAGGTATTTGTGTCTGATCTATCTATGTAGAATAAATGGTGAACTACGATTTAAGGGAATACTAAATAAATTGTAAGACTGGTTTAGAGAGATAGAATGATATATATAAGTGAGAGAAACATTCTTTCATGCTTATTATCAGGAATTGTATGTCAAAGTCAAGAACTCAATATATCAAGTCTGGGATTATGAAAGAAAGACTTGAGAATGACTATGTGTGTAGTACTCAATGAGGGATGCCTACAAGGGACAAAGTTGAGGGCATAAACAGGTTAAAAAAAAACCTGAAGAAAGGAACTAGAAACTGGTGGGTCTGTAATGAATGGATGGATGTGCCCCTGGTTGGCTGCCTCCACCAAGAATTAGACAATAATTGCCAAGAGGGATTTCATACCAAGGGTAAAATAGAGAAAAAACTCTTCAGTCTATCATTTAAAATATCTGGGATATATTTAGAATTTACTAAACTTACAAAGAAATGCAATTAAATTGGAATTTTATAACAATAATAAAATCTTCAAATATTTGGAAACAAGCAGCATAATTCTAAATAATCCAAGGGACAAAAAAAGAAACCACAAGGGAAATTAGGAAATACTTTGAACGGAATGATAATATAGACACAACATATCAAAAATGATGGAGGGCTTCCCTGGTGGCGCAGTGGTTGGGAATCTGCCTGCCAATGCAGGGGACATGGGTTCGTGCCCCGGTCTGGGAAGATCCCACATGTCGCGGAGCGGCTAGGCCTGTGAGCCATGGCCACTGAGCTTGCGCGTCCGGAGCCTGTGCTCCGCAATGGGAGAGACCACAACAGTGAGAGGCCCACGTACCGCAAAAAAAAAAAAGATGGAAGTCCACTAAAGCAGGAAAAAATTACAACTTAAAATTCTATATTTGGAAACAAAACATTTTAAAATCAATGACCTAAGCTTCCATACTGAAAGGCTAGAAAAAAAGAGCAAACTAAACTCAAAATATCAGTAAGTATAAGGTAAAAAACAAAGGTAATAGAGAAAAGCAATGAAATTGGAAACAAGATAAGAGAAAATCAACAAATCAAATATTGGTTCTTTGAAGATATTAATTAAATTGATAAATCTCTAGATAGGTTAATCAAATAATAGAAGTGACATCATTACAATATTAAAGACATTAAAGGATAAGGAAATATTATGAAAAATTTTATGCCAATAAATTCAACAATGTAGATGAAATGGGCAAATTCCTTGAGAAAGCAATTTATCGTAACTAATTAAAAGTCTTTGTTGAAAGAAACCTCTAGCACCAGATGGCTTCACTAATATATTCTATCAAACATTTAAGGAACAAATACTAATCTTACACAAACTTCCAACATAAACTCTTTTTGAAAATCTAAGAGGCAGTAATAGTTACCAACTTGTTTTATGAGGCAAACAAAATTTGACAAACATTTAAAGAAAATCAGTTAATGGTAATACCAATTAGGAACATAAAGGCAAAAATCCTTGGGAAAATACGAGCAAAACGAATCCAACAATTCATTAGAAAGATAATACTCCCAAATCAAGTAAAGTTCATTACAAGAAAGCAAAATTATTCAATTTTAAAAATCGATCAATGTAACTGACCACATTAAAAGCTAAAGGAGGGTCTTCCCTGGTGGCACAGTGGTTGGGAATCTGCCTGCCAATGCAGGGGACTGGGTTCGAGCCCTGGTCCCACATGCTGCGGAGCAACGAAGCCCGGGTGCCACAACTACTGAGACTGCACTCTAGAGCCCACAAGCCACAACTACTGAAGCCCGCCTGACTACAGCCCATGCACTGCAACTGGAGAGTCCACCGCAGTGAGAAGCCCGTGCATGTCAGTGAAGAGTGGCCCCCGCTCAACTGCAACTAGAGAGAGCAGGCACGCAGCAGAGAAGACCCAACGCAGCCAAAAAATAATAAATACATTAAAAAAAAAAAAAAACTAAAGGAGAAAAATTTTATGATAATCTTAGAAGTAAACACTATGTGAAAGAAGTCATTTTCTAAATTGGGAAATTATGCACTGAAAGGGTGTACAAGGAAGATAATCCTGCTGTAATTCAGCAACTGATTGGAACCTAAGAGATGATGGTAAATTATGGGGGGAGGGAGAATAGGGAGGGGCAGAGTGAGAAGTGTTTTGTGATCCAATTGGAATGTAGCAAGAAAGTCTAGTAATGACAGAGATGGCAATTAATACAATAAACCTCAATTGCTGCAAGGGTTCCAAAAACTTAAAGTGTTAAAGGCAAGTATGCTTGATGATAACAGAAAGCTAAAATCTGGACTTATTTCATCAAAAGAAAGAAAACTTTAACATTTTTTTATTTCAAAAACAAAAATGTAAAGGAGCAAATCAAAATAGGGACTTTTTTTCTTCTAATGTCTTATTTAGATTACTTACTTTTAAATAATATTAGATCTGTCTAGATGTTATCATTGAACATAAAATGAGAAAACCCTTCCTCAACATTGGCATACAGGAGATGCCCAATAAATGTGAGAATGGATGAATGAATTAATGAGGCTTATTAGAATGTTTTTGTGGTAAGCTTTATAATGCTGCAATTTTAGAACTTTGAAGAATAAATAAAATATATTGAACAGCTTCATATCCTTGGAAAAAGATATGTTAAAGTGTTCTTATGTATAAATGTATATGTATAAATAAATGTATATACATGTTTTCTTTTCCATGCCTATTGACCTTGAATTTAAATTTAGTATTTGTATTTATTATTATTTATTATTATTAATAATAATATTAATTAATTATTAATATTATTATTTATGAATGAAAATAAATGAAGCACAGTGGTTAAAACTCTGTGCTTCCAATGCAGGGGGTATGGGTTCGTCCCTGGTCGGGGAACTAAGATCCCACATGCCGTGTAATGCGGCAAAAAAAAAAATGTTTATGATAAACCTATATGCTTCTTTTTACCATTTTAATGAATTACTTTATTGCCTTTTTATGTAAAATGCAGAAGTAATATAAAGTTGCATCAAAATTTTTTATTTTACCATTTAAGGCTGTAGTTCAGAAGGGAATCTGTGAGTTGATGTTCACTCCACTCCAATGTAAGCTCCACCTTCCCACACACAGACACCTATGCAGTAAATGTAACTTCTATGAAGACGGGAATTTTTCTTTTTTGATCTAGTTTCCTTAGTGTCCAGAACAGTTTTTGAAACACAGTGGTAGATAATAAATTGATATGTTAATAAACTTAATGTATTAAGGAATGAAAAGTAAGTATAGACTGTATATGTGCCATCAGAATTCCAACCATCTGATAGCGTGTAAACTTTGTTTTCTGTTGGGAACAGAAAACACTGTTTTCAGTGTTGACCACGGTCAGCCTAAATGACGAGTCAGAAAAGGAATTCAGAGAATCCCTAGTAGAGATGTACTTTTCATCATTCTATTTGTTTAAAAGTACAGAAAAAAGTAAGTGGTCAAATAACATAAACTTGGGTTATTAAATAGTTGTGGAGGAAGGAGGGAAGATACTAGAAAGTCAAGACAATAAAGGTAAAAGAGAAATTTATTAGTCTCCAGGTATAAGGCAATTCTAGTTTATTGCTATACCTTTCATGTTTGGGCCTTCCTGGTTTCTCATTAAAGAGTTTCTATGGAGAGGTAGGGTCATTATACTTTTGTGTATATATAAAAATACTGTAACATTCTATCAATATTAGGCATGTCCAAAAGAGCTTGCCAATAGATCCACTTTATCAGTGCTCTCCAAAACAAATTTTTGAAAGATAGAAATGTTCTACATTGTCCAATATGTTAGCCACTAACTACATGTGGCTGGCTATTGAGCACTTCAAATGTAGCTAGTATAACTAAGGAAACCAAACTCTTGATTTCATTTTAATTCATTTAAATTTAAATAGCCACATGTGGCTAAAGGCTACCAAATTGGACAGAGGAGCTTTAGATGATCAAAATAAGGCAAATCTATTTTATTTTCACAACAGTACAATACAATATTATCATAAGGGAGTGTTTGAAACATTTCTTCCAACCAGCATATCAATGTGAGTTTAGCCTCTGGAATGACTACAGACCTCAAAATGAAATAAGTATAACAAGAAAACGGGAATGTGGCACCAGTTGTGAACACTGAGTAAACTGACAGAGGTGGATGGTGGATATAATGTCTGGATGACACAAAAAGGGAATCATTATTTTCATAATTAAACATACTGTGTCTATACAAAATTATGGTTATACAGTATATCAAAATGATTCTCTCACAAAAAATAAAACATGATTTTTTGATCAAACATTCATACTAATTTTAGTAATTCCTTTACTAAAGCTTTTTAAAGATTTTTATTGGAAAATTAATTGTATTTCTGGAAGTCTAACGATCTTTTGCTTCTAAATATAATTTTGAGTTTGATTATTAAATGTTAAGTATGATTTTTTTTGTTTTTAGATTTTCAAAATTCAATTTTGATTTCATTACTCTGATTTTGATGACCACATCTTAAGTTTAAGGACCCCTCCTAGTTTAAAAGATAATGAGAAATATTATAAAAGCTGTATCAATGTTTTAAATGTGAAATATGTGTTTCTATTGTAGTCTAGATAATTGGCCTTAGATTAAGAACAAGTAATTTATTTTTCATACATGTGTGTCTTGTTTTTTCCCTTATTTAAATCATTTTAGCACAGACTTTGGAATAACATCACACAATTGTACTATCTCCTCTCCTTCGTTATTTACATGCATATCCATTGTTACAAATTATTTATTATAGAAAGTTCTATAATAGAATATCTGGACCATATGCTAAAATATTCCAAGCAAGTGAATGTATATTTACAATGCATGTTCACTTTGAAAACCTAAGATTGTGAAATGGATACTTAAAATCCAATTGGTGCTACCTTATATTTACCTGAAAAGTCTTTCTTATGAGTAAAGTGGCAGACAAAAATCTTTGACCTCAATGAAGATGAAACCACCTCTGTGGTGACACTGCAGATTCCCCACATTATTTTTAAATATTTTAACATTCAACTGTTGTGGCTGACAGTTATCAATTTGACTGTAAATCAGTTATATTTTTTAAAGCATGATTTATTTTTTTGGTATAATACAGACAGCTATGAATTAATGCCAATAAAATCTTTCAAACTCATTGTATTGCTAACTCCCCCAAATGGGAAAAAGAATGTCCCCTTATAAATTCTGAAATCTTAGGAGTGGGATAGAATTCATTGGAAGAAAGAATACCTGAGCATTCCTTAAAGGCATAATATATAGACTGTTTGCCATTTTCATATGCTACACTTCTTACCTCTTCAATCCACTTCAATCACAGAGATTAGTTTCAGGATGGACAGACTCAGGAGAGAATAATTCCATCCTGTCTCAATTCAACCTATTAGTTATGACAAGAATTGTTCTTTATATCAATATTTGACATATTCCAGTGTTCCCCTTACCCAAACCAGAAAGCTCTATCTAAGAAACAAGTTGGGAGGAAAGAGAGATCAGGGAACCACATTTTGAAAACTGTTTTTAGATCACTATCTTTGGTATTTCTAAGAAAAAAATCATGTTGCTGTGGTTTCAAAAGCTCTTTTAAACAAATACATTTCAGAAGTCATCACTGGAACACAATGTTACACAACAATGTTTTCTTCTTCTTTTCTTTTTTTCCCCCTTTCCCTAGTTAATTTTTACTTTCTTCCCTGGCAGGAAAGCAATTTGTAACAGCTGTATGATTTATGCAATAATTGATGCAAAACTATATTGAATCCCCAGACCATTCACCATATCTTTCGCCAATTAATATCAGTAAAGGCAGCATGACTTGATTTCTCAAACATGCACGTGAGGCCACTTTCAATGTGCTGGAACGACAAATGAGACCACAGACTGATGTTTCTATATTGCCTGTTCAGGTCTGAAAGCAGGCAAATGTTGCTTTTCCTCTTTAATCACTACAGCAATGCAATTTTACGGATCTGTTGACTATGCAGAGATACAAATGTTTTGCCTCAGTCTTACCAGGATTGGAAGTTCCTTTCAGATTAGAGGACAGGTTGAAGTGCATTGCTAATACGACTTACATTTAAAATGGGACTTCTTGGTAAAGGGCAGGAAGCAGGTATACTTTTGTGATGGCTCCTCGTGGCACACCACAACTGATGGTCAATGCTTCCTTGATTCTGAAGTTGTATATTCTTCTCCTCTTAGCATTAACAATTGGACTAGTTTCACCCACAACTATAAACTCTCAAATACTCTTGAAAAGCTCTTTATGCTAAATTCACTTTCCCCAGTTAACAAACAAAAAAATCTGAAAAAAAAACAAAAAAAAACCACCTGCCAGACTTTAAGAATAATTTATTTTTTAAAAAGTCAAATGTAAAAGAATGTACTCATGTTTCATCACGGGCTCTGGGAAGTCCTCACAGGCATGCTTTCCATTAAAAAGCAATCATTGTCCCTGTACCCTGCATGCAAATTTATGGTGAAATCCACAGTCCACAGGGCTTTCAGGGACAGTCTCGTCATAGCCAGGTAAACTTCAAGGTACTTGTGAAACTAGAGGAATTGTCACTACCATTTTCATCAGTACCATCACTACTACCAACACTCCAGCAATTCCAGAAGTTACTACACATACCAATTAGGTCAAATGAGGCTTCATGATTTGAGACAAACAAAAGATACTACTACTTACTGGTGTGTTCCCTTCACTCTATTGTGGAGAACTCAGTACTGGCTGTATTTTTTTCTAATAGAGGATTTTTTAAAGCTTTAAAGTACAATGTTTTATAATGATTAACTATTAAAAAGGATTTTAATCACTCTTCCTTTGTAAGCAATAAATACTCTAGAATAGCGATTAGATGGTTCTGTAGCTCTAAAACTTTAAATAAATTCCTTGGAGAGATTCAGAATTGATAATGGGAAGAGAAAGAAAAAAGACAACAATAAATAACAAAAATAGAAATGGAAAAAAAGGAAAGTTTTTATTACCAATTGCTTCAGATTCCTTACTTTTAAGCCTTAAGTATAGTCTGCGAACTCTACAGACATTTTGCAAGTGTCAGTGTTCAAAATAAATAAAATTTAAAACAAAACACTCCTTAAATATGAAGAGGATTACATAATTATTTTAATGCAGCAGAGAAACAATACTTAGGAGTATAGTCTAGTCTTGAATCACAAACAATACCAACTGTTATGTATTCTGCTTTAAGGATACTCAATATATTAAACATCTGGATTCAGAAGAAAACGTCAAAGACAATGAGAGGTAAGAGGAACTTCAAAGATCATTGAGTACAAGCTGCTACTTCTACGGATGAAGAAATGGAAACCAATGAAACCTGAGGACTTTGTTTCAGCATTCTTGCTGCCACAGAGTTGTAGAAGCTATTAGTCATCACAAAGGAATTTAGATGAGGCATGAATCAAGGTTTACTTTTTTCAAGTGGCATGTTGTATTTGAGATATTTGGGAACTATTTTTCTGGAGGTTAAATGAAAGTCTTGGTCAAATAGTGAGCAACAAAGTAATTAATTTTCTCATTTAATTTACTGAAGGATTTATTAACAGTTACCTTTAAATATTAGTTTGTCAAGTGAGAACATACTTAAAAGTTACAAGGTTATTTGCTGATAACTTCTCAGGAATGCATCTGTAATATGAAATGAGGGATGTCTCTGGAACCTCATGATGCAATGAACAACATCCTAACAACACCCTTGGTAAATACAATAAGGAACTTAGAATATTTCTGATATCGTTTAGAAACCCATCTACTGTAATCCAATTGCAGTTCAGATAAGCAAATATGGGGGGCTGAGTTAGGAGAGCAAAATGCAAGTATAGCATTTGGTTTTTATTTGATTCAAAAGTAGATTATAAATTATATGGAGCATGAATTCTTAACCCGTAAACCATGGACAGGATTAACGGGAATGTGAACTCACTGTGTATGTATATTGTTATTTCATTTTATTTATTTCTGTTAACATCTTTATTGGAGTATAATTGCTTTACAATGGCATGTTAGTTTCTGCTTTATAACAAAGAGAATCAGTTATACATATACGTATATCCCCATATCTCTTCCCTCTTGCGTCTCCCTCCCTCCCACCCTCCTTATCCCACCCCTCTAGGTGGTCACAAAGCACCGAGGTGATCTCCCTGTGCTATGTGACTGCTTCCCACTAGCTATCTATTTTACATTTGGTAGTGTATATATGTCCATGCCACTCTCTCACTTTGTCACAGCTTACCCTTCCCCCTCCCCATATCCTCAAGTCCATTCTCTAGTAGGTCTGTGTCTTTATTCCCATCTTGCCGCTAGGTTCTTCATGACCGTTTTCTTTTTTCTTTGATTCCATATATATGTGTTAGCATACGGTATTTGTTTTTCTCTTTCTGACTTACTTCACTCTGTATGACAGACTCTAGGTCCAAACACCTCACTACAAATAACTCAGTTTTGTTTCTTTTTATGGCTGAGTAATATTCCATTGTATATATGTGCCACAGCTTCTTTATCCATTCATCTGTTGATGGACACTTAGAGTGCTTCCATGTCCTGGCTATTGTAAATAGAGCTGCAATGAACATTGTGGTACATGACTCTTTTTGACTGATGGTTTTCCCAGGGTATATGCCCAGTAGTGGGATTGTTGGGTCATATGGTAGTTCTATTTTTAGTTTTTTAAGGAATCTCCATACTGTTCTCCACAGTGGCTGTATCAATTTACATTCCCACCAACAGTGCAAGAGGGTTCCCTATTCTCCACACTCTCTACAGCATTTATGGTTTCTAGACTTTTTGATGATGGCCATTCTGACCAGTGTGAGATGATATCTCATTGTAGTTTTGAGTTGCATTCCTCTAATGATTAATGAGGTTGAGAATTCTTTCATGTGTTTGTTGGCAATCTGTATACCTTCTTTGGAGAAATGTCTATTTAGGTCTTCTGCACATTTTGGATTGGACTCTTTGTTTTTTTGATATTGAGCTGCATGAGCTGCTTTTAAATTTTGGAGATTAATCTTTTGTCAGTTGCTTCATTTGTAAATATTTTCTCCCATTCTGAGGGTTGTCTTTTCATCTTATTTATGGTTTCCTTTGCTGTGTAAAAGCTTTTAAGTTTCCTTAGGTCCCATTTGTTTATTTTTGTTTTTATTTCCATTTCTCTAGGAGGTGTGTCAAAAAGGATCTTGCTGTGATTTATGTCATGGAGTATTCTGCCAATGTTTTCTTCTAAGAGTTTAATAGTGTCTGACCTTACATTTAGATCTTTAACCCATTTTAAGTTTATTTTTGTGTATGGTGTTAGGGAGTGTTCTAATTTCATTCTTTTACATGTATCTGTCCAGTTTTCCCAGCACCACTTATTGAAGAGGCTGTCTTTTCTCCACTGTATATTCTTGCCTCCTTTATCAAAGATAAGGTGACCATATGTGCATGGGTTTATCTCTGGGCTTTCTATCCTGTTCCATTGATCTATCTTTCTGTTTTTGTGCCAGTACCATACTGTCTTGATTACTGTAGCTTTGTAGTATAGTCTGAAGTCAGGGAGCCTGATTCCTCCAGCTCCGATATCACTGATGAACATAGATGCAAAAATCCTCAACAAAATACTAGCAAACAGAATCCAACAGCACATTAGAAGGACCATACACCATGATCAAGTGGGGTTTATCCCAGGAATGCAAGGATTCTTCAATATACACAAATCAATCAATGTGATACACCATATTAACAAACTGAAGGAGAAAAACCATATGATCATCTCAACAGATGCAGAGAAAGCTTTCGACAAAATTCAACACCCATTTATGATAAAAACCCTCCAGTAAGTAGGCATAGAGGGAAATTTCTTCATCATAATAAAGGCCATATATGACAAACCCACAACCAACATCATCCTCAATGGTGAGAAACTGAAACCATTTCCACTTAGATCAGGAACAAGACAAGGTTGCCCACTCTCACCACTATTATTCAACATAGTTTTGGAAGTTTCAGCCACAGCAATCCGAGAAGAAAGAGAAATAAAATGAATCCAAATCGGAAAAGAAGAAGTAAAGCTGTCACTGCTTGCAGATGACATGATACTATACACAGAGAATCCTAAAGATGCTACCAGAAAACTACTAGAGCTAATCAATGAATTTGGTAAAGTAGCAGGATACAAAATTAATGCAAAGAAATCTCTTGCGTTCCTATACACTAATGATGAAAAATCTGAAAGTGAAATTAAGAAAACACTCCCATTTACCATTGCAACAAAAAGAATAAGACATCTAGGAATAAACCTACCTAAGGAGACAAAAGACCTGTATGCAGAAAATTATAAGACACTGATGAAAGAAATTAAAGATGATACAAATAGATGGAGAGATATACCATGTTCTTGGATTGCAAGAATCAACATCGTGAAAGTGACTCTACTACCCAAGGCAATCTACAGATTCAATGCAACCCCTGTCAAGCTACCACTGGCATTTTTCACAGAACTAGAACAAAAAAATCTCACAATTTGTATGGAAACACAAAAGACCCCAAATAGTTATTTCATTTCAGAAGGTGTCTGAGATTCGCAGGGATCTTTTCTAGAATTGTGATATCAATAGAAATATAATGTGAGCCACAAATGTGAGTGACATGGGTAATTTTTAATTTTGTAGTGTCCACATTAAAAAATTAGGTGAAAGTAATTTTAATATATTTTATTTAACCTAACATATCCAAAATATTGTCATTTCAACATGTAATCAATATAAAAATGGTTGATGAGCTGTTTTACATTTTTTGGTACTAAGGTTTTGAAATCTGGTGTGTATGTAACACCTGCAGTGCACTTCACTCTGGACTTGCCACATTTCAAGCGCTCAACAGCCACATGTGCCTAGTGGCTACTGTAAAGAGCAGTGCAGGTCTAGAGATAAGAACCACGACAGGTATCAGGAAACACATCATGAATAATATCTCCTTTTGTTGATTGATAAGTATTTAGGGCCACTGAATTTGAGATGATCCTCTTTGATAATTACTAGTATTTCTGTGCTTCAAATTAAGTGTCAACAGAAAATGTGTAATGATAAAATGATAAAAAATAAATGATAAAATGTCTAAGTGGGGTTGAGTAACCTTTGTATATTTTTAATATTTGTATATATTTAAAGGACAACATTCAGTAAATTGGTGCAGCCACTATGGAAAATAGTATGGAGGTTCCTCAGAAAACTAAAAATAGAGTTGCTATATGATCCAGCAGTCCCACTCCTGGGCATATGTCAGGAGAAAACCATAATTCAAAAAGATATATGCACCCCAATGTTCACTGCAGCACTATTTACAATAGCCAAGACATGGAAGCAATCTAAATGTCCATCAACAGAGGAATGATAAAGACGATGTGGTACATATATATATAATGGAATATTACTTAGCCATAAAAAGAATGAAATAATGCTATTTGCAGCAACATGAATGGACCTAGAGACTGTCATACTGAGTGAAATAAGTCAGAAAGAGAACAACAAATACCTTATGATATCACTTATATGTGGAATCTAAAATATGACACAAATGAACTTACCTATGAAACAGAAGCAGACTTGCAGACATAGAGAACAGACTTGTGGATGGCAAAGGGGAGTGTCAGGGAAGGATGGATTGGGAGTTTGGGATTAGCAGGTGCAAACTATTATATAGAGAATGAATAAACAGCAAGGTCCTACTGTATAGCACATGGAACTATATTCAATATCCCGTAATAAACCATAATGGAAAAGAATTTGAAAAAGAATATATATATATATGTATAACTGAGTCACTTCACTGTACAGCAGAAACTAACACAACATTGTAAACCAACTATACTTCAATAAAATAAATTTTTAAAAAACAACATTCAAGAGCTTGTGGAATCTTAGCAATTAAATAAGAAATGCTCTTCTTCAAAATGACATAGGAACTATTACAATTTAATTTTGCTTAAATGCAATTATACTGATTTATATGCAATTAATTATGTATGTGAAAAAAGCCATAAATAATCTAAAAAATTTTTTTCTGAACTTCTCATATTGTTACAATCAAGCCTATCAAAAGTTAACCTTTTTCAATACTTATTTAATCTCTTTATTTCTTGGAGCCATGGTTACTGAAGCTCCTAAAGAATCTGATGACAGTATCTTTCTTCTTCATTTGTAGGGTTCATATAGTTAAAAAGGCCACCTGAAGTATATTAGCTCTCCATGAGTGATAATAATTTCTGCTTTTTGTACTGCTATATTTAAAATTGAAGCGTGTACTGCTGTAATAGTAAAGATAGAATGTTTGTTTCCTTCACCTCAATTTAGGAAGGGATAAAAAGATGTATTCCCTAAATATTGAAATTGTGAGAGAATATCCCTTATCTTGTAAGAAACCAGCAGTAAATTGGTTTTATATCTTGAAATTTGTGACAGGAAATTCAAATGCAGGTAGAATTATTGCCAGTTCAAAGAACAGTGGAACATACTTGGTTGGCAAGGGGAGAAATCATTTTTTCACCTGATTCCAGTTAATTTTTTTAAATTTAAGTTCTCATTGGTGATTGCACACCCACTGATCCATCTGGTGCGTAGTGGAACTTTCAAGGGTGCAGCTGAATTGGTCCAAAGGGAGCCACAAGATAGTATAGATATTGCAGAAAGCTTCTGGAAGATGGAAAAAGAGGGGAAAGAACAGCATGGCTTCTCCCCATCTTTCTACCTTCCGTTCTACCCCCAGTGCTTCCTTTTGGCCAAACCTATATGCTGATACATGTATTAATATAAATGTAGTAGGAGTTGAAAACTTATTCAGGAAATCTGACCAATGCTGAAAGCCAAACTAAATAATTCAGGCACAAGAATTCTTCTTTTTTCTCTTGAGAAGGTTTTTATGCCTGAAATATTTGGGTCATTTCCTTTACTCTCTATTTAAGATACTGACACATTACTCAGGTTTGCCAACAGTGAGAATGAATCAGCTTTTGTTACATGGATCGTATTCACGAGAGGTTTTGAGATATCCTGAAGTATTAATGTCATCATGTCAGCTCAATTCATCACACATTGATTTTCAAGCTAAAACATATTATTTATACTGCGATTGCTGGTTGCTATTTTCCTAAAGTGATCAAAATGATTACTCTATTAATATTTTTTCTCATTCCAATTTAGTCTCTGGAGGAGTAGAATTGTTTATTATTGCCCTTATTTTTTATATTAAAAAAACTAAAATGAAGAGAATTTAAATCTGATCACAGTGATTTAGTAACTTGCTGATAGAAGACATATGGAATATTTTTTCCTGGTTCAGTGTGCTTTTTAAGTAAGTTCTTTTCCTACATAACATAGACAAAGTATTATTTATGCCTACTTATTAGTTTTATATGTATGCATAATTATATGCACTGCTTCTATATTGCTCACAGTTACTTACATATAGAATTTCACTCCATTAATAAAAATTCCAAGTGAATAAAGCATGAATCAGCAATGTAAGGGATCTTCTGTATCATTACTGGCCTAAAGCACAAACCTCTGATTAAAAAGGAAAATATATTTCCCTTAGACATTATAAAATACTGCTGCTCATGAGATTTTGTCCTTCCACTACGGAGATAAGTAACAAATCAAAATCAAATAATACTTATTTAAACCCACCAAACTTGAAAAGGCATATGTTTAGAATGATTTACTAGGCACACACTTCTTCTAAAAAGCAGAAAGTTAGACAATATAATATTTATTTACACATTGTTTCAGTAGACAGTCATTGAATATCAGTATGAAGCAGTCGCTAACATGAAAATTTCATATAAAAATAGATAAATCATGGTTTCTGCCTTAAAAGAGGTGAAAATCTAGTAATAAGCTCTTGCAAAAATGCCCCATAAAAGCAATAATAAAACATTGCACACACATACACACACACTCACAGAAAAAAATCATGATGAGTGACAGAAGTCTTACTTAGAGAAGAGTGTGGAGGGATGCAGTTGGGAAGGATTTTATAGAGGAGGATGCACTTGAGTTGAGTTTTAAAAGTTAAAACGGTGATGACTAAGAGAACTTTATAAGAGAAGTACAGTCCAGGGAGGAATAAAAAGATGCACAAAGCACAGAAGTAGGAAGCAGAAGGAAGTGCTCAGGATAGTTGAAGCATATGGAGGGGGCAGTGATGAATGAGGAGGTGAGAGGAGTCTCATCGGGGGAGGATCTCCTGGGCTACTTCCTGAAAAGAGATACTGATTACCATACTATATCCCTACATTTGGAGTAGTTCTCATGTGCTAGCCTGGAAAAGTTGTCTACTCTCTAGGATATTGAGTTCATGTAATAAGGCCTGGGAACTAATATGTTCTCAGATCACAGCCTAGACCCCCCAATTTTTTTAATTCACACACTTAGGGCTTAAGAAATTACACGGTGGCTGACAGCTTTCTGTCTCAGTCCAGACTCTTCCAGGACCCCCACAGGTTCATTTGGGTCCATTCAGAGCACCTGCAGATATAATTTTCTTGGATTTTAGAGATTTTCCTAAACTTAGATTGAATATTCCACAAGAGCTGAAGGATCTTGCACAATCCTGACCAAATCTCTCAGGCAATCCTAAGCATTTCAGACTGTTCAGAAAGCTGGGTAGTGTGTGTGAAACTGGAATGCAACTGCTAGATGAATAAGGTACTACGTCCTCCCTTATTACAGTTAGAGGTTCAAATGAATTCAGTTTAATTTCATGTAATTGTGTTTGAGCCACTACTGTGTGTTAATACAATGGGCTAAGGGCTATGTGGAATATAAGGTTGAAAAAAGATACTTTACTACCCCCAAGGCCCATGACCCCAAATTAGGTTGGATGGTATACTCATATGCTTAACCCCCATGGCCAGTATTATTAAAGCTGGAAAGTAGTAGAACAAGGGATTCTTTTATACTCTTTCCTTTCTCTGTTGTGTTTATGGAAATAATAATATTTATGAGGCAGAGGTTACCCAAAGTTATAGTGAATCAGAGCAATGACATAGAGAGACAATTTCTACCATTAGCTGTGGTCTCTTCCAACAGTAAGCCTTTAGACAATCTCAGAGCTCTCTATCCAAGAATGTGGACTTCTAAAAAGGAAGGAAAAAAGAACTCCGTAAATGACATAACAAGATATATCAATTAATTATTGCTACATAATAAACCACACAACACAGTGGTTTAGAGGAATAACTTTTTGGGGGGCTCACAGTTCTGTGTGTCAGGTGGGTAGTTAGCTAATCTCCATTTGGCTCACTTACAGTTAGCTGGTGGGTCAGGCACTCACCGAATTTGGATGGCCTTACTCAGATGTGTGCCAGCTTACATATTATTGGTCACGGTGATAGAAACAGCCTCTGAGGCCCAGACTGAGAACAGGCACAGTATGACTTACTTTGCATTCTCTTGGCCAAAGCAAGTTACATGGTCAGCTAAGATATCATAAGTGGGGAAATAGATGCTGTAAAGTCACATCATGAAGGCCCTGGATACAGGAACAGGTGGAGAATTGTGGCCATTTTTGTAAATTACCAAATCGGGGGATTGAGAAAATTTTTAAATTTTCTGTGGATTTCCACATTTTTCCATCATATATGCTTTATGGTAATATATAGTTTAACAAATATATATATATGTATATATATATATATATATATATATATATATATATATATACACACACATATATATATAAAACAAAACCTGAAATGTCTTGCGGTGCGACAAGTAAGGGCATCGGCTACCTGAGGGTAGATTAGCTAAAGGCATACTTCAAATATAGTTACAGGGTGGCTAAATCAATCAAGGAAAGAAACAAAAATATTACTGTCACAAAACAATCCATATGATTCGAGAGTTTCCACGAAAGTCTAAAAGTAATCATTTGAAACCTAACTATGCTTTAGGCTCCTCTGTGTTCTTCAGACTTAAGATCTTATAACATCAAACATCCTATGGCTGATTTATAAATGTGTAAAGAAAAGTTTCTCTTTCTAATATCCTTCAATGCAATTCCAACAGTATGGTTGGTTGCTTTCTTTATGATTCATTGCCATATCTTTTCTATGTGTTTCTATCCAATTTTATCATTGAGAGACACCATGACATGGCACAGGTGATGTGGTATTAATATTGCCTGCGTTATAAGGACACTGGGTTTTGCCTA
Organism: Globicephala melas; assembly: GCF_963455315.2. Classification (NCBI taxonomy): domain Eukaryota; kingdom Metazoa; phylum Chordata; class Mammalia; order Artiodactyla; family Delphinidae; genus Globicephala; species Globicephala melas. The sequence goes on from NC_083317.1 coordinate 42,165,858, forward strand.
AGAATAAAAGCTTGCATCCATAACCAGGTTCTTCAGCCAGTGTGTGAGACAGATCAGTCTGGTGACACTTGGACCTTGGACCTTTGCTAAGAGTCACTCATTTCAAGCCTCCAGCCCTTCAAGGCTGGCGGAAGTGCTGTAACTGTACACTAAGTCTGAAAGAAGCCCTGCTGGTGGCTGCAGTCCAGTTCCCGGAGTGCAAGGCAGGGATGATGATTTTGAGCATATGCTAGAGCCAGTTGTGGTGGGAAAAAAGCAGGGCTCCTGCTGTCCCTGTTGATTCTTCAGAGGTAGAAAGAACAAGATTTATTGCAAGTTCCACGGCCTTAAAAACAGGCCAGCAAGCTCCATGTGTTCTTTTCCTGATTGAAAGCCTGGATACACATTGTGTATATAACTTGGCCTAAGTAAAATAACTCAGCTGACCCATATTTACATTTCACTGCTGGTGACCTAAACACAATCGGGATGGGCCTGGTGGCCAGTCTTGGCACACAGCACAATGTTTGTGTTTTTCTTCCCTTGGTGCCCCAGACATTAGCTTCCCTTCTGATTGGCATTAGTGTCTGCAGCTGTTCCCGCTCATCTCCCCATCTCGTTCCTCTCAGTGATGGCAGCGCTTTATTTCATCCATTTCACCACACATTACTGAAAATCTGCTATGCAATGAAATTTTTTTTTAAAAAACTCGCAAGATATGAATATTTTCTTAATTTCCTGTGACAAGTAGTCATAAAAACTAAATATATTTGTTCTTTCAATTCTCACATCTTCCATTTGGAGACAGCTGAGCACAGTGGAGGAAGTCCTAGGTGAGACTGTGTGACGATTCCTGTAGCCAGCATGCTGACCCAGGGACTGTGAACAAGATGCAACTTCAGTTCTGTCTTCTTCTGGATGTAACCTTCCCTACCCCTGATGAAAACTCTGACAGTCACAGGGCTTTTGCTCCTACTCACTCCTAGATAACACAATGTCTTACAATATTTGTAAGTCAAAAAAACAGTCTCATTTCAGTATGTAAAATATCCATTGAATATTCTGATCACTAAATCTTCTCCTCCTCTGCAACTCAGATTTGCTTCAGGTTGAAAGCCTGAAGAAGTGGGTGCTCTGCCCTCCACCTGTCCAGGTCAAGATTTTCCTTCACTCACTAGTTGCAGCAAATGAAGAGATTAGATAGTTCTTATTGGACGGGTGCCATCACAGGTTGACTGTCATCTCTGGCCTTGAAGGAGGATAAAAGTCAACTTCTTTTTTCTTGGGCTCTTCAGGGTTTCCTTCCTGGGCTCCTGTCTCCTGAGGGCCTTCACCCCTGGGGAAATGAACCTCTGTGCCAGCTGGCAGCACGACACTGCAATCTCAGCTACTGGGCATTCCACGGTGCATCTTCTTTCTTCTGCTGCCGAGGTCTTCTTGCCCCTTGCCATGGCACTGTGGGACAGGACCTAAAAGTCTCACGTTGGCTTTTTCACTTTAAATGACCGACATCTGATTCAAAAGAAGTGGTAGTATATTCTGTGAAAATTCTCAGAGTTTAAGCAGACCCAGTGCAGACCAAATATGGTGGTGTCATATCAAGTGGTTCTCTCAAAGACCACCTAAGTCTTGGGCTTAGAAATTAGCATGCTCCAAAATTTAAGTTTGAGGGCTCAAAGCAAAGCACAAACTTTCTCCAAAGAAATCTCCTTACCAACCTCTTTCCCTTTCCACTGTCTCTGATATATTTTTATGTCCTTGATCTGGCAGAGGGGTGCAAGAGTCACAGGCTTTTTTGCGCCATTTCCTTTAAAAATCAGCATCTGAGGATGGGGATGTCTGCCCACACTCTCTGCTATCTGATACTTTTCCTTATGGTACCTCGGTGGAAACCTGAGGCAGGCACAGTCCCATACTAACTTCTTGTTACACTCACTATATAACTTTGCAGAAACTATTTAATTTTCTGGAGCTGTACTTCCTCCTTCATAAAATGAGAGCGTTGAAGCTCAATCTCTAGAGTCCTTTCCAGCTGTCAAATTTGGTGGTTTTGCAGTTAAGTTTCTATAGACAGTGTAACACAATGGAAAACACATTGAGATGGTTGTCAAGAAACATAATCCCTGCTGTAATCCTATTAACTAGTTGAATGTCCTTAAACAAGTCTCTTAATTTTTCTGGGACTCAGTTTTCAAATATGTAATGGTGGAGTTTGTACTGGATGACTTGGCTTAATAAAAAATGCAGGATTTAAGATCATTATCATTTTGGAAGGCTGCACAGTGTAATAACCAGTGGGCACCTTTGGAATCTGAAAACTTGGTTTCTGGTTCTACTTTTGCCTCTTCCCCAGCTGTATAAGCACAGATGTATCACCAAATCTCTTTAAACTTCATTATTATTAATAGTAGTAATAATAATAGTAATAATTGACAGGGTTGATTTGAGGATCGTATGACATAAATTCAAAAGTGATTTTTTAAGTGAAACAAATGCTGCTTGTTATCCTTAAATATATTCAAAAGTGTAGAAAGAAAACAATTATTTTTCTACTTATTCAGAATGGTGATGAAACAGTAACTTAGTGATTATTATCTAAATCTGAAAGCCCATAATACAACTGGAACATGAGGGGTACGAAAACTGAGGGCCAGAAAGTGAAGTAGATCCTGGATGTGGTGAGGAGATGTTTGTGAATCTACTGACTGTCTAGGCTCTTGATTTTCTCTCAAATCACATTTTAGTCAAGCCACACGTTTCCTGAGAATATCCTCATGTGAATAGTTGAAACATTGACTAGAACATTCCAGTAACACTTTACCGTGTTTCCACAAGAAGTGGGGTATGCTTGTTCATGTCACTGGTCCAATATCCTAAGAATGTCCTCATGTGAATAGTTGAAACATTGACTAGAACATTTCTGAGAATATCCTCATGTGAATAGTTGAAACGCTGAGTAGAACGTTCCAGTCACACTTTACCATGTTTCCACAAGAAGTGGGGTATGCTTGTTCATGTCACTGGTCCAAGTCATCACTGAACTAGACATTTCACTCTTTAATGTATCTAAAATTTCTATCTCAATAAGAACCATCATTCTTTTAGACTCCTTGATATGTGCTTCACTTTCAATCTCAATACTATGCTTTCTTTTTAGGGGTAATATGAAAGAAAATGTTTGCTTTTCTTGGTTAGGTTTTTAAAAAATCTTTTTAAAAGAGTTACTATGGAAGTTTATATACTACCTAGGTGAGACACTTTCTTCCTCTGGTGTGTGACTCAAATTCATGCCTTTGCAAAATGACAAATATCATCCAATACATCTTAAAATCCCTAAAACCCTAACTACTGATTCCTTGGGCTCCAAGGTCTACAACCATACCTAACAGCCTACCATTAATAACATTTCCTTATTAATTCAATTTCCCTTTTTTTGATCACACCTCTCTCTTCAAAACTCCAACATCCCTGCTTTCTCCCTTTAGCTGATAATATCCCTTTTTAATTAATTGAGAAAACGGAAATGACCCCATTTCCCAACACCAATTATTCACCCACCCAGTGACTTCTGTCTTGAAATCGCCCCCCTGCCTGCATCATTTCCTCTTCTCTACTGACTCATGCCCATCAGCAGACAAACAGGCTGAATTCTCTTCCACATTAGAAACCCCTTTTTTGATCACATACTCCTCTTCCCTTACTGCCCCATTGGTCTCTTCCTCTTCTTTTCTAAACTGTTGCCAGTACTTAATATATTTCCTCTTCTACACTCTCTTGAACCCACCCCAGACAGGCCAAAATTCCTACCACGCCAAATATACTGTCCTGGCTAACAACTACCATCTTGCAAGATCAGATAAGTGCTTTTTACTTCCTCACATTTCTCAAATGATTCACTCTTAGTCAAATAGTGTTTTCACAGTTGATGGTTACTTGCTTCTTCGAAACTCCTTGTCTCTTAATTTCTGGGAAACCATACTCTCCTGATTTACTTTCTGATATATTAACTGTCCTTTCTCAGTCTTGTTTGTTGACTTTTTTCCCCAACCTAAATGTTAGACTGGCCAAGAAGTTGATCTCATATTCTTTCTCTTATTTACACAGACTCCCTAGATTGTATATTATACCCTTTCTCTTCTCTATGTACACATACTTCACTGGCTATTATGGCTTTAAGTAAATGTAGATGAATAATAAATTCATATCTTAGGTCTCTAGCTCTTCCCTGAGGTCCAGACTTATAAATCTAGCTGCCACTTAATGATTATCATTAAAAATGAAAATAGGAGCTTCCCTGGTGGCGCAGTGGTTGAGAGTCCGCCTGCCGATGCAGGGGACACGGGTTCGTGCCCCGGTCCGGGAAGATCCCACATGCCGCAGAGCGGCTGGGCCCGTGAGCCATGGTCACTGAGCCTGCACGTCTGGAGCCTGTGCTCCGCAACGGGAGAGGCCACAACAGTGAGAGGCCCGCGTACCGCAAAAAAAAAATAAAATAAAAAATACAAATGAAAATAGGCACCTCAAATTTAACATAGCAAAAACAAGGTTTATTTTTATCAACCCCTAAGCCATTTTTTCCTAGTCTTCTCCATCCAAGTAAATGATACCTCTACCTATGTGGTTACTCAGACCAAACTCCAAGGAGCCATCTATGACTCTTCTCTTTCCTTCACATCCCACATTCAGTTCACCAGCAAGTCAGTTTGGCTTCATACTGAGAATATAACTTGCTCATTTCTCTCAATATGAACTACACCACTTTAGTGCAGGCCACTCTTTCTCTTACTTGATTTCAGCAATAGCCTCCTAACTGGTTCCTTGCTTCTACCCTTATCCATATTCAACTCATCCTCCATTTAGCCTGTGTCTGATTGCATAACTCCTCTTGAGACCCTCTAATGCCTTGACATTGCTTTTAAAATAAAATCTGTGCAAACTAAACAAAATCTAACTTTCTCACATGAAAAAAACTGCATTTTTGTTAAAAAGCAGAGATTATAGAAACATAAACTATATGCTTATACGTATATGCACACATACACATAGCAAGTTACTGAATAACTGAAATAAGTCAACAAGTAGGACTATTCTGTTTTTATTTCTTGTAGTAAGTTACTATCTTTAATTAAAAGCCAGCTGAGAAATACAAAAAAGAATGAAAAAGTGTCATAAAATGTTAAGATAACATGATACTTCTAAGAGATTTTGTGTTTTGAACTAATTTCTTCAGACTAAGTACCTAGATTCCTAGAAGGGGACATTCCTGCACCCACCCACCCCACATTAGAGTGACTTGGATAGGAAAAAATGTATATACATAAGAAGTGATTATCTGTCCTTGATTTTTTGTATCAATAATCAGTCCCTTTTTGCTAGGCTCCAAACCAAGACACTTCATGTTGTCCAACAGGGGAATGGAACGGACCCAAGAAGTGACAATCTACATTATAAAGGTTTCAAAGGAAATTGAAATTCTTGCTTATTTACTTATCCTGTGCACAGTCCCTATAAAGTGATGTCAAACTTATCAGAATAATCAAACCTCCCAGAAATCAGAAAGAGTGTCAAAATCATTAGTCACAAACAATGTATTTTTTTCTTCATAGACATTCCTAGCTGCTGGTGAGCCTGAGCCCTTTGTAATCTTCCTGAGTATGTGAATAATGGCACATTATTCAGGGTTAAAAAAATTCCACCTTCCCAAGCATTTCAATTTGAAACCAAGATAGTGTTTCAGTGTTTGTTTAGTGACCATCAAATGCCCCCAATACTGGAAAGTATTTCTGCATTACATCTTGTACTGGGCTTTGGGCCAAAAACTTCCTACTGTACATGTTCCCACTGGCCTCTAAAAGGGTGAAATGATTTTACTCTAAACTTTAATTAGCAAGAAAATGGTGATAAAACTTCTTAGTCTTTTCCTCTCATGCTGGGTAAGGCAACCATCACATCTCCATATAGATAAAACTCTCTACCTAAAATTTTACCATTGACTACTGAAGTAATGAGAAATATTTCCCTCCTGGCTGGCTTTCCCCATCTCATATTCTTACCTCATGGGGGATGGGGCCAACCCACCAAGAAGTAAACCCACTCTCACTCTCCTGCTACAACAATTGCTGGGACAGAGCCATGGAGGGAGCACTGTGGGAAAGCAATCAAGACAGCAGAGTGAGTTAACTTTCTGCTGTCAGAATAAAGCTTCATAACTCACAGATGTGAGGAATTGACAGGGAAACCTACAGTCATATCAGCTTCTACTCATCAAAGAGTCTCCTTATCCCTGGAAATGATATAAACTTCAAACCCAATCACAATCTGATTCATTTCCTGTTGCCCAAAGAAATGTCTGTTCGCAACATTTTCATTTTAATGGTTTTAACATAAATGTCCTCCTCACCACTGTAAATTCACCCATTCATATTTGAAAGATAAACTCTTTATCAATGGTGAAATAATTTCAAAGGATATCTTTATAATGTAAGAGGAAGCTCTGTGTGTGTACGTCATTGTGTGGGAGTGTGTGTGCGCGCACGCCTGGGGGTGGGTGGGAGGGAGGGAGAGGAAGAGGGAGAGGGAGAAGGGGTAATGGAAAGGAAGGGAAGGGAAACTTCCTACAAAATGAAATTGTTTAGCAGAATAGAAAGATTTCCCAGCAATCCAAGTGAGATCAGCCAAAAATAAATTTCAAATGAATACCTCAGTAGGCAACTCTGAGCCCTCCAAGGCTGATCTGTTAGCTCTATACCATCCTTCCAATACCACACTATTACTCATATCAATAGGCAAGATATTTAGAATAGAATGGAAGCCAGCATCCTAGCTAATAAACCCTTTCCCAGTCAGTGCATGTGCTGGCTTACATAACCTATTGCCTAGGAGGGCCATGCATTTTGACTTGTTTTACTCGATGATTAGCTAATGACTTTATTTTACCATCTCCTCCCTATGACTAAAGAGAAGTATTAGCAAAATTAATGGCAAAATAGTTGCATAAAATATGTAGCCCTGAGCTGTGATAAAGATAATGTATTGAAGTTTCCACAATTCTGATTACAGTCCAAGAAGTCCTCATGAATATAAGGCGTAAAGCAGGGACTCTACTCCTTTGATTATACCTGACAGTACAGATGGCTAAGGGTCTTAGGACACTGATTACTGTCATTTTATACTTTCTAGGGAGCCTCGTAAATTGCCCATCAGGGATTAAATGTAAGGAGAAAAGATCGTAGTTCTTGCTTCTATTTATGATGCAGTAATTTTATAGATGTAAATATATTTCAGTGCCATTTCTTTTTAGCTTAAGTAGCTCCATCTGCACCACAGTGTTAAAGCTGTACTTTTTCTATATTCCTTATTCTGAGATGGCCAAAATAATCTACAGTGTGCATCTATATTTGATGCTTCCTGGTCTGAAATGCAAATATAATCATTTAAAAGATACTTTTGCAGAAGTAAAGACTTGCTAGTCCTCAGCGAGCAGGTGGCAAAGCTGTTCACTGAGTTATCATGCTTGTTTGCACATGTTACATGAATCTTCCAAATGAACAGTAACAACCTCGTCGATTCATTGAGACACTCCTTGGGACCACATGCAATTTTCAATAGTGCAATACTGGCAAATATTACTGCAACAAATACAAATCAAATTCGAAGTACTTTTCTGTACAGTATTCAGCTACACTATAAGCACATTCTAAATTTGACATACCCTTGAGAATAAAATATTTTAACAAATTAAGTTTATTTGGGGTTGATTCTATCGCAGCCTTTTCTTGCAACAGAAATGCACTCCAGATACATACTTTATAACTTGGTTCAATCTCTGTTGGACCAGCAGTAGTAAAATACAATATGGGAAGAAGAAAAGAAAAACAAAAACCATGCTAACAATACAACAATTTTGCAGAAACACAGACAGGCTGGTATGTGAATTCCAGTTGACAAAGTTGAGTGAACCTAAAGATGGATGAACCCTGTCCCCAACCACACCTTTAAAGTTGTCACTAAACAAAAAACAGATGTGTTGATCTTAGCTCTATTCAAAACATTTATAAATTCTTTATAAGGTTTTGTTTCAGGATCCTAAAGAAAACAATAATGTTTTAGTTAAATCCTTGATATTTTTCTGATTCACTTAATGTTAACAAGGCCATAGATAAGAAGTACGTATGAATTATAAGAAGAGAAATGTAAATATATGTGAGAAGAGAATGTAAAAGGAAGTTACAGGTCTTAGAATCAGGTCAGTCTTAATTTTTTTAAGTCATAAAACTTTTCCAGCTCCATGACTTTCCCCCTTTTGCTCAACACTGTTAAAAAGTGTGGGAAAACAGCTGGCTGGTGTGGTTTTAAAGGCGGGAGAGTTACTAATGTCTCACAAACTGTGAAGAGATGTGTAGTGATGTGTAGGCAGCATTTGGGTTGATTAATCCTCCTTTGGATGATTCAGACTCCCTTAAATGCAAGCTTGAAAAGAAAATTGAGGCCATAAAGTATGTTTCATCAGGCTGTTATTTACACATTAACACATCCCACATACAAAGGGTAACCATTGCTTTAAGAAACACAACATCAGCTGTACCATATTTAGATGCAACAACACAGCTTGTCCCTTCAAAAAAAAGCTCATGGTTACCCAAAACAGAGAGATTGTAAAGTAAGCCATATTTATTAAATGTCTTATAAAAACATTCTTTCATTTAAATGTTAGAAACAGAATGATGAAAAGAAAAAAAATCAAACTTGAGAAATTTTAAAAAGAGTACCAAAAATCACCCCACCCTAAAATCTCAAAGTCAACCTATTTAATACATAGTGGAGTGGCATTTACACACATTCAATTTCTTACTCTGTGTGCTCGTACTTCGAGGGGTGGGAATGGGTGGAGGCAGTGGGAAGATATCCCTTAATTTATCTTGTCACTCATTTCCCCAGGGTATGAGGCTACAGATTTAATGCAAAGAGCCCCACTCTGGTGATGTAAGCACAGTATAGAAATTTTTCAAGGATAATTTTAAACATATGTGATTTTTCTACCATGTTCTTACTTTAGAATCTAACTTTCTCATTAGATGTGAGTCCACTGTATTATGTATTTACCTTAAAGTATTCAGATAGAATTCCTGCTGCTTACATACACCATCTCAACTGACAGAAATTATTTCTGACAAATTGCTTGCTGTTAAGATTTGGAAAACAACAACTCTTTAAACAGTCTCAAGTTAAAGAAGCTCCTCATGTTTTAGGTTTTTAATAGAATGTTTTAACTATTGTTAATTCCTTTCTCAGACTCTTGAATATCAGTGTTCCCTCTGAGAAAACTCACTAGTTGTTTCATCTACTTCATCTCTAGAATCCCATTTTCCTCTCCCCCACTCTTCATCTGCTCCTCCAACTTAAAAAGGTCTCCTGATTTCTTACACCAGACATGTTTCCTGACTCTGTGTATCACTCTTGTCTACCCAGCTATTTCCTGGGGCCTAATGAGCCAGAGAAATGAGGGGAGAGAGAACAGTACTTCCATAACCAAAAGAGTCTGTTCCAAGATGTTGGGCTAAACATAGAGAAGTTTCTTTTCCTAAGAATAATTCAAATGCCTACAGGGGCTAAACGGGAGGCAAAACAGGGACACAAATATGTGGACCGGACTGCAGAGAACCAGAGCTCACTTGCCCCATCTAGAATAGACAGCATAGCAGCTGGGTCCTCAGCCCCTGTTGCATATTGCCCTCTGTGAATTTGAATCCCCTTTGCTAGTGTTTACCATGTTCCAGGAAAGGCCAACGTTTCAGATAATTCTACGAAATCTCCCAGGATTTAAATATTGGAAGTTACTTTTGTTATGTTTTCAAACACTGTCCCGAGCAAATATATGTTACAGGTTATATCTAGCCTATAGGATACCGTTTTGGGGGCAAAGCTCTACACTGTTACCATGAGCTATATACACATGTTAGCTGAACCTCACAAAGGAACAGAGACAATCTACTTTATTACTTGAATTATATGTGACCATACATGGCTAACATGTTTCAAGACCTCTCTCATAAATATACAGTTTTACCCTCCTGGCTATAACTATTTATAATCCTCTATTTCTAGTCTTCAAAAAATAAAATAAATTTAAAGCAGAATTATAAGGGGGAAATACATTTAATTTGTTTTCCTCTAAATCCTCTGTTCTTCTGGGTTCATTATTCATAAATATATATATTTTAAAAATCAGGTTCATGTCCCACATATTGAGGGACATTCAGAATTTCAAGATTTCTTATGATTCCCCTAGAGAATTACAGTCATTCTCTTTGTCACCTCTTATTCTGAAATACAACTGCTGACAGTTGTTATCCTCTTATTGGTCATCATGCCTCACACAAGGCCTTCTCCTTCACTCCCCAAAGAATCAATAATACAATGTCATTGCATGTATAGATACTCAATGCTTTAGATTAAATACGGGGAACTCAGTACACCCAAAATAGAAAAGGAGTCTAAAAAGAAGGTTGGACATTACTTTTCTTAATGTTCTTCTGCCACACATACCCACTATACCCTATTTTATATCATTTCTTCTCTGCTCACATACTGTCTCTAAGCAGAAATGTCTACTATCTTCTTTATCCTGTTACAGGTATCCCATTCCATTTCTCTTTCTTTTCATTTCCTTTTTTTGTCTGTTTCATAATTTGTTTGTTTTCTTATTCAAGAAAGCCAACCACTATTACTAACTGCATGACATTGCCCAAGTTACTTAACTTCTTTAGAGAAAAAAAATACCTGTTTACCTGACCTATTGATGTGAGGATTAGAAGATAAAGCATGAATGAAACAGTTCATCTATGCGTCCAATCTATGGTTGGTATTCAAGGAATTTTCTCTTCCCCACTCCACTCCCTGCCTGCCTCTTCTTTCCAACCTTCAATCTTCATTACTCCTCCCTGCATCTCTCCCTGCAATTTCCTCTTGGTCACCCCAGGTCACCAATGGTGTAAACTTTATTATATTTTGTTTTACAAACTTATTAAAATTTAAAACAGAAAATTGAACACACCATTTTGATACCAATAAAAGACTCCCTGGATCAGCTCAGTGCTTTGTGACCACCTAGAGGGGTGGGATAGGGAGGGTGGGAGGGAGGGAGACACAACAGGGAAGAGATATGGGGACATATGTATATGTATAACTAATTCATTTTGTTATAAAGCAGAAACTAACACACCATTGTAAAGCAATTATACTCTAATAAAGATGTTAAAAATAATAATAATAAAATAAAATTTTTTTTTAAAAAAGGACTCCCTGACTTTTTTCTGAATGAGAATCACAACTTCATAAGCAGAAATCCACAATTATCTGCATGAGTACTGCTCTTTCTATTTCTGTTTGACCAGCTGTCCTCAGGGTTAGACTCTGAAAGCCTGCAGACTCTAAGCAACCTGTGCTCTTTCTCTAATCTCCCATTTTCCCCTACATCTCACTTCCTATCCTTTCATTTCTCCAAATGCTTCTTCCTTTCTTCCCATCTCAGACTCTGGCCTTTAAAATGAATTGGAAGGGGGCTTCCCTGGTGGCACAGTGGTTAAGAATCTGCCTGCCAATGCATGGGACACAGGTTCAAGCCCTGGTCCGGGAAGATCCCACATGCCGCGGAGCAACTAAGCCCGTGTGCCACAACTACTGAGCCTGCGCTCTAGAGCCTGCGAACCACAACCACTGAGCCCACGTGCCACAACTACTGAAGCCTGTACGCCTAGAGCCCATGCTCCGCAACAAGAGAAGCCACTGCAATGAGAAGCCCACGCACCGCAACAAAGAGTAGCCCCCGCTCGCCACAACTAGAGAAAGCCTGCGCACAGCAATGAAGACCCAAAGCAGCCAAAAATAAATAAATAAATAAATTTTTTAAAAAAATGAATTGGAAGGAAATTTCTTTAGCTTGTTTTGCTTCTCTCCAGTTCACCACTTCTGACATTAGCCTTTAAAACATTCATTCATTTACAAGTGATAATCTTGTCTGTGACAAAAGCCATAGTGAATAGAATCTACAATAATTTAAGGAAGATGTTTCTGCCATGAGAAGACTTTAATAATTTCATTTCCCATGGCAAACATAATTCCCATAAAAACTCATAGCAAGACCAAAATAACACAAGGTTTTAAACAACTGGATTTTTTTGATCACAACTTGAATGAACCAGACTTTCAAAACTCAACAACATGTACCTGAAGATTAAGGAGGAATGTTGATGCCATTGTTTATTATTTCTAAATAAGTAAATGCTGAGGTATTGTGTTTTTGAGTAAACATGAAACAGTTGTTTCTTTGGATTGTAAACAGAATCACGAGGCTGTGTTTAGGAATGTTTTGTAAGCAAGAGAAATGGAAGGTTTCTTGTATAGAAACATAGACAAGAACGATATAGATTTAAATATTAAATTATCCCAGTTGACAGATATTAATAAATTTGGCATTGAGAATCACTGTGGCATCTCAGATGCATCTTGGATGTCAACAGATCATGAATACTGCATCACCAAATGACTTTCCTGGAATGTTTTCAAGATTGATCATACACATTTCTGTTCTTAGCACATCACAGATGGAAAGAATATATGGAATCCATTTCCCTTTTCCAGATTTAGGAGGCAACTAGTCCTCAGGATTTCTGAAGCTTCTTCACAGACGAGAGTCACCCTAGAGGTCAATGCTGTGGCTGCTCCAAAAGGGGTCTTGCCCTGGAGCACTACGGGGGGTCAGGAGAGGCCTTTGCAGAAGGGTGTTCAGGAAAAAGAGAAAGAAAAGAATTGTTTTCAGCTGCTAAAATCCCATATACTTCAATAATCCCCATTAAAGAACACACTGCTTTTCCAACCTGCTCTCTGTAAGTGCAGGTTTACATTTGTAATGATAACCTTTCTTATCATGCGCCCTATTGAAGCTTTGTGAGTAAACACAGGGTAAGAAATAAACTATCCCAGTTATTCAAGATTTACTTCCCTATACACCTCAGAAAGGCAAACTTTTTTCATATATAAAATGTATTCGTTTGAATTTGGAGTTAACACAAAGAAGCAGAACTGCACCATGTGATATGTTATTAGAGGATAGGGCTAGCCCACCTGCCTAAAACATTTTCCTTTCACCTGAATTTTCACTTCCATTTGCATGTTTCCTAAAACGCCACCTTATTTGCATCCATAAACACTTATTTCCAATTGATGAGTCTTTAATAGTTACTGTTAAGAATATACATATGCAAGTTTGAGGCTGACTTGAACACTGCTTTCAACATTTCTAATGAATAAGAGTTAGCAGAAAAATAACCAGGAGGTTTAGATCGATCATAAGTAGTACATAATTAAAAATTTGAAATGACTTTTCAAAATAACTTAATAGTCTTCTTTAATCAAAGTGTCTATACCAGAAAAAAATTCTTTTTGTTTTCTGGACCACACTGGAAAACTGGATTAAATTGTAAGAAGCATAAATATGTCTTACAAATCTAATGACTTTTAAAAAAATTATTTTCAATTTTGTGTTCATCATTAACACAAGTTTCTTGCTAAATGCATCTTCCTGTAAACCTTATCAATCATTGTTTATCATATATTCTGGGTGTTTCCAACTGGAGTGCCCAAAATGCACTCTAGATATTCTGGAAGGTATTAAGTTCCACTACATGAAATTGCTATTTTTATAGCTCAAAAATGATCAAACATCAGCAATTTCATATTACTCAGCCAGAAACAGTGGATAGGAGTGGTTAATAAACATAATAAAACAAATAAGTTATTTTTACTTTTTTGGATTTTAAGGGTTGACACATTATAACCTAACAAAAATTACCGATTACTTCATGGTGACCATAAGTTATAAATGTTAATTAAATATACTTTTATTTAATAAAACCGAGAAAAATTATTTAATAAATGCAGTTTTATAAACATAATAACTATTTACACAGCAGTTTTAAATTTGCCATAACAGTAGTTCAATAAATAAATAAATATTCAAAAACAGAACTATTTTCCTCTTAGTAAATTCAATGTAATTCTCAAATGCTCATTTCTTTCAGTAGGAGGAATAATTTAGATAATAAACATATTCACTTCCTGTTCGTATAAAAGTCTCTTTTTGGATAGCCAATTAAATTCAGAGTCCTCTCTCTCTCCACTCTCCTTTTCTTGGTAGTAATCTAAGCTTCAAGAATCTTACTATTATGACTTTGAGGAAGGAGGGTTCACTTTGCAGATACTTATTGTAGGGGACGAAAAAGTTTTCCTTGACCCTCTTAGGGTCCCTAGCTGAGTCTGAAAATTAAACTGGAAAAGACAGATTAATAGGAGAAAGGCGTACAGTTTTATTGAATTTTTACATATACATGAAAGCCTTCAAAAGAGAATGAAGACCTGAAGAAATGACCAGAGCAGGAAGCTTTTATACCTTTACAAATAAAAACAATAAATTTGTGAAGAATTGACAAGACAAAGGGGTTTGGGCTAGGGCTAGTAAATGATGAAGTAACTAGGAAAGAAAGGGTTAGTTTAACAAGGATTGTTGGTACAGATTTCTTGACCCCAAATTCCCCATCTCTGGTGACAAGAATGTCTTCCCTCCTCCTGGTATAGCAAAGGTAACTTTCACATGGGAGTTTTAGAATTTGTTTTGGGGAAGGATGAGGGGGTGAGGGGTCAGAGTGACCTTCCGCTTCTGCCATCTTTTTAAAATTCCTTAAGCTTATGATATTTAATATGCCAAGATGCCACATTTGGGGGTAGCCTGTTCTGAACCCCATCATTACCTTCAGGAATCCGTTATTGATTAGTTTTTCCATTCTCCCAGCCAGGGAAGGCAATATGACACACAGAGAATACCTAGCAGTCTCATCCTATTGGCTCACCTCTCTCCTCAGGTCCTACAGCCTCCCTTCAGAAGCTGGCTAGGCTTCTTGTTCCATACACTCTATCATAAAGTTCTTCATCCCTTACAATGACAATTCCTTGGTAAGCATAGCATCTTCAACTCTTTACTGCTTTTCATCTCATACTTGTCTCTAAAGTGAATATTTTCAGATCTTTTCTATATCCAGTAGGAAAATTTAAATGGTGAGTGGGGACTTATCTCTGGACCTTTTCTAGCTACCCATACACTGCTAACATTTTTTTCTCTATTGCAGTGATTCCATGTTAGCATAGAACATTCCAAACTGATGAATTTCCCCATGGTTCCAGACAGGATCTGGGGTAAATATCACATCTCTCCACAGATTCTCACATCTAGGAGTTTCCGTCTTCCCCACTGGGTAATTGCTGGGTGCTGGGTGGTGGTAGAGGCCAACAAGGAAGGGAGTCCCACACTGGTGGTTTAATTCTGCTTTCCTCTTCCAGTCTTCTCTAACCCACCCCCTTAGCTCAGAAATCGTTGTTATCCCCTTTTTATGTGGAAATAAAACCAAGTTTCTGTGTATGATACATATATTTTTACATCCATTCTTCTTCATTCTTTTGTTTATGATATAAATATTTACTCTGTGTTTTCCAAATTTTGCTCTTGGTACTCAAAACTAAATTGAGGAAATTTAAAAAATAAAAAAAGCCAATATGGATGCTTTCTTCTAGCCAGTTTCAGGCTATTGAAATCAAAAGCCACACAGAAGTTCAAATAACTATATTTTTAGGAAAGAACCACCCTTTATTGTAATGAATACTGGTATAATAGAGGTAGAGCAATGTTATTAATAAACAATTATCTTCATAATACTCTCATTTATATAGTTTCTTTCTTATGTTCTTAAAATAACCCTGTAAGTTATGTCAAGAGTAGAACTGGCATGTTGAATATTACTAAATACCATGATTTATTTCATTCACTCTCACAACAACACTATGCATACAGAGAATTGCCTCATTTTACACATGAGAAGGTTGAGGTTCCACAATGACTTAACTGATTATTTAAGCTTATCTGACATTAAATGCTGGAGCTAAAATCTAATCTAGAGCTTCCTTGACTTTCCTAGTACCTCATACCTTTTATAAGTAATATCTGAGATATGCATTATACACATATAGTCATTTGAATAACTTTTTAAACTATTGGTAAAGAGCAAATAATACTATGGAATGATACAACTATATGTTTCTAAATTTCAAACCATTAGACTAACACAGATGTATATGGAAAAGAAACATTGAAATCTCATAACCTTTCATCACAGGACACAATTTATGGCTTTCTGTCATTTGATAATGAAAGTTAAATTTTCTGTGTGATTACTGGAATGGGGTGTAATAACTCATTCTCCAAAACCAATTTATATAGAAAACATATTCAATACAAAGATGTTTGAGTTCCTGTATTTCTCTTTTGTCACATAGCAGCAGTTTGTATGTGACTCAAGATAGAGTGAGAACTGATGGCAGTTATTTCTTCAAGATACACGGAAAAGACCAAGGGTATTGAAAGTGTGCATCAGTTAAAATCATTCATTTTAAATTAAGCTCATGTTCTTCAGTGACAGAAGTTCCAAATAACATATTTATCTTTAAGGATTAATAGTGTTTTACCCAAATATTACTCTTGGTCAAAAAAACATGTTTATTAGTTTGGGTTTGTTTGTTTTTTTTTAGTAGCTTTAAAAGCCACTGAGGCCACAGACAGCAGTGGACATCTGAATCTATGTTTTCCAAGGTGCACAAAGTTTGGACTGAGTCTTTGGTACTTTCACAACTTATGTTGAAGATACAATGAAATTCGTAACCTCTGTGTACAAATAAATGTGTCAGTGATCTTTATCATTGAAAATTAAAAAATTCTGAATGCAATAATTATAAGGTGTTTGGCAACTTCATTTGTAGAACTGACAATTTCAATTTCTGAGCTTTTAATATCTTTCATAACCTCCGAAGTTGAGACCATAAAATCATGTCTTTTCCCACATATTTCAAACCATTTCGAGTGTTTTTCACTGCAGTTATGGACACTGTGGTTATCTCCACAACAATCATTCCAAAATTCTCCATCATGAAGTGGCTGTGAGAGTTGGGTGGAACTGGGTAGACTTTGAGTGTCCCACAATCACTGAGATAATCTCAAATTCCTTACTGCTGCTTTTGTCACAGTAATCCACACAGCAAATGATTCTGAACATCTAGAATAAATTCAATTAATGCATAGCATTTTCTGGCCACTGAGATTAGTTGAAGATTAGACCAATCATCATACAAGTTGGTATTTATGAAAATAATTCTGGAAACACATGTCCACCCCTCCTAATGAGGTGATTTGTGGATGTGCCATCAGACTGCCACCCTGAGAAACACCAATTTGAAGATATATAACTGAAACACGGAGTAGACCAGAGATTTGATCAAACCATATCTAGACATATTATTTGTCTGAAACTTTTAAACTGTAAGAATAAGTTCCCTTACAATTTGTCATTTGAGATAGATTTTATCTAACAAGTTAAATAGTCTTAACTGTATATCTCCTTGATTCATAAGGACAGTCATAACAAATATTTCTGTTGCTAGAGGTATTGTGCCTCATGATTTTTACAGTTTAGTTACATTAACTTAAATCATCTGCTGAGCAATTAAAGAGAAAAAATATTTGTATTAATTTGCTTAAAAGGTTAAAAAGCAAATGATACTGTATTTTAATCACATACTTGGCTGATTAGCATCTTTTGTCCTCTTTCTCTGTAATCAAGGAATATTAAGATGAGAATGGGATCACAATGATTATCTAGTCTAACAATATATCTGAGGCTTAAATTCCATTCAACTGGTCATTAGCCAACTCTTGATCACTTCCAGTGATAGGAAACTCATCTCCTGAGATAGCTTCTTCCACTTTTATTCAAAATTTATTGGCAAGCTTCATTTTTATTCATATTAGAATGCTGACTACTAGTTTACTGAAAATCCTGTAAACTTTAATGGTATCATTTCCATTTCTCTCTAGATAATAATTTGTTGCTTCTATTTCCCTTCAGGCAAAGCATCCATTGCTAGTCACATTTAAAATTCCTACTGTCTTAATTCACACTTGATGTTAGCCAAAAGGCTGAGAAGCGATGCTGCTGTCTTTATTCAGAGATATTACTTCTAGGACTTCGCTGGTGATCCGGTGGTTAAGAATCCGCCTGCCAATGCAGAGGACACGGGTTCGATCTCTGGTCCAGGAATATCCCACATGCCGCGGGGCAACTAAGCCCGCGCGCCTAGACCCCATGCTCCGCCACAAGAGAAGCCCCCGCAACGAGAAGCCCGCGAACCACAACGAAGAGTAGCCCCTGCTCGCTGCAACTAGAGAAAAAAAGCCCGCGCAGAAACACAGACCCAGCGCAGTAAAAAAAAAAGAGATGTCCCTTCTATTTTCTTTTTAACCAATCCACATTGGGCTACTATGTTTATCTAATTTAGCAAATTATTATTACAGAAAAATTTAAAAAGTAATTGTGATTCTCATAATGCCTTTCTTTGTGCTGAAAAGTCAAAAATTTCTAAAACTGGCTGTGACAAAAATTGCTAGTTTCAAGTTGCCAATTGCCTAACAGATACCTAACTTTTCTTCCTTGCTGAAAGAACTCCCACCATATTATATATGGCAATAAGGCCAGCAAACATTTTACATTTTCCTATGTCCTTTATAGAGGTGGTCGTGAGACACCGTACTGGTCACAGAGAAATAAAAGAAATCCCTTCAGTGGGGCATCCGTGGATGGGATGATTTCAGTTGGTATGTGCCTTTTGCCCTGTGTCCTTTCCCTTTTCCTTCCTAAAATGCTGATACCCATAGGTTGGGCCATTTGTCACTACAAAGCAACTCACATACAAGAAAGATGGCTGAACAAAAAGTTAGAAGGAACATTAAGTCCTTACAAATATCATCCCTGGACTGCCTATCCTTGAACTTACTACATGAGAAGTAACAAAGTCTTAATTTTTCAGCAAATATTCTCTATTGACTGCTGAACAGTAATAATAATCTTCTGTCATCAAAATAAACCTGTTTTCTTCCAAAATGAACAGTAATGTAAAATTATAACAAAGAAAAACACTGCGAGTTGGTAAGGATTTAGAAAATGTGCAAAGATGTAAATATTGCATTGATCCATTTTTATGAATGTGCCCCTCCACTCTAGAAGATAGTTCAAATGAACCCCGATGGATGATCATTTAATTATAATGTAGTCTTTTTTAATACGTAGCTCCTAGGATAGATAAAGAACGTTATGCACTCCTGGGACTGCCCTGGTAGCACAGTGGTTAAGAATCCGCCTGCCAATGCAGGGGACACGCGTTCAAGCCCTGGTCCGGGAAGATCCCACTTGCCGTGGAGCAACTAAGCCTGTGCACCACAACCACTGAGCATGCGCTCTAGAGCCCGCAAGCCACAACTACCGAAGCCCGCGTGCCTAGAGCCCGTGCTCTGCAACGAGAAGACACTGCAATGAGACACACTCACACCGCAACGAAAAGTAGCCCCAACTCGCTGCAACTAGAGAAAGCACATGCACAGCGACGAAGACCCAATGCTGCCAAAAATAAATAAATAAATAAATTTATTTAAAAAATAAATACAACCCAGATCTTTAAAAAAAAAAAAAAAAAGAATGTTATGCACTCCTTAGTTTTTCTATGTCCCAGTTGTTTCTGGACACTTAACAAACCTATCATATGCCGGGGGCGGGGGGGTGGAATATACGTGTGTGTATAAATTACATGTTTATACACACATAAACACACATATATACAGTTGAACCTTGAACAATCCACTTATGCATAGGGTTTTTTCCCACAGTAAGTACTACAGTACTACACAATCTGTGGTTGGTTGAATCCACTGATGTAGAACTGCAGATAAGGAGGAACAGGGCATACAAAGAGCTGACTATAAATTATACTAGGATTTTTTACTGCACAGAGGGTCAACACCCCTAATTCCCATGTTGTTCAAGGGTCAACTGTGCATTCAGGCTGCAAAGACAGAACACCACAGACAGCATGGTTTATCAACAACAGAAATTTATTTCTCACAGTCCAAGAGTCTGAGAAGTCCAAGATCAAGGCCCAGTCAGATTCGCTGTCTGGTGAGAGCCTGCTTCCTAGTGCACAGAAGGGCAACATCTCACTGTGTCCTCACAAGGCAGAAAGGATAAGGGAGCCCTCCAGAGTCTCTTTTACAATGTTCTAATCCCATTCATGAAGGCTCTGTCTTCATGATCTAATCACCTACCCCAGGTCCCATCTCCTTATCATCACATTGGAGGTTAGAACTTTAACATGTGAATTTGCGGGGGCAGGAGGGGTGCTAGGACCACAAACATTCTGTCTAATATATTATATTGACCTGTCCTTAAATTCATTTATCCTTTTTTCTGCTGTTTCCAAGCTCCTAAGTCTGCTTGGTGAATTATTGGTTTCTTACTATGCTGTCTTCATCTAGTATTTCCAATTTTTTTATACAGCAGATTCCTCTTCCTCTTGCCATTACACCAGAAGTGAGAGCAGCTATGTTAGTTTCCCTCCCTATTAAGCATACATCGCTTTTGGAGTTTAGTTCTTTTTATGTTTCTTTGTGTACTCAGATCTCTGATGGGTTTTAAAAACTAGATTCTGTAGGTTATCTGGTTTATTTTGTTTGTTAGGGTAAATCTCTTGCCACTTTCTGAATCTGAACTAAAAACTAAAGTGTCATGTGGTTTTGGTTAATTTAAAGATCATAAAATTATGATATTTATTAATATGATTTCATTTTTAATTCAACCAATAATTAGATCAATGGTCCTGTAAATAGAACAGTATACCAAGAATCTAGAGACCCATGCTCTGGAACTTGCATTGCCACTGATTACCTATGTGGCTTGTGGAAATACATTTAATCTTATCGTTTCTCCATGTGTAAATATATTAAAGTGATAACCACTAGAAAGAGAAGAAAAGAATAGCATTCAAATGAGAAATATTATTTAAGCTCAATTTCTCTGAAAAGAATAGAAAGAAAGAATATGAAACAACTATGATATGACGTTAACAATCATTAATTCTGGAAAGTCAATAATACCATATTAGATTCACAATTTTCCACATTTTTTGTAAATTTTTCTGAATTAAAAAATATAATCATAATACTAACACATCACTCCAACAAGTGTAGCAACCAATGAAATAAAGGGAAAATGTGCTGACTGCAGACCAGCCAGCATAAGGGGTGCAATAAAGCAAAACCTACAAAACTCACCAGGAAATTTTTAATAGCCTGGTTTTCCACTTGCTGTCATATACTCCACTTGTTGTCTGACATGAAAGTTGGCAGATCCAACTGCAAAATCTCTGGAGAGATGACAAGAGAAAAAGATTTCTTTTTGAATTACCGAGGCTTTGCAGAATCCCAAGAATCTCCCCTCCAAAAATAAGGCATATAAATAGGTATATAAATAAGCACAGTGTCTTGTGTTGATTTCCCATCCTCCAAATGTACTTAAAAATACAAGAATTTTTTTTAGATTCCACTTATAAGTAAACTATAAGTATCTGTCTTCCCGTCTCTGGCTTATTTCACTTAGCATAATGTCCTATAATTTCATCCATGTTGTCATAAACGGTTGAATAGTATCCATATATGTATCACATCTTCTTTATCCATTCATCTATAGACAGACATTGAGACTGTTTCTATATCTCGGCTATTGTAAATAATGTTTCAGTGAACATGGGGGCTGCAGAAATCTCTTTGAGATACTGATTTCATTTCCTTCAGCTATATACCCAAAAGTGGGATTGCAGAATCATATGGAGTTCTGTTTTTAATTTTTTGAGGAACCTCATACTGTTTTCCATAATGGCTGCACCAACAGTGCACAAGTTTTCCCTTTTCTCCACATCCTCACCAACACTTGTTATTTCTTGTCTTTCTTATAAAAACCATCCTAATAGGTACAAGGTTGTATTTCATTGTGGTTCAGAGTAGAGTGGTAATCACCAGGACCTAAAGGGTGAGGGAAGTAGGGAGATGCTGGTCGAAGGGTATATGCCTTCAGTTATAAGATGAACAAGTTCTGGGATCTAACGTACAACATGATGTGTATAGTTAATAACACTGTGTTGTACACTTGAAATTTACCAAAAGAGTAGATCTTAAACATTCTTACCACAGAAAAAGTAACTATCTGAGGTGATGGATGTGTTAATTAACCAGATTGTAGTAATCATTTCACAAAGTATATGTATATCAAATCATCACATTGTATGCTTTAAATACATAAAATTTAATTTGTCGATTATGCCCCAATAAAGGAAAAATATAAGAAATTTAAGTGATATAGCAAAGATACAGGGTCCAGGAAAACAGCAGACAGAGCTGTTATATTTAGCAATCACACAGAAACACAGGACTTAAAAGGTCTTATAGAGTTCTGGCTCATCACATTCATTTTAAACAAGAAACTAAGATCTAGAAAGCTAACGTACACTGAAGTTGAAGTTATTAAAATAAACAGATTTACAAATCTGTTCTTTCAGACTGTTAATGTCTGTACCATTCCATTGACTTCTAGACAATTCCCATTAGAAATTGCAAGGAGAGCTTTAATACTTCTCTCTTCCTCACTTTTGACCTACTTCCAGTCAGCAACCAAATTTTATAAGTTCTTCATCTCAAAACTCAAGTTTTCCAACTTCAAGATATAGTTATTTTTAATTGTCAAAAGTAGAGCTATTGAAAGTACATAAACCAACTATGTTAATTATGGAACCGAAGTCACTATTCATTTTTTTCTGCCATAAAATCATGTTATTAATCAATACAGAATATAAAAACCCCCATTACAACATCCAACAAATCTGGATTCAGTCCCACTAAGCATTTTAAACATTTAATCTCTATGCTTCAA